>NC_035439.2:31616637-32216637 GCF_002127325.2 Helianthus annuus | reverse complement strand
GACTAAACACCCGCTTAGACTTTCAAACATGACCCGTTTGGTCGATCATTAGGATCCGACCAAACATGTTTAGTGGCCATAGTAGCGTAGGGAATAACCTTCCGAGGTTATATGCCTTTGGTAAATTACCAAAATACCCTTTTCATACATAATTGGTAATTAAGCATATGTAACCTAAACTTTTGTCATGTAACTGATTATGTAACATAATTAAACATGTATGGGTGTGGGTGCATATTCTGTGACAACAGCTTAATAGTTGGATTAATTAGTCTTTGGATATTTTGTAATGGGCTTAGCATATTGGTTAGGAAGTTAATTAGTGTAATGGGCTAGGAGAATGGCCAAGCCCAGACCAAAGCCCAGTATGCAAACAAGGCTGTAGTATATAAACAGCTTTATGCATTAGGGTTTAGGTTAGCCAGTTAGTAGTCAGTTGAGAGAGTTTGAGAAATCTACAGAGAGTAGCTGAGAGATTTCTTGTGAAGGTCTTTAATTGATTGTAAACCTTGTGTTGGATAATCAATAGAAGACCGGATTGAAAGTGATTGTTTCGTGTTCGTCATCTTGATTTTCTTGTTTCTGTTTGTTCGATTGATCAAGGGGATTCCGCACCCTTGGTTGATTATCAATCTCGTTACGATCCAAGGGATAGGGACCTACAATTGGTATCAGAGCTTTTGCTCTTAGTTGTTGGTTCGAGATTGATACGGATTCAAGATTTTCTAAGAAAAGGTGTTGTTTTGACTGTTTTGATTCGTTTTGATTCTGTTCGAGTGTTTGGGTCTTTTTTTTTTTCCGGAAATTCATAAAGTTCGTCGCGATATTCATCTGGTTCATTGTTTTTTCTGTGAAAAATCACTATATTTTGCTCCATAAATCTGTTTGATAAAGTGTTTCGGAAAGAAAAAAATTAATTCCTTTTAAAATCTTAAACATTTTGCAATATCTTAAGTTTTAAAAAGATTTTAAAAAATCCACAATTTTAGGAAAGCTGAAGCATCTGCACGTGCGTTGTTTTTGGAAAGTTGAAACAGCTTGTAGCACAAAATTCCGAGTCATATCTCGCCGGTTTCGACTCCAATTTTCAAGAGATATCAACTACATCCAAGTCGCAATCACAAATTGCTAGAAGATCACAGGTCTCGAGTCATTTGGTGTCCAACGTATCAAGTTATCAAGGTCTCGAGTCCAACGTCTCGAGTCATCATTTTGCGGTCTCGAGTCATCAATCTTCACGGTTTCGAGTCTCTCACTTAAAAGGTTTCGAGTCCAACGTCTCGAGTTATCAAGGTCTCGACTCCACGGTCTCGACTCATCATCCTTTACGGTCTCGACTCATCACGGTTCCGAGTCCGAGTCGCAACCTCCACAGTTCTCGAGTCAGCCATATTCTTCTCGGGTCGCAACCACTATCTCGACTCATAACTTTACGGTTTCGAGTTCAACATCACAGAGGTCTCGAGTCATTCATCATCCACGGTCTCGACTCCCTTCAAGAGAGGTCTCGAGTGAACTGTTTCGAGTTCTCGAGTCACAAACATTTCGGTTCCGAGTCACCGCATTCGTTCCGAAACAAAGGTTTCGAGTATTGTCTCTGAGGTCTCGATTCATCATCAACTTCATCTCCTCCGTCTCCATTAAAACCTGCAACTCCGGTCATCTTCTTCGACCTCATATCATCTCCGGTTGTCTTTCTTTCACTAACCACCATCATCTTCATCACCACCGGTAGTCATCATCACAAATTAACACTTCCGGCGACTAACACCATTAAACTTGCAACTCACTGTTTCGAGTTCTCCGATCACCATCGCCGTTCATCGTCAATCTCCTCCGTCATCTTCATATTACCAGCAACCTTCGTGAAACGCCTTGGCGGATGATATTTTGAGATTAGGGTTTCTCGGATTAAGTTACGAAGAAGAAGAAGACAGACAGTTACGGGATACGGGATACGGTTTTAATATATTAATTAATAATTATAATAATCATTAGGTAATCATTATCTAATTATTGGGTTTTTATAATAATAATAATAATAATGATAATAATAATAAAATAATAATAAGTTTTACTAAATTAAAAAAAAAAGTTAAAAAAAAAACAAAGGATTTGGTTTGTGGTAACGTTTGACAGGTTTTTGAAGTGCGGTTCGGAAGCTGGTTCGTGTGTGTTGCAAAGTGATTGAGTTAGCGAAATTTTTTTTGTATGATATTATCAGCACGGTTACGGTCAAAGCTAGACAAGGACCATCAATCGAGTTAGATTTGGATTTTGATTCAGGTTACCAAAATCCATTTGAACTTTTACGCTGCGTGATGGCTAAAATGGATAAGGTTGGGGAGACTGTTAAGAATTGGCCAAAGCTTACAAACGTCAAAGAATATTCTGTCTGGAAAGAGGAGTTTGAGGGATTTGTGAAAAGTGAAGATTTCAGAATGTGGTGTTGTATGATTGATGGATATGTTGCTCCTACGCGTCGTATTGAAGGAAGAGTTAAAGTTATTTCTCATGACAAGATGGATGAATCTGAGAAACTTATGGTTGATGCTGAGAAGAAAGCTTTAACAGTGATAAAGATGTCCTTGCCTGAGAGCGTTAAATATACTCTCAAGAATTATGGGAATTCTAGAGATCTGTGGGAAGCTTTGGAAAAACGTTATCAGATCTCTTCAAAAGTAACTACTTGTGATCAAGCATTGGTAGCTGAGCTTGCAGCTGTGAAGATTGGAGAAGTAGCTGCTGAGGTAGAAGAGAAAAAGGAAGCTGATAAGGAAACTGCTGAAAAGGAGGCTGTAGAAGTTTCAGAGTGCATGGAGGATCTGAATGGACATACATCAGAGGTGAAGGTATCATCAAAATCGGTAAGTCATACATGTCTTAATTGCACTGAACTACAGGGTAAAGTTAACAGCCTATCGAAACAAAACAAAACTCTGTTAGCTGATTTGGAAAACCGAAAAGAGTTAAATGTTCTTTTGATTAAAAGAGAGCCAAATTGTTTAGATAAACTCAAATCAAATGAACAGGAAATCAGCAGTTTAACAAGCAAAGTCAATGAACTGTTACAGGTCATTGATTTAGCTCGTGAAACTATGAAAGAAAAGACTAACGAGCTTACAGAAAAGTGCACAGAATTGGCTGATGCACAAGCCAAAATTGTAGAACTTCAGGGGAAGTTACACAATTTTGAAAATTCTTCGTTAGTCAGGACTCATATTCAAAAAGGTTTAAAAAGGAGTAATGATAAAACAGGGGTGGGGTATACTAAAGCTTCATCTTCTGAAAATCAAGACTACTCATTTTTACCAACTAAAGATGAGCTAGCTGATTTTGTAACCACTACACAAGTAGTAGTGGATCCGATAGCTGTGGACTTGCCAAATAGTCTAGTTTCTTTGAAAGAATCTGTTGGGTCTAACAGTGCACCTCATAAAGTGGATGAGGATACTGAAGACAAAAAGGCTAAAACATTTAAAAAGGGATCAAACAAAAAGAAAACTTATAAGAAAAGATCCTGTTTTAAATGTCACAACAAAGGGCACGTGGCGAGTTGTTGTCCTTTGAAGAAAGGTAAGCAAAAGGTTGATGAGGTTAAGGATGGAAATCAGGTTGAGTTAAACAAAAGTGTAAAAACTAGTTGTCAGACAAAGAAACCTGAATTTATTCAACTTCGAAAAGATTTGATAGACTAAGAAGTATTTCTCCACAACTTAGTCATTATAATGGTAAATCAAATTGTTTTCAAAGTCAAAATAGAAATTTTGGATACCAAAATCGATACCAGACTTCTGGTAATCGAAATTTTCAACAAAGAAATGGACATAGGAGTTTCAGCAACTCAAATGTTCAACAACATCCAAAATTTTTCCAGAATTCATGGTATAATAATGGGAGAAGAAGGTATCAAGATAATAATTTCCAAAGGTCAGAAAACCCGAGAGGTTATTGGAACTCTCGGAATCAAAGACCTAGTGGAAATTATCCATCTTGTTCAACAATGGGCAAGCAATCCAAGACTCCATTGAGGAGTGATGGATATTGGATGGATGTTCCTGTATTGGATGAATTTGGAAAACCCAAGACCATCAGGGCTTGGGTTCTCAAAACTAACTGAGTTGTTGAGTGAATGCAGGATGACCAAGAAGGACTGTTGATGTGTTCGACAGTGGTTATTCCTGTATAGCATCTAAGGTGAATAGTCGGTTAACATGGGTAACGAACTATTTACTTTTGTGATTGTTTTGATGGGTTAAACATGGAAAAACTTTTGTCAGATTTAAAGTGGGGAGTCTGTTTGTGTTTAAAATGTGTGTTTTTTTTTTAAACTTACTCCATAAAAACAAAAATTTAGGGGGAGAAATTCCTCTAAGCCAAAAAGAGTTTAGATAGTGCGTGAGTTTAGGGGGAGTAAGTTGTAAAATTTTAAAACTGAAAAACATAAAAAAATAGAAAATCAAAAATGAGTTCATGGTGTGAAAAAGAAGAAATGATAGTACATCAGCAAGTTAGACTGTCACATTCAAACTGAATTAAATTGCTTAAGTGTGATAGCAACTTCATCATATGATGTACCAGTAGGCAAAAGAATGAAATAATCAACTTACCAAAGTGATATAAACTTAAATGCACTGAGTATGAGTGGGGAACACATCAGTGGTGTATGGTTTAATGACCTTAAATCTTGCGTTGATAGATTGCCAAAATCTAAAGTTTTGGGTCTTTATACTGTTATTTTATCCGCGGATATCAGGGGTGTCCTTCTGCTGCATCCAGATACATGCTGACCTAGACACACCCAGGATATCTTAAAAGAGCTAAATATGCCAAAACCCTGAAAATGAAAAAGCTCTCATAGAGAGTCATTCAATAAGTGCAAAATGCACAATTCATACCAAAAATGGTATCTGTCTTAACCCTCGATAAGATATTTTGGTCTCTCTACTGTACGGAAGTACTGACCTGTTCACCAATTATCTATCGTTGAAATACAAAACGGATGAATTTAGTATACTCACCTACTACGATGAATCTTTGTGCATACCTTGATCGCGGGGATACATCCTGAAGTGGGACAAGCTCGTATTTCGGTATAATAAAATTACCTTAACGTATCATACGGTAATGGTACTTGAAATGTTCATGCATTTTGTTTAAGAGGACAAACATACTGGTAATCATCTTGGACTGCTTTTCACTAAAACATTAAATAAAGAATTATCTAATTGTGTGAAACAGTTTGATTTTGCTGATATGATCTTCTTGCACATGATTCTCACAAAAAGAAGTATTGTAAATATTTTTGGGTTTAGTTTTAGTTAGTTTAGTTTGTGTTGAAAAATATCAAAAAATACCAAAAATATTTCCTTTTTAATTGATCTCCCATTTTAAACTGACATGTAGTTGTTTTTGCAAATTAAGATAAAATATTGGTTTATCTTTAAATGTGAAAAAGGCTAATGGTTTTTCGAGATACTTGCTTGTGTTTCTAAAC
Organism: Helianthus annuus; assembly: GCF_002127325.2. Classification (NCBI taxonomy): domain Eukaryota; kingdom Viridiplantae; phylum Streptophyta; class Magnoliopsida; order Asterales; family Asteraceae; genus Helianthus; species Helianthus annuus. The sequence continues at coordinate 32,211,140 of NC_035439.2, read as the reverse complement.
AGATTGATGCAGTTATCAAAATGAAGTGCAGAATACAAGTAAAGTGCAGATTGAGAGTGAAGTGAAGATGTGTGAAGATGCATGGTAGGATCCTTCTACTACATTGCAGAAAGAGAAAGAGAAAGATTTGAAGATACTTGCTTAACCAAAGATTGCTAGTTCGCTGATCTACAACGATTGAAAGTTTTGGAGATTGTAAGCATCAGCTAAGGGGGAGTTTGTTGATGTCAGAAACTGTGTAGCTGACGCTATCCAAAGACCAAAAGAACACAAAATGCTTGAAGACAAAGTTACACTATGAAGCTATTGTCAAGGGGGAGTTTGTGGGTGCATATTCTGTGACAACAGCTTAATAGTTGGATTAATTAGTCTTTGGATATTTTGTAATGGGCTTAGCATATTGGTTAGGTAGTTAATTAGTGTAATGGGCTAGGAGAATGGCCAAGCCCAGACCAAAGCCCAGTATGCAAACAAGGCTGTAGTATTTAAACAGCTTTATGCATTAGGGTTTAGGTTAGCCAGTTAGTAGTCAGTTGAGAGAGTTTGAGAAATCTACAGAGAGTGGCTGAGAGATTTCTTGTGAAGGTCTTTAATTGATTGTAAACCTTGTGTTGGATAATCAATAGAAGACCGGATTGTTTCGTGTTCGTCATCTTGATTTTCTTGTTTCTGTTTGTTCGATTGATCAAGGGGATTCCGCACCCTTGGTTGATTATCAATCTCGTTACGATCCAAGGGATAGGGACCTACAATGGGCATATAATACTTGTCATAGGACTAGTTAGACGTCTCAAACGCGCATTCGCGCGCACGACGCGTTAAAGTAGCGTAAGCTACCTTAACGGGTCGCAATGGGTCGAAAGCACTTAGGTTAGGTTTCATTTTAGGATGAAGGCTTTGTTAAACCATATTGCATGAGTTCCAACACTCATTTGGTTTACAAGACCTCATTCTATCCGATCGTCTGATTTAGGCGTCTATTGTTTAACTAGTGGTTCGATTACTAGGTGCTACTTGATTCCTTTGGTTTGCTTGAGGTTGTTTGAAGTTCTATTGATTGAGGATACTTTGCACTTTATGTGAGTATATAGTTCCCCTATTTTACTGTTTTCAAATGTTTTGGGGTGATTCATATGTACGAAATGTTTTCAAGGTTTAAACGATGATTTCAAAAACGATTAAAACGATTTTTACTAAACTAATAACGATTTCAATAATGTGAACAAAACTTGATGGTTGTAGTTACATAACAAATGACATTCATTAATTTTGGCCCAACCGACCAGTATTAGGTTATGGAACCATAGGATCTGACAAATCCCATTACTTTACTACACCCATGGTTATGTGTGGGGGTTGTGGGTAGCGACTGAATCTGATGTTTGTTAACTTACCCTTTGGTGGTTTGTTAATTCGAGAAGTGAGAAGCGAGGTGATCGGGTCACGAAGGTTTGAATGTTGTTAGCGAGACGACCATAAATAGTTTTTTCACAAATTAAAACGAGGATGATTTAAACGATTTTAAACAAGTTAAGGATTTTGAAACGATTTTAACGAGTTAAACGATTTGGATAAACGATTGGTTTTTGGTTAGTGTTTAGATAACGGGACGGGTGTAATGTGATGAAAGCATGGTGGATACGCCGCTAGTACTTCCTATATATAAGTGTTTTCAACATATTACATACCGTGGTGTTATTTAGTTCACTTGGGTAAACGATTTTGAAACGATGTCACACAACGATGTTTTCTAAAAGATATAAACCATACGAGTTTTTAACAAGTTTTTACAAGATGTTTTACAAGTTGGTTTTTCTAAACAAATGTTTTTGGGTTAAGAAGCATGGCTATGGGATTTTACAAACTATAACCCACTTGATTTGAGTTGGTTAATTATGTTGCAATACACTTTTCAAAACAAGGTTTGTATTTTGACTCTTGTAGTCTAATAAAGTACTGCAACATATAAACGAGCCATGATTCTGATACTCTTATAAAACCTATATACTCGCCAGCATTTCTTTGCTGACTTTGTTTTTACATATGTTTCAGGTGTTGTTGCTTGATGTGATTTCTAGGATGCATGCGTCACATAGGATCTGGACAAGGCCTTAGTGACATAATAACAATGATAGTCGACATTTAACTTGTTTGTGTTGTGTCAATACAATGTAATGTTTAATTTTATCAATAAAACAAAACTATTTTGTATCCATGGTTGTGAAACAATAGCTTCTGTTGCAACACTCCCCGACGTTTCCGCCACCGTTTGTTGTCCTACGTGGTCGGGGTGTGACAGAAGAAGTTGGTATCAGAGCCAATGGTTATAGGGAATTAGGTTATTAGTAATGCTTTGACCTAGACTATAACATTAGGACCCCAACGCAAGTTTATTTGCGTTTAGATTTTAAAACAAAACCATCACCTATCCTTAGGTGATAACCACAATGTTCGAATCCGCTTTGAAAACTAATCATCTGTTCTAGGATGATTGATTACTAGGTTTTGAACCCTTTGTTATAAGGTTTTGAACCCTTTAAGTTTTCAAAAATCTCGTCAAAGTTTGGGTCTAAATAGTGTCAACACGTGCAAACTGGAAGAGTGAGTGCCTGTACCCTGAGTTTTCTCTCTAAGGCTAGAGTGTTCGTACAAATCCACATAATCGGACCAGTCACTCTTACCTGGGAACTCTTGGGGTGAGTATTCACTTATAGGCGAGCATGTCTTCGGCGATACATTATATTGACCCATTTACTTTGATTAGTCACTCCGTATCGTTTGTTTGTTCGAGGTAACGAACAAACGATCGCCTTTATGGTGTTTTGACGGTATTTTCAATACCTCTTTTGCTTTTCAACCTCACTCATTTCTCTTGTTTCCTTATTAGACAATGCCTCCTCGACGTGAAGCACAATCTTTCACTATTGAAGAAATCGCAGCCTTGGTTTCTCAGCAAGTGGCTGCTGTGCTTCCAGGCGTTGTGACCCAAGTCCACGAGATATACAACAACAATAATAACAACAACAATGTGCCGTGTAACTTCAAGAGTTTCAATTCTGCTAAACCTCTAAAGTTTTCTGGGTCGCAAGGAGCAACTGCGCTCCTGCAGTGGTTTGAGAGTATCGAGAGCACATTCAGACATGTGCAGTGTCCGAATGCGCGAAAGGTTGAATTTGCTTCTAGTGTGTTTGAGAAGCGAGCGCTTACCTGGTGGAATGGTGTTATGCGCGACAGGGGTGCCGAAGTGGCTTTGGCACAAACGTGGGATGAGCTTCGGGCTCTCATGATGAAAGAGTTTTGCCCCCGTCACGAAATCCGAACTTTGGAATGAGAGTTTGATGATTTAAAGCAAGATGGGGCCGAACACCGTGCCTATACGGATCATTTTGAGGAATTAAGTCTGTTGTGTCCCACTATGGTTACCCCTCTAGAGAAGGCAATTGAGAGATATATCGATGGTTTGCCCGATTCCATTCAGGATATTGTGACCGGCGTTAATCCTACTACCGTCCGTCACGCAATCGAATTGTCTGCTACCTTGACTGAGTCACAAGTCGGGAAGGGTAAACTTACCCGTAAGGGGGACAAGAAGAAGTCGGCTGATTCTGGGAAAGACGAGAAAAAGGGTAAGGGTAAGGGTAAGGAAGGTGAGACGACAAAGAAGTCGAGGAAGCGGAAGGATGCTCAGAATTTTGTTGTTACAACACAGACTGATCAGAACCCACCGGCTCAGCCACCTGCAAAAAATGCGTATGCTGGTACCGCACCTCATTGTGCACGCTGCAACGGTCATCACGTTGCACAGCAAGCCTTTAAGCAATGCACAACGTGTGGAAAACTTGGGCATTTGGCCAATATTTGTCGTCTGGGACAGAATCACGCTGCTCAGGTTCAAGCTCCGATTCAGGGGAATGCTGCTAGATTCCCACCGGGTTCATGTTTCAACTGTGGAGAGTTTGGTCACTTCCGCAACAACTGTCCCAGACTGGTGAATGCAAAAACGAATGCTAATGCAAACCCGAATGCGAACGTGAGCGTCAATGTGAATCCAGCATGTGGACGAGTGTATAACATCAATGAGGCAATCAATGATGCAGCAGTGAACGATTAGTATTTTTTAATTCCTCTGGTTGTTATCTTTTAACATTTAAAGACAATGCGGTTTTTATATAAATAAAAATTTGTGGTTTTTTATTTATTTATTTTTTTTGAACCAATGCAATTGTATGAATGTTTGACGCAACCTTATGATGTCAATAAAAAAATAAACTACTCGTGTGGTTCTGTCATTTTTATGATCACTTGTGATCTCCCCAAGAACCTTAAAAGCTCGTTTCTTTTAAGAAACTAAAGACCAAAGTTATTTGAGAAAAGGATATGTTGCTTTCCTAGCACATGTCACCGAAGAGAAAGACAAGAACAAGATATTCCGATTATTCAGGATTATCCAGAGGTGTTTCCTGATGAACTGCCTGGTTTGCCTCCAGTCCATCAAGTCGAGTTTCATATTGACCTGGTAACCAATGCCAACCCAATTGCAAAAGCGCCTTATCGACTTGCACCGTCGGAGATGCAAGAATTATCGAAGCAGCTTCAAGAATTATTTGATAAAGGATTCATCCGTCCGAGATTTTCACCTTGGGGAGCTCCTGTCCTCTTCGTGAAAAAGAAAGATGGATCTTTTCGAATGTGTATCGATTATCGTGAGCTTAATAAGCTTACCATCAAGAATCGATATCCCCTACCTCGAATTGATGATCTCTTCGACCAGTTGCAAGGTGCTTCATGCTTTTCCAAGATCGATCTACGTTCTGGGTATCATCAACTTCGTGTTCTCGAAGAAGATATTCCCAAAACTGCTTTCCGCACAAGATATGGGCATTATGAGTTCACTGTCATGCCTTTTGGTTTGACAAATGCTCCAGCTATCCTTATGGACTTAATGAATAGGGTCTATAAACCTTATTTAGACAAGTTCATCATTGTGTTCATCGATGATATTCTTGTCTATTCGAAGTCTCGAGCCGAGCACGAGCAACACCTTCGCTTAACATTGGAACTCCTGAAGAAGGAACAACTTTTTGCTAAATTCTCCAAGTGTGAATTCTGGCTTAAAGAAGTTCAATTCTTGGGTCATATAGTCAATGAGCAGGGTATTCATGTGGATCCATCCAAGATTGTTGCTATTAAAGACTAGAATACAACAACAACACCTACAGAGATTCGATCTTCTCTTGGTCTTGCTGGATATTATCATCGATTCATTTCAAACTTCTTAAAGGTTGCGGTTCCACTCACTGCTTTAACTCAGAAGAATAAGCTTTTTTGAGTGGGGACCTAAACAAGAAGAAGCGTTCCAAACGCTATCTGATCTTCAAACTCGTGTTCTTCAAGCTCAGCAATTTTGTGTTTCACAAAATTTGATAGGTAAGGAATTGCCACGTCAACTTGAGCTTAAGCTCGAAGCGAAGGACGATTGGGTTGCTCTATTTCAAGGATCGTTTGTGGATTCCAAAACAAGGCGATTTTCGCACCTTGGTAATGGACGAATCTCATAAGTATCGATATTCTATCCATCCTGGTGCTGATAAAATGACAAGGGTCTTCATACTAAGTTCTGGTGGCCTGGTATGAAGAAGGATGTTGCCTTGTATTATCAAAATACCTTACTTATCTCACAGTCAAGGCTGAACATCAACGACCTTCTGGTTTGCTTGTGCAACCAGAGATACCGGTTTGGAAGTAGGAGAGCCTTGCGATGGATCTCATCACTAAGTTACCGCGTACGTCTAAAGGTCATGATGCTATTTGGGTTGTTATCGATCGACTAACGAAATCAGCTCATTTTATTCCAATTTGCAAGGATCTATCTGCTGATAAACTTGCAAAGATTTATGTTGATGAGATTGTATCACGACATGGTGTTCCTTTGGATATCATTTCTGATCGTGATGCTCGATTATCATCTCATTTCTGGAAGACCATGCAATCTACTTTGGGAACCCAACTGAATCTAAGCACTGCTTATCATCCCCAAACAGATGGTTAATCTGAGCGAACAATTCAAACTTTGGAGGATATGATTAGAGCTACCTCCAAAACTTGGGATATTCACCCGACTTTTCACGTGTCCAATTTGTGAAAGTGTTTAGCTGACGCTGATCTTCACATTCCTCTCGACGAGATCCAAATCGATGAAACGATGCACTTTGTCGAGAAACCTGTGGAGATAGTGGACCGTACTTTCAAACAGTTGAAGAACAAACGGATTAAATTAGTCAAATTTCGTTGGGAGTCCAAACGTGGCCCAGAGTTTACATGGGAACGTGAGGACCAGATGAAGGCGAAATATCCGCATTTGTTTTCACAACCTTCCTCTAGTTAAAATTTCGGGACGAAATTTCCTGAAGTAGGGGAGACTGTGACAACTGTGTTCTGTAGTCGTGGTTCAATGTAAAACAATGTTGGTTATTAATAAAACAATGTGCTTTGGTGTTATTATATGTGTTTTTGATGTTATTATGTGTTTATTTATGTTTGGTGATTTTGCAATTTGATTAGATTCCAATTTGAAGCTCTAAATCGTTTTCTGGAAGGTTATACGCGCACGAATGCGTAAATATAACCAGTTTAATGCAACAAACACTCCAGAATAGTGAAATAGGCTTAACATACCTAAAATAACCTCCACATAACTTAGAAATATGTTTTAGATGGTTTGGTGTGTTGAAATCAAGTTTATTCGATCTCAGGGACTATTCGTGTCAAACTACGAAACTATAGCGATTTGTATAGTAACGAACATTCTGGAACTTGATCATAAGTTAAACATACCCTAAATAACCTTTACATAGCTTAGAAATAGGCTTTGAGGGGTTCGGTATGCTAAAATAAACTTTATTGATCAGTAGAGACTAAAAGCGTTAAAAAGTGCACAAGTTTGCATTTTCGTGCATATCTTACGTTCTGAATATATCCGGACATCCAAAAATTTATGTAAGCATTAAAATATGTTATTTTAGTGTTTGGGATGATAAAACTCCATTCGTCGCTTAATTTGGATCGTTTTTGCGTTCGTTATGACTCCCGTCGTAATTAACCGAACAACGCAAGCGTACGACCAAACGAACCGACATCCAAGATATTTTTGAGCATGTTTTGAGTTCCCTATACTTTAACTTCATTCTAGAGCCTTGAAATGAGGTTAACGGGGCTTAAACGTGTCAAAAATGAGCCGTAATGCAAGTTTCTGAAGTGTAGGGGCCTGTTTTGACAATCTGCCAAACTTCTTCACACAGGCCGCGTAAGGATGTATTTATGCTTACACGGGCCACCTGAGGTACCCAGATCAGCAAAACTGTTTTTACAGCTGTTAACAGCTGTTGCACCTGATTATTCCACTTGCAAATGGTTTTTGCAACACCATGGGCTCATTCTAGGGGCTCTAATGGTTTTGCAAAACAAGGGGTACAAGTGGAGGGCCTAGATCGAAGCTCGTTTCCCAATAAACGATCCTAACGGTTCTAGAAATCCTATAAATACCCCCACCCCTTTGCTCAAAACCCACACTTGATTTCTGAGATTTCTCTAAGTTGAAGTGCTAACCACTTCATAGCTGAGAATACTTGGAAAATCAAAGCTTGCGGGGACCTTCTGTAAGTATTCTTTCATTCTTTTCATTCGTTTTTATTGTTAAAGTCAAACTGCGTTTGACTTTCTGCTTTGACCAGTTTATGGTCAATGCGAAGTTCGTTTAAACTTCATAACGTGAGCGTAATCACGATGGTTATAGTCCCTAGTGACTATACCTACTGATTACCACGTTATCTAGGCTTAGTGACGAGTCGTAGTTTCGGCCAAAATGCGTTTTCTCGCGTATTTTGTAACCAAACTACTCTAGGGTATCAAAACCGTTTGTTTTGATATCAAAACCTGTTTTCTAACTTAACTAAACATGTTCTAGCATGTTTAGCTCTTCACTTTTTAGATTAGTGCTTGTGTAGAGTCGTAAGTTAGGCGGACAAAAACACCCGCTTAGACTTTCAAACACGACCCGTTTGGTCGATCATTAGGATCCGACCAAACATGTTTAGTGCCCATAGTAGTGTAGGGAATAACCTTCCGAGGTTATACCTTATGGTCACTTAGGTTTAATTAGTCGCATGATAGGTAGTTTATATGCCTATGGTAAATTACCAAAATACCCTTTTCATATATAATTGGTAATTAAGCATATGTAACCTAAACTTTTGTCACGTAACTGATTATGTAACATAATTAAACATGTATGGGAAAATAATACTTGTCATAGGACTAGTTAGACGTCTCAAACGCGCATTCGCGCGCACGACGCGTTAAAGTAGCGTAAGCTACCTTAATGAGTCGCAATGGGTCGAAAGCACTTAGGTTAGGTTTTATTTTAGGATGAAGGCTTTGTTAAACCATATCGCATGAGTTCCAACACTCATTTGGTTTACAAGACCTCATTCTATCCGATCGTCTGATTTAGGCGTCTATTGTTTGACTAGTGGTTCGATTACTAGGTGCTACTTGATTCCTTTGGTTTGCTTGAGGTTGTTTGAAGTTCTATTGATTGAGGATACTTTGCACTTCATGTGAGTACATAGTTCCCCTATTTTACTGTTTTTAAATGTTATGGGGTGATTCATACGTATGAAATGTTTTCAAGGTTTAAACGATGATTTCAAAAACAATTAAAACGGTTTTTACTAAACTAATAACGATTTCAATAATGTGAACAAAACTTGATGGTTGTAGTTACATAACAAATGACATTCATTAATTTTGGCCCAACCGACCAGTATTAGGTTATGGTACCATAGGATCTGACAAATCCCGTTACTTTACTACACCCATGGTTATGTGTGGGGGTTGTGGGTAGCGACTGAATCTGATGTTTGTGAACTTATCCTTTGGTGGTTTGTTAATTCGAGAAGCGAGAAGCGAGGTGATCGAGTCACGAAGGTTTGAATGTTGTTAGCGAGACGACCATAAATAGTTTTTTCACAAATTAAAACGAGGATGATTTAAACGATTTTAAACGAGTTAACGATTTTGAAACGATTTTAACGAGTTAAACGATTTGGGTAAACGATTGGTTTTTGGTTAGTGTTTAGATAACGGGACGGGTGTAATGTGATGAAAGCATGGTGGATACGCCGCTAGTACTTCCTATATATAAGTGTTTTCAACATATTACATACCGTGGCGTTATTTAGTTCACTTGGGTAAACGATTTTGAAACGATGTCACACAACGATGTTTTCTAAAAGATATAAACCATACGAGTTTTTAGCAAGTTTTTACAAGATGTTTTACAAGTTGGTTTTTCTAAACAAATGTTTTCGGGTTAAGAAGCATGGCTATGGGTTTTACAAACTATAACCCACTTGATTTGAGTTGGTTAATTATGTTGCAATACACTTTTGACAACAAGGTTTGTATCTTGACTCTTGTAGTCTAATAAAGTACTGCAAATATAAACGAGCCATGATTCCGATACTCTTATAAAACCTATGTACTCGCCAGCATTTCTTTGCTGTCTTTGTTTTTACATATGTTTCAGGTGTTGTTGCTTGATGTGATTTCTAGGATGCATGCGTCACATAAGATCTGGACAAGGCCTTAGTGACATAATAACAATGATAGTCGATATTTAACTTGTTTCTTTATGTCAAGACAATGTAATGTTTAATTTTATCAATAAAACAAAACTATTTTGTATCCATGGTTGTGAAACATTAGCTTCTGTTGCAACACTCCCTGATGTTTTCGCCACGGTTCGTTGTCCTACGTGGTCGGGGTGTGACATGATGGGTTACCACAAAATGAATGGGGAACATATCTGTTGATTTTAAAGCATAACTGCAATTTGAAAATATGAATTTGTGTAAGTTTATCCAGAAGTTGGAAGAACATGAGCTAGCAATTCGAAAAACTGCTACAATGAGAAGTCCGAGTGCTCAACAGGATGTTAGTCTATACTACAGAGAAAATAAGATTGAGACTACTCTGAGTCCGACGATTCAAACTGCATTCAGTGCTGATGGTACTTCCGGAACAAATGCAAGCAATATAAATCAGAGTAGTGGATATTCTTCGTCTTATACAAGTTTCGAACCAAATTTCTCAACACCAAGTTCTCAACAACAAAGTTCAACAAATTTGCAATGCAATGTGACATTAAACGTTCAAAATGGTCAAAATTTCTCTCCAGATGTTGCAAAGCAACACATGGCATCTCTTGTTACTGTATTAGAATCGTATGAAAACTTAGTTGCAGGACGAATCGGAAATCCGATGCTAACTAAAGAGGATTATGACCAGATTGATTCTGAGGAACTTGAGTTGATGGACATCAAGTGGTGTTTAGCTAGCATTTTGAGAAGAGCAGAAAAGTTCAAACATATCACCGGAAGAGATGATCTTCGTGAAGCTGCTACATCTCAGCTAGGTTTTGACAAATCGAAGGGTATTTGTTTTCGTTGCCGAGAAAAAGTACATTTTAAACAAGAGTGTATAAACAGGGACGCAACCGGAAGACAAGATCCTTTTGGAAACAACGATTATCATCGAAAAGCAATTTATCATCAGGTTGCTTAACAACCATATCAACAACAATCTTTACACTCACGTTCGATTGAAGAATCAAAGGGAAAAGCTTGTTATGGTCTGATAGACCAAGAAGATGAAAGGATCCCGAAAGATTTCAATTGGGATGATTATGATCCTAACAGACCTTCAAATTCTAAAGCATTTGTTGCTCGAATCCTTGAAGACTCAACCTCAGGAGAAGAATCAGTCAAATCTAAGAACCGTCCTAGAAGACAACCAATTTTTAAGTCTTCAGGAAGTGATGAAGACACTGATGATGAGGAAGAGTATGTTAATAGAGCTAGAAAACAATTGGATCCTTACAGTTTTAATTTGTTTTTTGCAGATAAAATCGAGACTTTGAAAGAAAAAAAGGCTGCTAGACTGAAGAGAGAAATGGAAGCAAGAAGGGTTGCTGAAGAACAGACTAAAGTTCAGATGGAAGCTGAAGAAAAGGCAAAAGCTGAAAAATAACCGACGCCGAAGGTCGCGGTTGAAGAGAATGAAGTGAAGATGGAAGTTGAGAAAGAACCAATTGTGATTGAAAAGGTGGTGGAGAAAATAATCGAGAAAATAGTTGAAGTTGAAAAAATTGTTGAAGTGGAAAAGATTATAGAGGTTGAAAAACCTTGTGCAAAGTGTTTAGTATCTTGCAAAGATTGTGCTGAGAAAGATACAAAGTTGGCTTAATTGGAAAAGCTCAAAGAGAACTTACTGCACAATGTGAGGAGCATAAAGGAGTCATATGATCTCCTAAGCAGCGAAGTGAATTTGTACAAAGGAGCTTGTGATGAAGATATTCAGATGAAAAATCTTCTGAAAGCAACAGTTCTTCAAAAGCAAACTGCAATCAACGGATATATTGAGATGAATGCTGAGCTGAAACACGAATTGGCAGCAATGAAGATTGAAACTGAAAGAGTGAACAATTTACTTTGAAGTTATCAAAGTTCAAAGTATGTTATTGATCGCATCTATCCTGCCGTTGCAGCTCATAAGTTTGCAGACGGTGAAGGAAATTCTGGTAAGAAAACTGGTTTAAGTTATAACAGAGTACCAAATCCAATATGGGATGGCTATACCCCCCGAGACTTTGAAAAGGTGGCTGAAGCACTCAATCTGAATCTGAAATCCGAGTCTATCGATGGATTACCATATGATATTGTTGTCACCTTCACAGCGTCTGACACTGATCATGAGTCCGAGTTAATTAAGAAAGTGGTCGATCAAGTGTTGGATAAAGATGAAGAGTCAAAGTCAGAGTCTAAATCTGAAAATTCAAGTTCATCAGACAAAAGCTCGAATTCACTGGTCAAAAGGGTTTATAATAAAGATTTTCTGATGTCACAAAATAATTTGAATGACGAAATATTCAAAGTGGCATATACTTTGAAAGATTCCGACAAATTATTTTCTGATGAGGAATTTCCAAAAAGAGGTGTTAAAACTGAAATGATCAATAAGGTTTTCAAATTATCAGAAATTAATATTTCTGAAATAAAAGATGTAAATCTTATTGAAAAACCTAAAAAAATACACTTCAAGAGTTCAACAAAGATTGAACAAGAAAAAGGGTTACAGTTCTGGTTCGGGTTATCGAAAGAAACCAAACCATAACAGTAATTTCAAAAAGAAAGGATTAGGTTTTATTCCACCAGAAAATCATAAAAATGAGAAAATCTATAATCCAAAAACAAAATTTGTTTTAGGAACAAGTTCTGAAGAGGAGAAGGAGAAACCATTCTAGAAAAAGTCAAACAAGGAGTTTCTCGCTGAAAAGAAAAAGAATATGTTGAAAGAATCTGAACCGAGAGTTGAAAGAAGAACCTGTTTCAAATGCCAAGAGGTTGGACATATTGCTTGGAATTGCCCAAAGCCAACCAACACAAAAAAGAACAACCAATAGAGAAATTTAAAGAGTTCAAAAATTTGACTTTCAAAGTTGTTGAAAGTTCGAAACAGTTTTACAAAAGAAGAGCCAATTTAAACAAACAAAAATGGGTTGTAAAAAATTCAGATGATAGTTCTGGCAATGAATCTGACTCGTCAAAGTCAGAGGAGCCACTTGTTATGCTAAAAGGTGAAAATTCCGTTCCAACAATGGATGATGAAAACTTTCCACCATTGTCAAACGGAAATTTGAAATCAGAAGTTGGTAAGATTGAGATTTCAGATAAATTCTTCTCTGATAAGGAAGAATTTGATGCTGAAAAAGCTTTTAACGGAAAAGTGTTACATATATTTGGGAAGATGACTGATGGGAAGGTAAAGGGAGTGAAAGGATTTTATGAATAAAAAATTATTAAACCAAATGAGGATGGTTCACCCATGATTGATCAGGCATGGGTGAGATTCTTTAAAAAATAAAATCCTGACTTGCCGGAGCTCCCAAGTTGGTAATCGTGGAGCATGAATCGGCATCATTCATGAAAAATGATTTTGTGAAAAACCTGCAAGTGTTAAATTTTTACAAGTGGTTAAAGTAAAAAACAATGTGATGAAACCCCATGATATGTGAAATCAACAAAACTAAGTTTCCGGAAAAACCATTTTGATTAAAACAAACTTAAGTGTTTTGAAATCATAATGGGAAAATAGTTTGTTGTCAGGGGCAGTTCTGATTGTTTACGCCATGTGGATGGCGAATTGAAGCAATTCACATCAGTTTGTCATTTTTTTGTACAGTTTATTGCGTTTATTTTCAAATTTTCCCAGAAAATCAAAATTTGAAACATATTTTTGATTTTAGGGGGAGTAAAAAATTAAAAATTTTGAAAATTTGAAAAATCCAAAAACATGATAAAATCTAAAAAGCTAAAAACATTGAAAAATCAAAAATGAGTTTTGTTGTGAAAAAGAGGAAATGATAGTACATCAGTGGACTATCACAACACGCTAAAGAAATGGAAATTCAAATGTGATAAACGGTCTCACTGATGATATGCAAGTAGATTTTTACACATTCAGTAGATTGATTTCGAGATATAAACCTAACTATTAATAGCTTTCTTATTTCGTGGGGAACATCTCTCGGATATATAGGTAACCCCTGAAATCTTGTTTGAAAGGCTTCCTATTTCTAACATACTAGGTCTTTGTGCGTGATGATATCTGGGGTATTATACCAGGACTTCTGATTTTGCGAAAGCAATAGCCTAGTCCTCATATAATACTCTGCACTACTTTAATCATAAAGCTCACCCTCAGGAAAAAAAATGATGAAACATTGAAAAATGCTAATCATGTGCTGTTGAAGAAAAGATCCCCAAACAGGACACACCTAAAAGTCGAGCCATCATCTCTTTGTCTGAACGGAAGTTCTAACCTGAGCTCTCATGGTCTCGCATTACCCGTTTAAAGATATCATTAGTGTACATTCACCTGTAAGACTGAATATAGGAGTCTGGATACGGGAGTATATTCTGACGTAGGACACGCGAATAAGTTAAGTGCTTAAAAAACTAATTCTCGTATCTCGAAACAATTGAACTTTGTGTGAAAATTTAAAGCTCAACAGTGTTAGTGATTTGTCTCACAAACTGATATGATCCTTTTACACAAACTCACAAAAATAGTGTCTGTAAATATTTCTTTGCTGCTTTTCATTAATGTGTTTTAGCATAAAATTTTGAAAAATCAAAAAGATTTTATTTCATCTTATTTTCGATAACTGATGTTGAAAAGCTGATTTTCAAAATTCTGAGTGATAAACATGATGAACAACAGTGGGTTGGGAGAGTTTGTTTTGAAATGAAAAATGAAGTTAGAGTTTGAAATAATTTGAGAAAACTAACCATAAAATCAGTGTTCGTTAATCAAGGTCATTAATTTGAACTTGATATAACTATTGTTGATGATGAATGATATCTATAAATGATTTATAAATTTGTTAAATTTTAAAAAATTGTGAAATTTATTGTTGGGTAGATATTCGTGCAAATCCCCGAGTCTAAGCCTGAGCAGAGTTTGAGCCAGGACATGATCTTAGAACGAGTGCTACGTCAGATTGCGATCCCCGAACAACTTAAGGGGGAGTCTGTTAGCAAAGGGGAGTCTGTTAATTGAAAGAGAGAGATTGAAGGATGCTTACAGTGTCAGATACTTTGGAAAGAGTGAGAAGACTGATCAAGACTGAAGACTCGACACACTGAAGACTCATCAACATCCAAGGGGGAGTCTGTTGGTGCATATGTCTATTGACTTCATCTTGTATCGAGTCATGTAATAGAATAGATAAACCAAGACACGTTGTACGAAAGAAAAGGGAAACAGGTCGGAACAAGTCACTTCACACGAACTGACCAGTTCGTGCGAAGTGGGTCAGTTCGTGCGAAGTGGCTCAGTTCGTGCGACCTGGGTCAGTTCATGCGACCTAGCCAGGTCGTGTGGGACTGTTGGTGCGACCTGGGGTTCTCTATAAATAGGTGTCTTGGGATTTCATTTGTAACATTCTGATTCCGGAGACGAAGCTCTGCCGAAGTGTCACAAGATCTGTAAAAGCTTTCAAATCAATACAAACGACAGTTAAAGTGATTCTAAGTGTTAAACAAGCTGTAATCACGTCCGAATCATTGAATTCCGCCTCTGGTTTGGATTAGAACTCTTCTGATCGACTCATTAGGTCGATTATTCGATCCTACACACAATGTAAGTATTGATAAGTACATACCCCACATAATTATCAATATACGTATGATAAGTTAAAGCACAGTTGGAGGAACATTATGACAACTTGGCAAATAAAATAATTAAATAAAAACATTCGACTAAACAAATTGCAATTTTCATCACAAAATAATAATCCAACTTTTAAATTTCAACTACTAAATGCCACAGTTCAATCATAAAAAAAAGAAAACTAAAGAAACGGGAGAATGGGTCGGTCGTCCACGTCCCCATCTCCGAGGTCATCACCACCTTCCTCGTCTTTGTCTCTCTCCGGAACCTCGTCCGACTCCCTTTCTTCTTCCTTTTCTTCTTCTTCGGGCTCGTCCTCCGATATCCCTTCCGGCTCCTCATCGGGATCTTCCTCCGGCTTGAGAGGTGTCGGGGCTGGAGCTGGTTCTGGTGTAGGTGATGGTGGCATTGGCCCTAGGTCCTCTAATTGAAGAACCCTCCATGCCAACTCATCTAACCTCCCATCATGCAAATCAATCCTTTTCTTATCCATACGAGCATCTCCCATAACTATACCTCGTACTTCACGGCCCTTAAAGGCTTCTTGTTTCAACTCATCTGTTCTCCCAAAGAGCATCTGTAGCTGCTCTCCTTGTGATTCTACCCGCCCTTCCAAGGTAGTAACTTGTTTCAGCAAGAATGATTCTATTCTAACAAGGTCTGATTTTGTTCTATCAAAAATTGGTTGTATTCCCTAAGGGTTTTCATCACTGCAAACTCGGTCTGGGTGCTAACTGGGTTAACTGGTATCGCATGGGTAGGTCAGGAAGACGATTCCCCTCCCTGAGCAAGTCTCTTAAGATAAGCATAACGCGTCTCTACATGACGCGGAGGTGAACGTGTAACTGCGGGTGCCTTCCCTGGCGCCCATGACTGGCCTGATGATGAGGATGATGTTGACATGCCTGTCGCGTTAGTAATAATAAATACGAGTCAGATATTATAATTATGTTGCGTTACCCGAGGTGCCACGTATCGGTGCCAGTTAGTTCTAGTGTCGTACAATTGGCTATAGTCTAGGTCCACTTTGGAACGCGAACCTAGTTCCGTATACCCAGTGACTTTGATACCAATCTGTCACACCCTCAATTTCAACTTGCGTGGTTTTACCGCGAGGCGCGTGACAAACCAGGATCACATACACTAGTCATATAGAACGACCTCTATATGAAAAAGGTACGTTTAATAAAACTCAAACCAACATAAGTAATCAAAGTACGAAAGAAATGCGGAAGCGTAAAGTAAACAAATGTAACCGAGCGCCAAAACAAACGCCCATAATTAATAAAAATGTTCAAATGCAAGACTCGATAAAAATAGTTTTTGTATCCATGCGTGTACCTACTCCTGAGCTAAGGTCCTGAGAAAAACAAGTAAGAAACAAGTGTCAACATAAAGAAGAGTGAGTTCACAGGTCTGTTAAGTTTAACAGTTTAACCAGTTCAAAGGTTTACCCATTATTCCTAATCAAGAATAATAAAGTTGTATTGATAAAATGTTTCATGTTATAATATAGGTAGCGAACCTAAGCTATGTCACATAAGAGTTTGTGACCGAAGCTGACTGTTGTTGCCTCTGTGTGTTAGGTCTATCACCAACCATAACATGTGTTAGGCCAAATTCTAAACCCGTTGACCATAACCGATCAGCTAGCGCGACTAGCTCGGGCGGGGCTTGTGGGGCCCAGTAGTACTACTCAAAATTTCCCCGTTATAAATACCATACTAACGGTCCATGAGGTGTTGAGGATTTCTCGTGATTATATTTTCTACTTAGTGACCATAACCATATATAGCATAAACTAAATTATCGATTTTGACGACGTTATTCTACGATAACATTAAAGCGAATGTTTACCGTAAGCGTACATGTTTTCTCCCCCTGTGTATTAAAACCTTAAAAATAAAAGGAGTCGTGAACTCACCTTTGATTGCTAGGTTAGACTTTACAAGTGATTAAGAGTAGAGGTAGGTCAATCACGTCCTAATACGATTACCATTTAGTTTATTAGTGTGTTCATGTAAGGCACAAAACTCATACACGTATCTAACACGTATCATGTAATCACGTTGACAACTTACATACATATACCTATTTCACATATAATTTCTTGTGATCATAGCACACAATAACTCACATAACATTTTCGTTGACATCAAACAGGTTTAATCATTCTCAGATAGCACAAACAAACATTTAGATACACACATAACAACTTATTACGTTTCAGCTTTGATGTCCAGAAATAGTTGCCTTATTCCAAAAATTCCAGATAATTTAAAGAATGTTCTAAGTGATCCACGTCACCTTGTGTAAAAATCTCAAGATCTAAATCATTACCAATTATTTACTAAAAATATCTATTAGGCTACAGTCAGATTCGTCACTTTCTGACTGCAGTCCACAGAAAAATTTATTTAAAAATCATTGTCTGTCCGATTGGCAAATTTCCAGTGGGAGATTTTTGGCAACATCCTTCCCCACCTACTGTACGAACTTCATGACCTAACTCTATCCAGTTTACAAGATATAATAAAAAAATAACATGTAATTTCTACAGAAAAAATGCAGCTTTAGTTGCTATACGAAACAGCTTTTTAAAAATAGTAAATAACATCAGAAAAATGTGATTCCAACGCCATTTGAAGCGTTCTTCAAAATCGTACGTTTTAGATTTTAGAAAATCTGTTTTTCGATATGTAACGACCTACTTACAGCCAATTAAAGTTGGCTGTTTATGCTAATCAGCTTTCAGTTTTCACTTTTATGATGTTAGAACGAGTTTAAACGATCATGCAATCCTAGTAACATCGACTTATAGCAAGTTAACTCATCAAATATCATCTAGCATATTAGAACCACATCAAACCCTAGGTATATATCATCATTAACAACAACACAAACGCAGCTTTAACACATAAAGAACATCACTAACCTTGGAGCGCAAAGAAAGAACTAGAGGGAGAGAGATGCGATCAAGAGAGGGGGGGGGGGGGTGCTGTCGCACACACACCAGGAAGGGACTAGGGTTTTTTTGTTTCTCCATACAACATACGTACGCATATAATAAACACAGGGGGGGCGATTTGGCCCAGTTGGGCCGCAAGGAAAGGGGTGGCGGGTTGGGTTGGTTTGTTTGGGCCAAAAATTAGTGTGGGGGAATGGGGGTGGGTTCGATTTTTGGGTCACAAGGTAATGGGTTTTGGTTTCTCGTATGTTTCGCAAAATAACATATTACAATGTTTCGGTTTCGAGCTTAGTTTACGCGTAATTCCCATAATAATGTTTCGGTTACGAGACTCAAGTATTATGCTAATAAAATACAAACGAGTATCACGCCGCTAAATTATCCACGACCCACATATTTTATAAAAACCACCTTAAGTAAACTATAACCGTAACCAGAACTGAACCAGAAAGGATACCTGATTTTCCGAGATGTCACAATTGGATTTTAGAGGACAAGTATATTAACAATCATGTGGACCTGTCCAAGTAAGCGTGAGCTGAAAAGTGTTCCTTAATCAGTTCGAGAATGATTTGATCCAATAGCAGTCTCCCCAAAATACCTATGTGTTAGTGTTATTATATTATTATTATATTATTATATATAATATTAATTGACAGCAAATAGTTGCTCGGTGGGTTATTTCGCGGATTTTGAAGGAGGTATGTCCTGTCTTGAAGAAATTTGTTTAAATAATATTAAAATAATGATCTGGTATGGTATGGCCCACTATCTCGGATGAGCCCATCAGCTTTGACTAAGTCAAAGTCTGAACAGTGTGAATAGGCTCATCATCTCGGATCAGTAGTCCGAGATGGGCCTGGCCCAATGGCCCATTCGAGATAAGTATAAGACATCATCAGACATGGTTTGATTTTTCATCTCGAACCAAATCTGATCAGCATCTCAAAGGAATTCTCTCTCAAATTACCATCTCGAACGATCTCGGATCATCTCGAACGAAGAAGGTACATCATCCCAGATGAATTAGACTATCTCGAGTCATCTTGGATGAGAATTAAGACTATCTCGGATGAGAACCATGCATCTCGAGTCATCTCGGATGGAAGGATATTCATTCGAGATGGCTAGGGTTCATCCGAGATGAATCCTCGTCATCCCAGACTTTGACCAGATTGACTTGAACCCCTCTTTTAACCTGGTCCGTTTTGACCTGCTAACCTGGACTGCTTGTTGACTTCTTGTTTGACCTGTTGACTGTCATTTGGGCTGTTGACTTGTTGACTTTGTTGACTCGTCAACGCTTCAAATGTAAGTTAACACTTAATAATAGGATTTAACAGTTGGTCGTTTGATGCAAAATATGGTGCAAGTGATGATGCAGGAGCAGAATCAAAGACAACTGGAAGTGGAACTCTTCCATAACCAAGCTGGATATCTTTCCGATCCTCCTGCTGAGCATGCAGAAATGTTTAGTTCACTCATCATAGGATTAAACAATTGGCCTATTACTCATGCACTAGGAGCTGAACCGGTGATCTGTAACAGTTGCATCAACACCTTCTTGAACACGACTAAAGTCAACAGACAGGGAGCAGAAGGTGCTGGATCTATCGTAGCCACTATTCAGAAAAAGAAGATTGTCATTTATGAAGCCATTATTCGGTAAGTTTTGAGGCTAGGAGATCAACCGCATCATCCAACTTCGTACGATCAAAATAGAGTTCTTGCTGCTCTTAGAAGAATGAGCTATGAAGGAGCGTATCCCACGGTTCTGAAGAAGCTTTTTCCGCCTTACTGGAGACTATTAGTGCATTTCTTCCTACTATGTATCACAGAAAACATGGGTGGATATGATCAGCTGAACAAGACGCAGACCTGTGCGTGGCATTGGTGAATGAATGAGATTTCAACTTCTCAGCTTTCATATTCGACAACATGAAGAGGATGCTCGAAGATCCGAAGAAGAAGATCTTTATGTTATACCCAAGATTCCTCCAGATGATCTTCGATGAGAAACACCAAGAGTTGATCAAGGGCCCGAATTATGTTAACCTGAAGCCGATGGGGCCAAGTTGCTTCGAGAACGCATAAAGATTCAAAAGGGCTAAACATCACAACTATATTGGAAAGTTTGACCTTGAGATGCATGGCAGATTCAGTGATGTTATGCCTTCAGTTCTTGTTGCACCAGCGCCTCAACAGATAAATGCACAAATCGCTGAAGAACATGACGTGCAGCAAGTACAGCAAGTGGCTGCCAATGAAGCTGTTGGTGCACTACATCTGTCGACTTCGTCTTGTATCGAGTCTTAGATTGCATTGTATAGATTACGGCATGTTTTACGAGAAAATAGGAGAGTGTATGTGTATAAGTGGCTGATTTCGCTCATAGGGTCATAGAGGTGATTTCGGGCAAAATCACATGTTAGTGATTTCACTCATATGGTCTTGTTGTTGCTTGGAGCGAAACCTGAAGACTATATATAGGTCATGTTGAGCGAAATCAGATATCAGTTGCCTTGTATTCCACGCCGAGGTGCTTCCGGTGTGAAGACTGACTGTAATTGCATTCCGATCAATACAATCAGTAGTTAAAGTGAAAAATCAGCTGTTTCTAGCTTTGTTTCTTGTTATTCCGCACCTGAAACAGAGTAAAGCTCCTCTGAATGACTCATTCGGGTCAGATCGCGATCCTACAATTGGTATCAGAGCTTAGGAGGAGGAGTTCTGCAGAGATTAGCTGGAATTCATCAAGTTTTCTTACTTCTACACCTTCTTTCATCAATTCAGGAAGCTTTATCGGACAAAACCGGATCAAAATTTCACAGACAATAGATAATTAGACATTAACAAACCCTGGAAAGTTTCACACCTAAATACAAACTAAAAATGGACCAAATTTGACTCCGAGTTGATTTCGCTTATATGCACATTTGTGATTTCGCTCATATTAACGTCCTGATTTCGCTCCAGAAGTGCTGATTTGGTGACTTCGCTCTTGTGCATGTCCTAATTTCGCTCCAAGGGTTACAGAACTTGGGACTTCGCTCTAGAAGTTACTTAGATTTCGCTCCAAGCTGATAAGTATTCTGATTTCGCTCCTGTGACAAGATTGATAGAGATTTCGCTCCAAAGATCATTGGGATTTCGCTCCTGGGTGACATAAGTGTTGATTTCGCTCCAGTATACAAGTGTGATTTCGCTCTTAGTACACAAACTTCTAATTTCGCTCCAAATCAACAGTTTTTGAAATACGTGAGTTGAATCATGGATACAGAGTTCTACAACGCGTTTGCAACACCGTCTACTCCGTCTGTCGTTGCACAAACCATGAATTTAGAAAATGAGCCGGGAACCACCCAAAAGCCCCCGAAACTGATGAGTATCGAAGAATACTACAGGTGGAAAGACAGATTCGAGAATTGGGTTCAGGCAAACCATCTTAGATCGTGGGAATGTATTCTTAACAAATATGTGTTGCCTCGAACAGATTTGCAGGTTCTCAAAGAGTTATCTGAGTTTACAGATCAAGAACGACTTATGTACAAAGCTGAAAAGATGATGACCAGTCTGCTTCAGCAAGCTATCAAAGAGGACATCTTCATATTGCTTCAGCACGACAAAACTGCAAAATCAATCTGGGATGCACTTAAAGTCAAGTTTGAGGGTAGCGAGAATATGATTAAAAGCAAGAAGGCGCTGCTAAAGAAAGAGTTTGATCTGTTCAGTAGCTTACCGGGAGAGGATACAAAGAAGCTGTGTAGGATCGGACTTTGACCTAAACGAGTCAGTTGGAAGAGCTCAGATCCGTTTCAGCGGCGGAAACAAAGAAACGGACGTATACACAGCATGTTTCACACTTTAATCCTCTTATACATTGATATTACAGTGTTTACAATACGAGGAAATACCGGCAGCACCTCGGTAGCAAATCTGAACACCGTTACAAATGAAATGACAACACTACCTATTTATAGAGGCTGTGAACCGCTTGAAGGACATGACATTAAAGCGGTTCAGCATGTGACGTTAAAGCGGTTCCCATCATCATGCCGTAAAGGCGATTCAGCTCCTGTTGTAAAGGCGGTCCACATAATTGTCAAATAAGCAATCCCTCATGTTCTATTTTGACTTCACTTAAACTCTTGTGATTGGCTCCATAATTGGCATCACCTCATTGGACCATATGTTGGTCCAATCAACATAAAGCTTGGAATATAAAGACTTTGCAACTTTATACATATTTTGTCGTTAGTTGTTGATGATGATCATAGGATTTTTATGATGTCACATGATGTCATCATTAAGCATGATGACATCATGCTTGACCAGATCCGCATCGCAACCCGAACTCGACATTAGACGTAGTCGACAGATGACTGCACCAACAGACTCCCCCTCAGATGTTGACGAGTCTAAAGTGTCGAGTCTTCAACGACTTCAGTCTTTCTCACAGTCTTTGGGCTTCTTTCTCTCTATCTTCAGACTCCCCTCTCGATTTGCTGGTATTCCTTTGATCTTCAGCAATATCTTCAGGATCGACGTCTGGCTTTCCTGCATAAACTCTACCTCAGAGTAAATTTCTTTCACATATATTTATCAAATATATGAACATACATCAATCCAGATTCTCATTCAAAACAAACACAGATATTTTGATGAACCACTTGACAGGGTTAGATTATGAAATCAATTAATTTCACACACACACTCCCCCTCAAGTATTGCTCATCATGTTTAGCACTCGGAATTTTGAAAATCAGCTATCCAACATCAGTTGTTGAAAATCTTTTTGAATTTTCAAAATTTATGCTAAAACACACTAAAAATCTTTTTTGTATTTTGAAATAAAGAAACTAAAATGCAGAAATAAACTATTTACAAACAATATTTTTTGTGAGCTCGTGCAAGAGGATCATATCAGTTTTGAGACAAATCACTAACACCGTTAAGCTTTAAACATACTCAGTTATAAACAATTTACCTAGATTGTCAGTATGTTTGTCCACTTAAATCTTCACACAAATTTCAATTGATTCGAGATACGATATTAGTGTTTTAGAGACTTAAACTTAATTGAGTATCACTCCACTTGAATATACTCCCGTATCCAGATCCCAAATATTCAGTCTTACAGGTGAGTATACCACAGCTGATATCTGTAAAGGGGTTATGTGCGAGGGCCGTGAGAGCTCAGGTCGATACTTCCGTATACGCAGAGAGATGACGGCTTCGACTTTTGGTGGGTCCCCTTTAGAGGATCTTTTTGCATTTCAACAGCAGCGACTATCAATTTTATTGTTTCATCAGCATGCTGAGGGCGGCGCTTTTTCAAGCATTTGCAGAAAGTATTATCCAGGGACTAGGTCAGTACTTCCATACAGCAGAAGTCCCGGGATAATACCCCAGATATCACTGAGTATAAAGACCTAGTATCTCAGAATACGGGACCTTTCAAACAAGATTTCGGGGGTTACCCATATATCCAAGAATAGTTACCCACGAATTAAGCAAGTTTGATTTAGGTTTATATCTCGTTTCAATTTACTAAATGTGCGAAAATCTACTGACACATCCGCAGTAAGATCGTTTATCACATTTAAACTTTCCAATTCTTTAGCGTGTTGTGATAGTCCACTGATGTACTATCATTTCCTCTTTTATGCAACAAAAACTCATTTTTCAGTTTTTATCATGTTTTTGGCTTTTTCAGATTTTCTGATGTTTTTGGATTTTCTAAAAACTCTTACTCCCCCTAAAATTCAAATACATCTAATGAAAATTGAAAACAAACTATACAGAACATGACAAGTGATATCGAATCTCCTCAATTCGCCATTCACTAGGCATAAACAATCAGAACTCCCCCTATCAACAAACTATTTTCCCATTTAGATTTCAAAACACTTAAGTTTGTTTTAATCAAAATGGTTTTTCTGGAAAATAAGTTTGATTGATTTTACCAATTGTAGATTATCATTTGTAGAATTAACAACAAATGATCGGGGTTGTGGTTCATCATCTTGTCTTTCGACCAATGTAGGAAAATACAAGTACAACTTAATGTCCTTGATTTACCATTTTCAGTTCAGAAACCTCCGTACCAATTGTAAAAAATACATAAACAAACCTCTTTACCGTTTGAATGACGTTACCGAATACAACTCTAAGAAAGATGCCGATTCATGCTCCACTCTTACCAACCTGGGAGCTCCGGCAAGTCCTGAGACTTACTGTTCGAAATATGTACCATCCCAGTCACAAACCAGGGATGGTTCAACTTTTTCCTTCTTTGTCTTCTTCTCATAGAATTCTTTAACCCCTTTGACTTTTCGATCAATCATTTTGCCAAAGATATGTTTTACCCTGGGGTTAAAGACCTTTTCAGCATCAAATTCCTGTTCATCATGGAAAAATTGGTTAGAAATCTCAACTTTACCAATTTTCTTTTTATAATTCTCAGCCCGAAGTGATGGAAATTCATCATCATTAACCATCGGAACTGAGTTCTCATTTTCTACATCAGCTTCACATTTTAAATCAACTTGTGGCTCAACTGACTTTGTGGAATCAGTTTCATCGCCTGAAGATAGCTCCTCTGATTTCGATTTATCAGAATCATCGCTAGAGCTTTCACCACCATTCTTCACAACCCATTTCTGGTTGCTAGATTTGGCTCTCTTTTTGTAAAACTTGGTCGAACATTCACCAGTTTCAAAAATAGAATCTTTAAACAACTTTGTTCTGTCAAGTGGTGATTCGAACGCATACACCTTTTCTGAAATTGTACGAAAAACTCCCTGTTTTGACTGTATCGCCTGAGTACAATCTTTGGCGATATGTCCAACATTGTTGCACTTGAAACAGGTTCTCGAGTCTTTCTTTTGTTCAGCTTGTTTCTTCTTCCAAAATTCACTGTTCTTTTCCTTCCAGAAACTTTTCTTTTCTTCTTCATCTGTTGAAGTACCTGCAACAAACGACATTTTGGACTTAAAATCACGAATATGTGTTTCATTTTTCTGTTTTTCTGTAGGAATAAAACCCAACCCTTTCTTTTTGAAATTACCGTTATGGTTTGATTTCTTTTGAAAATTTGAACCAGAACTGTATTTCTTTTTCTTATTCAATCTTTGCTGCACTCTTGAGGTGTAAGGTCTTGGTTTTTCATTAAGACATAAACCTTTGATTTCAGAAATATGGATTTCCGAGAGTATAAAAACCTTGTTAATCAGTTCAGTTTTAACACCTCTTATAGGAAATTCCTCATCAGAATATAATTTGTCCGAGTTATTTAAAGTATAAGCAACTTTAAACAATCCATCATCCAAATTAGATTTTGATAACAGGAATTTTCTATCATAAGCCAATTTTCCCTGTTTTTCTGTTTGACTCGGAGCTTTTGACTCAGATTTTGATTCTGACGCGGACTCCGACTTTGACTCTTCACTGTCATCACTATCTAACACATGATCCACGACTTTCTTCATCAATTGAGACTGTTGATCAGTGTCAGATGATGTAAACACAACATCAATACTTTCGGGAAGATTGACCGACGACTCTGACTCCCACTGTAAATTTGTAGCCTTTTTGACTCTTTCATCGTTAGGATGTCTAGGCAAATATCCGTTTTCCAGTGGAGGTGGACATCTGTTATAACTAACACCTTTCTTCTTACCAGATGAAGTCTTTTCAGTATCCTTCTTCCTGTCACTCTTCTTCTTGTCAGCATTCTTTTCTCCAACACTCACTTCAGCTGCCTTTTCTTGAGTTGACTCATCTTCTTCCCAGACCTTCATGCTTTCAACAGTCGGATAGATCCTGTCAATCACATAGGAAGTACATGAGTAACTTTTCAATAAACGATTCACTCGTTCTGTTTCGATTCGTTGCAGCTCAAGTTTTTGTTCTAACACAGCACACTTTTCAATATAGTTGTTTACAACTTTTTGTTTTGTCATGAATGCTCCCTGAAGAGTCCTCATCGCAACTGCTTGTTCTTCACTCGTTTGATCGTACTGATTCATTGTCTTGTTCAGCACATCATAAGACTCCTTCAGTCTGTTTAAGTTGTTAATCAACATGCTGTTCTGCTTTTTCACAATCTCACAGTTTTCACACTTCACCTGAGTTTCTTTCGCATCAACTTTTTCATCAATCTTGAATTTTTGCACTTCTGTCATCTTTTTCTTTCTCACCACTTGCACTTCTTCATCATCACTACTCACCGGCACTTCTTCATCATCACTACTCATCAACGACCCTTCTTCATCATCACTACTAACCGGCGTTTTGATCTTCTTCTTTTTCTTCTCCTTCTTGACCCTATCATCTTCACTCTCACTCTCAGCAACCAACTTCATATCAGCTCTGTATTTTCTTGCCCAATATTCTGTATCATCATCACTATCATCTTCAATCTTTGCAGCAAAAGCAGTATAAGCTGTAGTTTGATCAGGAACATAATCATCCCAAGTGAACTTTGCCCAGCTAAAACCTTCTGCAAGCTTTTCATCTTCTTGATCAATCAAATAAGCTTTTTTTCCGGTATCTTCAATCACATCTCTTCCATGTGCAGTCTGAGCTTGATGCTTTTGTTGTTGAGATGATTGACCAACTTGGTGATAAATGGCTTTGCGATAGTAATCATTGTTGTTGTTGAACGGATTTTGAGCTCCACTTGCTTCTCGGTTTGTGCACTCCCTCTTGAAGTGTCCTTTTTCCCTGCACCGAAAACAAGTGACTTTAGATTTATCAAAACCTAAAGTAGAAACGTTCGCATCACGAAGATCATCTCTCCCTGTGATTTGTTTGAACTTCTCAGCTCTCCGTAAAACACTAGCCAGACACCATTTTATGTCCATTAGCTCCATCTCTTCAGCATCTATCTGGTCGTAGTCTTCTTTGGTTAGCATTGGATTTCCGATACGACCTGCAACAAAACAAGTATAAGATTCCAAAACCATTCCTAATAAAGACGTTTGGTTTTTGGCAATATCCTCAGAATAATCTTGATCATTCTCAAGATTCAGTACAATGTTACACTGTAACTTTTTCCCATTCTTAGTTGCTGAGATGTTTGGATCAAAAGATGAAAATGGAGTAAAGCTGGTTTTGCTGCTTGATCCAGACGATGGGCTTTCAGATACACTCTTGGCACTCATTCCTGTCACAATCTTTGGAGATGAATTCGATGATTTTTCATTAACTCCGGCTTTGTAATATAACCCGACATCTTGTTCACCATCGAAGTCTCTCATTCTGATCACTTTACGCTGCTCCATTTCATAAGCTTCTATCTTTTCAATGAATTTGCTGAGTGTCAAACTGTTAAAACCCTTTTTGTTTCTAAGCATCAACAAGTATGTCCCCCAACTCTCATATGGCAAAGCATCAGCAAGTTTTTCAATTAACTCCTCATTGCTCTTCTGAATACTTAATCTTTTCATACTAGCAAGCAAATTGCAATATCGTTCAATGAGCTCTTTTGTGCTTTCATTCTTTCTCTGATGAAACAGATCAAACTCTTTCTTTAGAAGTGACTTTTTGCTTTTAATCATTTCATCACTTCCTTTAAATTTTGAACTTAATGCTTTCCAGATTGAGTAAGATGTTCCACTGTGCTGTAGCAAAACCATGATATCTTCTTTCACTGCCTGTTGAAGAAGACTTAGCATCATTTTCTCATTTTTATACTTCTTCCTCTCATCTGGTCTAAGATCTTTGATTGGAACTGGCTCTTCATCATCATTCATTGGTCTGATATACTTTGTCTCGACACATTCCCAAGCATCAAGATAATTAGCTTGCACCCAATTCTCAAACCGACCTTCCCAATGTTGAAATTCCTCAATGCTCATTAACTTGGGAGGTTTTTGCATCGTTCCTGTTTCATTTTCAAGCATTGTGGTTTGAACCGCAGTGATTGGGGTACTCGGAGTAGCGAATGCGTTGTAAAAATCGGAATCCATTCTTCAAGAATCAGATAATACTTTGAGCAATACGATAATGCTTCGGGAAAAATACCTGAAAAACAAACAAACCACACAATCAGTTTACGGTATTATCAATTAATAGAAGCGAACTGGTACTCGAACTGATGATCAATTCTGTGTGGATTTGAATGACACACTGAGCGGACTGCTTTGACTCGGATCAATTTTCAACAAACAAACTCGGTATGAGTGAACTGATGAACTTTTGGACAACGTGAACAATTTTTGAACTCCAAATCGTACGAACTAGAATCGACAAACGAATGTGACCTTCCACACGATTTCACGCAACCAGAACACACTGACAAATTTTAACAAGCTTTTAAGCCGACAGAGCACACCTGGTTCACAAAATACAACTTGGATTTCCAAACACCAAATACGATCAAGTAATGTTTCACACAACAATAAACCAAACTTCACTTAAAAATATTGATTGGTCATAATGAGTGGCACAACAAAAACAACACAATTAAAACTAAGCACATGGGCCGATGTAAAAACTAGTTTATGGGCGGTTGATAAGCTAGACAGAAAAATTCCGATTGGCCAGATAATGGGAGATGGGCGGTGAATGTTAAGTGGGCGGCAAGATTTATAGATGTGGGCAGGGCCGGCTCAACCATTTTGGTGGCCTTAAGCGAAGTACAAAATTGAGGCCTTAAAAAAAAAAAAAAACCTGCTTGTACAGTTAAGAATGAAAAACATACCGTTGTACCCATTCACAAACCTAGTGCCTTGATAACAGACTATTTTATAAAAACCCTCCTCCTTTATCCGGGCTTGGGACCGGCAAAATAAACTAAAAAGTTTATACTTGGCGGAGTTAAAAATTTTCTTTTTTTTTTTGTATTCTTATATATTTATGTATGTGTAAAGATATGTTTAGATTAAGTTTACTTTTCTAGCTTTAACAGATGCAAACTTTTTAATAAAATTTTCATAATCAGTGTCTTCTAACAAATCGTTTTCAATTGACAAAGTAGCTAATCCATTTAATCTTTCTTGTGACATTGTAGATCTTAAATAATTTTTTAACAATTTTAATTTAGAAAAGCTTCTTTCGGCGGAAGCAACAGTCACGGGAATAGTTAACATAATCCTATAAGCAATATAAGCATTTGAAAAAGAGTTAAAACTATTAATATAGTTTAGTATATTAATAGGAGTTTCACATTCTAAATGTATGATATGTCTTAGAACTTTTAGTTCTTCAAATAAATCTAAACCATCAATATCTATACTAGTATCATGTTTTAAAGAATTTTCAAGATTAATACAATGTTGTTTTAAAGTATTATCATCCAATAATTTCAACTTTTTTATACTAAATAGAAAACCAAAAATACTTTCAAACATTTTAAATTGATCAAATCTAGTTTTGATTGAAGAAATAGCTTGATCTACTATATATAAAAAGTAATCGGTTTTAAATAATTCAATAGGAGTTTTAGTAGTTTCATTAGCAACATTTTCATCAAATCGTCTATTTCTATGGATTATACGTTTTTCACGAAACATAGGTTCTACATCCATCTCTAAAGCGATTTCTTTTGCATCAATAATAGCATTTTCGAATCCATTTTCTCTATAATTTTCAAAATAACACAAAAGGCCATCTAATTTTTTTATAGCACTATCAATACACATATCTTTTTCCTGTAAGCTCTTGCTAACACGATTAATAGCACACAAAATTTCATACCAAATAACTATTCCTAATAAAAATTCAAACTTATTAAATTCAAAATCTGCCAAGGATTTAGCCTCACTTAGAACTTTTGCATCATCATCACTATATAATTTCATAAGTGCCTTTTTTATTTGTGGTGCTTGATATCTAATTGCCTTAACACTTTCTACCCTACTTTCCCAACGTGTTTGTGATAAAGGTTTTAGAGTTAATTTTGGTAAACAATCTTGTAGTATTTTCCACCTTTTGGTCGATGAAGCAAAAATTGTATAAGTACGTTGTATAATTCCAAAAAACTCACGAGCTTTTGTACATGAATTAGCCATATCACAAAGAACTAAATTTAAACTATGACAACCACATGGTGTATAAAAGGCTCTAGGATTAATATCTAACAATCTTTTTTGAACACCTTGATGCTTTCCTTTCATATTTGAACCATTGTCATAGCCTTGTCCTCTAATATTATTTATGTCAAGTCCTATGTTACTAATTTCTTCAACCATAGCATCAAATAGACCTTTACCCGTTGTATCATCTACTATTATAAATTCAAAAAAATATTCTTTTACTTCAATCGGTGTTGATGAGATATCTAAGCATCGTAAAATAATTGACATTTGTTCTTTATGACTAGTATCGGGTGTGCAATCAAGTATAACTGAAAAGTATTTAGCTTCCTTAACTTTGTTAACAATTTTATTTTTAACTTCACATGCTAATAAACTAATTAGTTCGTTTTGCATATTATGACCAAGATAATGATTGTAGATTTCTTTGTTCTTTATTCGTCTAACATGTTCTTTCATTACAAGATCAAATTCTGCAATCATTTGAACAATAGCTAAAAAATTACCATTGTTTTTTTCATAAAGTTTTTCGTTATCTCCACGAAATGGTATATTGTTCATGCTAAAAGTTTTTACAACGCCAATAATTCTTTTAAGTACATCTTTCCAATGTTCCTTATCTTTATTTATAAGAATTTGAGTTTCTTTATCAATTGTATTATTTTTCGCTAATCTTGATTCTAACTCAAACCATTTGCTCATATTCATAATATGTTCTTTACTTGATTCATGCTTTTTTAGTTTATCATTCATATTTCTCCAATCCTTACTACCTCCTTTTGCTAATTTACTTTTACAAGAATTCACATCAAATAATTTGCAACAAAAACAAAATACCCTATCTAACTTTATTGAGTAAAGCAACCATTTTCTTTCGTATTTTTCCCCATTTGCCATTTTTTGCATATAAAAAGAAGAGCTAAAGTTTCTAGAATATTCATCTTTTGGAAAATCATAATCATAAATCTTTACCGGTCCCTTTTCTACAAGCAAATCTCTTAAATTAGTATTAATAACAGTCCATTCAGTTGGATCATCTAAATTTATAGTTTCGTCTTCATTCAAAAGTTCATCACTATTATTTTCATTAGCATTCAAATGTTCATCACTATTATTTTCATTAGCATTTAAAGGTTCATCACTATTATTTTCATCAACATTCAAAGGTTCATCACTATTATGCTCATCCACATTTAAAGGTTCATCGCTATTATGTTCATCAACATTTAAAGGATTATCGCTACTAAGGTCGTCCGTTTTTAATGGTTCATCACTATTGTTATCTTTCACGGTTGTTACATATTTTAATAAAGATCCTTTTAATGATTCCATCTGAGCTTCTAATTTTTGTTTCTTTTTTCTCTTAGAATGACCCGATTCATGCTTTCTATATCTATTAGACATTATAGATTTAAAAACCTAACAACTGTCAACAATTCACACAAAATCTAATCTAAGAATTCAATTATCAAATAAATCAACAGTAATCTCAAAATCAACAGAAATCAAATTAGGGCAAGTATTATAAGAGTACCTTAGAAATTGGAATTGGTAGAAACCAACAGGAATCCAATCTCTGCAACTTTGAAATTGGCAGACTCGAATGTCCAAAACAACATCCAACAACCGAACAACGGCTCCCTCAATCGCCTGTATTTTATATCCCGAATTTGATTGTCAGAAGAACTCAGAATAAAAACAATTTTGCAAAATCAACTATATCACTTGATTCAATTTAGAAGAACAAATCTAGGATTAATGAATATATATATATATTGTAAACTGAAGAACTAAGAAACATGAATAAGAAAGACGTTATACATGGATTAAATCATGCCTGTGGAGTGTTAACCGTCGCTACAATCTAGCATCATCATTCGAAGTCCATCAGACTTCTTTTCCCAAAAGTCGCGCCGGGATTACATCTTGATTCTTGCCTGTGATTGGGCGTCCGTGCGGCGTGCGGCCTTTCCAAGTTTACAGGTTTCCAGCACATTCTAATTGATTACATCAATTCACAATTCACGCTTCTTTTGTTGTTAGTTGTTAGCTATACATGAGGCCCAATACCAATACATTACTGATTTGTTTAAAGGCCCAATTTATAAATAGGCTGTATAATAAAAAAATTTATTGGAGGCCCTACAAATTTTGTGGCCTAAAGCCCTAGCTTGAGTACACTGGCCCATGGGCCGGCCCTGGATGTGGGCGGTGGGCAACTTTAATTGGGCCAAAAATACTATAGTGGGGCGGTGGGCTATTTTTAATATTGGAGATGTTTGGGCGGTGAATTAGTGGATAAGATTTGGCCAAGTTTTTAACCAATGATATTAAAGTGGCGGCAAAAATTTTTTAACAACAAACAATAGTGGGCGGTGATATTTTTTAATTGGATGATGTTTAGTGACAAACAATTGTAGAACGGTGCATTTAATGATGGAGCAGTATATATGTGTATGTCATAAAAGCGAGTCACGTGAAATAATCCTATGAGCGATCCAGGTAGGTATAATGATGCCTTATGAGCGATCCAGGTAGGGTCTAATGAGCGGTCCTATCATGTATTTTCGAGCGGTTCAGAAGTATTTCGAGCGGTTCAGAAGTCTTTCGAGCGGTCCAGATATGATTTCAGCAAACACGAACTGCTTTTGAGCGAAAGTTCAATTTTAATCAATTTTAAGCCGAATTAAGGTCTGAAACTTTCCAGGTTTTGTTAAAACATGATTCCGCACACAATATGTAAATTTGAAGCAATTTTGACCGTAAAAAGTTGCGATTTTTCGAAAAAGAATGATGTAGAAGCAGAAAAATGATGAGAAACGAGCTGTATATGCGAGATCTCCTCCTCCTTGGCTCTGATACCAATTGTAGGATCGGACTTTGACCTAAACGAGTCAGTTGGAAGAGCTCAGATCCGTTTCAGCGGCGGAAACAAAGAAACGGACGTATACACAGCATGTTTCACACTTTAATCCTCTTATACATTGATATTACAGTGTTTACAATACGAGGAAATACCGGCAGCACCTCGGTAGCAAATCTGAACACCGTTACAAATGAAATGACAACACTACCTATTTATAGAGGCTGTGAACCGCTTGAAGGACATGACATTAAAGCGGTTCAGCATGTGACGTTAAAGCGGTTCCCATCATCATGCCGTAAAGGCGATTCAGCTCCTGTTGTAAAGGCGGTCCACATAATTGTCACATAAGCAATCCCTCATGTTCTATTTTGACTTCACTTAAACTCTTGTGATTGGCTCCATAATTGGCATCACCTCATTGGACCATATGTTGGTCCAATCAACATAAAGCTTGGAATATAAAGACTTTGCAACTTTATACATATTTTGTCGTTAGTTGTTGATGATGATCATAGGATTTTTATGATGTCACATGATGTCATCATTAAGCATGATGACATCATGCTTGACCAGATCCGCATCGCAACCCGAACTCGACATTAGACGTAGTCGACAGATGACTGCACCAACAAGCTGATTGAACGATACTGCCACCTAGTGCGATCAATGTCAATGTTGAGTATTACAAAAGATCGTGAAGAGTGGATAGACAAGTTAGCTGATGCGTTACAGCAAAAAGAGTGGGGAACGTATTTGATGATTTTGAAAAATACAGGTGTTTATGATGGGCTAACGATTTCTCAGTTTATTGAAAAGATCGAGAGTCAGGATTTGGAACAACAGAAGATCGCTAGGATGAATAGTCCAAGTGGTCAACAGGACGTAAAGATGTACTACAAAGGTAGTGTTCCAGTTCAAGAAGCTGAGAGAAGTCCGAAAATTCAAACTGCATTTAGTGCTGGGGACTCAACAAAAAAGGTTGATCAGGGTTCAAACAAAAGCAGCAGTGGATTCTCATCATTTCCTAGTGTCAATCCGAAAGAGTCAACTACAAGTTTTCATTCTCAGAGCACTAAGACAGGAAATGGTTATGTGATTCAGTGCAACATCGCTTTAAATCTTCCAGAAGGTCAAAGTTTTTCGGAAAAAACTGCTAAAGACCACATGGCTTTACTCGGTTCTGTGTTACTCTCGTATGAAAGTCTAGTTGCTGGTCGGATCGGGAATCCTATGCTCACAAAGGAGGATTACGATCAGATAGACGCCGAAGAGATAGAATTAATGGATATCAAATGGTGTCTAGCGAGTGTTCTCAGACGTGCTGAAAAGTTCAAGCTTATTACTGGGAGAAATGACTTTCTCGATGCTCATGTATCTACTTTAGGTTTTGATAAATCTAAGGTTACTTGTTTTCAATGCAGGGAGAAGGGCCATTTCAAACGGGAATGCAAGAACAGGGAAGCTAGGGGTGCTCAGAATCCGTTTGGAAAAGATGACTACTACCGGAAAGCCATTTATCAGCAGGTTGGTCAGTCACAAGATTCACAAACGGCTCATGGTAGAAAGATTGAAGATTCTAAAAGAGCATGTTTGGTGGATTTTAACTAGAACAACTACATATCACCTGAAAGCAAAGCATGTTTAGTCGATCAAGATGATGAAAGACTATCTGAAGGATTCAGTTGGGATATGTTTGTTGATGAAAAAGGAGAATATAAAGCTTTCATTGCTAAGATTGTCAGAGAACCAGACATGTTTGCCACATGGATGAAGTCTATTGGTGAGACTGTGAAGAGTGTGAAGGAAGAGTCTGATGTTTCTGATAAAAGCTCAGAAAGTGGTGATGAAAGCTCACAGAGTTCAGATGAGAGCGTACAAAATGATGTTAGTTCAGAAAAGGAAGCTGTTTTTGATCAAACACCATCTGATTCTGGTTTATCAGATGTTAGTTTTGAAAAATCTGTACAGTTTGATCAATCACCTCCAGATGACAGCAGTGATGATGAGGAAGAAAAACATATTAATGTTGCTAAATCTCATCTTTCTCCTGAAAGTTTTCATTTCTATTTTGTAGATCGCTTGGAGAAACTGAAGGAGAAACGGGCTGCTAAAGAACAACAACAAAAGAAATCTAAAGATGTTGTTCAGAATGAGAAAGTTAAAAGTGTTGCTGAGGAGATTGTTGAAGCTGAAAAGGTGACAGAAGAAGAAAAAGTGGTAGAAATGGTGAAAACAATCGAAGTTGAAAAGATTGTTGAAGTTGTCAAGCCTTGCACGAAGTGTTTGGAAGCATGCAAGGAATGTGCAGCAAAAGACGATATAATTGCTGAGTATGAGAAGAAGAAGGAGCAGTTGCTCTTCAATCTCAACTATGTGAAAGAATCTTATGATGTCTTGAACAAAACAGTAACTGGTCTCCAAAAGACAAACTCAGAAAGAGAACAAGCACTAACGATGATGAATGCAGTCATGATGACAAAGCAAAAAGCTATAAATTTCTACATCGAAGAGAGTGCTAAGTGGAAGCAAGAGTTGGAGACAGAAAAGATTGAGAATGAGAGGATTAGATGTTTATTACAAAGTAATTCTAGTTCTGATTATCTCATTGATCGAATTTATCCGACTGTTGCAGGTATGGAAGCTTTACAAGACGAGAAGCCAAAAATGAAAGATAGAGGTAAGAAACTGACTGTTAGCTATAACAAGTGTCCGCCTCCGATTTGGGAAGGGTATTCTCCTAGAAAACCAAACGAGGAGCAACTTGAAAAAGCAGTCAATATAAAGCTAAAAACCGACACAACTGATGAATTACCAGAAAACATTGATGTCACGTTCACCTCGTCTGACACTGATCATGAGTCTGAGTTAATCAAAAAGGTGGTCGATCAGGTGTTGGATACTAATGAGGAGTCCGAGTCAAAGTCTGAGTCTGGAGGGTCAAATTCGTCAGTCAACAGTCTAAGGTCGTCGGTTAAACGGTCTTAT
Source organism: Helianthus annuus (assembly GCF_002127325.2). NCBI lineage: Eukaryota > Viridiplantae > Streptophyta > Magnoliopsida > Asterales > Asteraceae > Helianthus > Helianthus annuus. Next base: position 32,174,989 of record NC_035439.2, on the reverse strand, counting down.
AGTAAAGAATTTTTGTTATCAAAAGCAAATTTGGATGATGAAACATTTGAAGTTGCATACACTTTAAATGATTCTGACAAATTATACTCTGACAAAGAGTTTCCAATAAGAAGTGTTCGTTTTGACATGATCAAAAAGGTTTTCAAAATGACAGAAATTAATATTTCTGAAATAAAAGATTTAAATCTTACCGGAAAACCTAAAAAATACACTTCAAGAGTTCAACAACGATTAAACAAGAAAAAATGTTACAATTCTGGTTCTGGTTTTCAAAAGAAACCAAACCAAAATCGTAGTTACAAAAAGAAAGTTTTAGGATTTGTTTCACTAGAAAATCATAAAAATATGAAAAATGCTAAAACAAAAACAGAATTTGTGTCAGGTGGAAGTGTTGAAGAGGAACAGAAGAAACCATTCTGGAGACAGTCAAATCAAGAGTTTCTTGCTGAAAAGAAGAAGAATGGAACTGGAGTGTTTCATTCGAAGGAAACTCGAACCTGTTAAAGATGCAATGAAGCTGGTCACATTGCATGGAACTGTCCTAAAAATGCCAAATCAAAACAGGGAGTTTCTAAGAAATTGAAAGAAAAAGTTGTTGATGTTAAACCACCAATCGAAAAATTCAAAATTTTTGAAAACTCAACTTATGAGATTGGTGAGTGTTCTAAAAATAATTTTTACAAAAAGAAAGAAAAAGACAACCAAGTGTGGGTTGTTAAGAAAGTTGATGAGAAAGTCGGCGATGAATCTGGTTCCACAAAGCCAGAAGAGCCACAAGTTGAGGTGAAAATTTCAGTGAATGATGATGAGTTTCCATTACTGAAATTTGAAGAAGTTAAAAAGAAAGTTGGAAAGGTTGAAATCTCGAATCAGTTTTACACAGAGAAAACCAAGTTTGATGTCGAGAAAACATTCAATGGGAATGTTAAGAAAATTCTTGGAAAAATGTTGAATGGGAAAGCAAAGGGGGTTAAAGATTTTTATGCAACTAAAAAGGCAACTTACAACCCTACTGCGCAAGAATTGAAAACCATCAAGTCTGAAAAGACTTGGATGGAAGTTTGTTTCCCTTAAAGTCTTATGACTATGCCGGAGACCCCAAGTTTATATCGTGGATCAGGAATCGGCATCATTCATGATTTATAAAGTTGAATGAATTTGAAAAATGTTTGAATTTTTACAGGTAAAGGACTACGTCGGAGCTTCCAGGTTGGTAAGTGTGAAGCAGGAATCGGCATCCTGATTGATAAAATAGTTTATGTAGACGTAACATTCCTACAATTGGTATTGTTTGTGTGTGTTTTTACAAGTGGTACAAAGGTTGTTGAAATGCAAATGGTAAATCAGGGACATTAAGTTGTACTTGATTTACTACTTATGATAAAAATAGACAAGATGATGAACCATATCCCCGTACTTAACAAGTGGTAAACTTACAAGTGGTAAAACAAACTCATTTTCCGGAAAAATCATTTTGATTAAAACAAACTTAAGTGTTTTGAGATCTAAATGAGAAAATGGTTTGTGAAAGGGGGAGTTCTGATTGTTTATGCCTTAGTGGATGGCGAATTAATGCAATTCGATGTCAGTTGTCAGGTTTTTGTATAGTTTTAGTTTGCAATTGGGTCAAGAGTCTAGTCTTGTTTTTCAAACTTCCTTTGAAATGTGTTTGCATTTTAGAGGGAGTAGAAATTTTCAGAAAATCCAAAAACATTAGAAAATTTGAGCCACGACTTTTTATTCTGTGCAAAGGAATCCTGTCTAATTTACTAATTCGTGTGAAGAGACTGAACTTTTGTATTTGAAAAAAAGACAAAAACATGATAAAATGAAAACGAGTTTTGTTGTGAAAAGAGGAAATGATAGTACATCAGTGGACTGTTACAACATGCTAAAGAATCTCACTGTGGATGTGTCAGTAGGTTTTTACACATTTAGTAAATTGTGACGAGATATAAACCTAAAATTCAAACTTGCTTGTTCTGTGGGTTAACAACTTCTTGAATATATAGGTAACCCCTGAAATCTTGTTTGAAAGGTCCCTTATTCTGAGATATTAGGTCTTTATGCTCAGTGATATCTGGGGTATTATCCCGGGACTTCTGCTGTATGGAAGTACTGACCTAGTCCCCGGATAATGCTTTCCGCAAATGCTTGAAACATAGCATTGCCCTCAGCAAGCTGATGAAACAAAAAAATTGATAGTCGCTGCTGTTGTAATCAAAAGATCCTCTAAAGGGGACACACCGAAAAGTCGAAGCCGTCATCTCTTTGCGTATACGGAAGTATCGACCTGAGCTCTCACGGCCCTCGCATTTTATCCCCTGAACAGATATCATCTGTGGTATACTCACCTGTAAGACTGAATATTGGGATCTGGATACGGGAGTATATTCCAGAAGTGGGACACACGAATAAGTTCAAGTCATTAAAACATTAACATCGTATCTCGGATCAGTTGAACTTTGTGTGAAAATTTAAGTGGACAAATATACTGACAATCTGGGTGAATTGTTTAAAACATAAAATGTAATGCAGCTTAACGGTGTTAGTGACATGTCTCATAAACTGATATGATCCTCTTACACAAACTCACAAAAATATTGTTTGTAAATATTTCATTTCTGTATTTTCTTGATTCTACAAGTGGTGTCATTTACTTTCTTTTAGAAAATCAAAAAAAAAAAAAATTTGTGTGTGTTTTAGCATAAACTTTTGAAAAAGTCAAAAAGATTTTCGACAACTGATGTTGGAGAGCTGATTTTCAAAATTCCAAGTGCTAAACATGATGACATTGTTGTGAGGGGGAGTGTGTTTTGATTGTTAAAATTTGTTTTTTAAATCAACAATTGGTTCATCAAAGAGAAAGTTTTTATGAGAAGGAATTGCTGTTGGTGCATACGCTTATACTCAAATTATAAAATGTAAATCTTACTTTGAGGTAGAGTTTATGCATGTTAAGTTGAGACAGGTTAATTCAATCCTGAGATCTAAGCTAAATGAAAGCCAGGTTACGATACCTGAGGACTCTTATTGAAGAAAGCCAGGTTTCTGTTTCCTGTAGTCTCTGAAGACAAAGTCTGAGCCAGGCTGATCGATCCTGAAGATTCTGTGGATAGAGCTAGAGCCAAGTTTCGACTATGTGGACAAAGTTAAAGCCAGGCAACAATCTTGGTCTTGTTAAAGTCAGTTAAAGATCCTGAAGCAGATGTTGCTGAAGAACAAAGGAATGCCAGCAAATCGAGAGGGGGAGTCTGCAGATGCTCAAGTAAATATTGTTAAAAATGGATTCTGTTGATGAAGATAGAGAGAGAGAGAGAGAAGCCCAGAGACTGATCAAGACTGAAGAAGTGAAGACATGACGTTGTCAAAGACTCGATGGACGACTCGTCAACATCTGAGGGGGAGTCTGTTGGTGCACTACATCTATCGACTTCGTCTTGTATCGAGTCTTAGATTGCATTGTATAGATTAGGGCACGTTTTACAAGAAAATAGGAGAGTGTATGTGTATAAGTGGCTGATTTCGCTCATAGGGTCATAGAGGTGATTTTGGGCGAAATCACATGTTAGTGATTTCGCTCATATGGTCTTGTTGTTGCTTGGATCGAAACCTGAAGACTATATATAGGTCATATTGAGCGAAATCAGATATCAGTTGCCTTGTATTCCACGCCGAGGTGCTGCCAGCGTGAAGACTGACTGTAATTGCATTCCGATTAATACAATCAGTAGTTAAAGTGAAGAATCAGCTGTTTCTAGCTTTGTTTCTTATTATTCCGCACCTGAAACAGAGTAAAGCTCCTCTGAACGACTCATTCGGGTCAGATCGTGATCCTACAGAAGCTGAAGTTGAAACAGAAGTACTTCATACTGATTTAGAAACAGACTCTAGTGAAGAAGAAACCGACTCCGAAAGCGAAGTGGAAGTAGTTATGTCTGAGAAGGAAGAGGAAGCCGTTAGACAGCCAATTCCGATGTCTGCTGAGAACTTAGCAGCATTACTTATAAGCCTGTAGGGTGGTGACAGAAACCCTCCATCTGTCTCTACCTCTGTTGTTCAAGAAGATGTTGCAGTTACATCAGAAATTCAAGCAGAAACTGAAGCAATTACTGATGATGTTGAACAAGCAGCTCGCAAGAAACAAAGAACTGACACTGCACTTGATCATTACCTTTCTGGCCCAGTATCCAATCCAGAGCCCGCTACATCCATTGATCCACAGCCTGATTCATAATCTGATGCTGCAACAAAGAAAACAAGCATAGAGGAACCTGATTTGTACGATTTCAACTTTAATTTTGAATCTACGCCCTCATAACCAGGTAGTTTGAGTGGTGTTAGAATTGAAGCAGGAAGCTCTAGTGGAGCAAGATTTTCTGAGTTTGACAAAGCAGCATTTCGTTATGCAACCGAGAAAAGATAAGTCATCGAACAAAGTGAAAGCGACAGTGATGAAGATGCAAACGTCACAGGATTAAAACGACGAGTGGTTGTATTGGAACAGGATGCAGAATTAAAGAATGCTCAGATTTCATGACTTCAGCAAGATTCCGCCCTGAAAGAAGCACATATCTCATCTCTTCAGGCCCAAATCTCTAGCAGGGATCAAACAATAGATCAATTTGCAAGGTGATGTGGGAATGTTGATGTCTGTTGTGTATGATCTGAAGGCGAAGCTGGAGAAAAAGTTTGGAAATAAGTTTGTTGATAAAGAAGATGAACAGGTTCATGTTGGCAGACTTGAACAAACTCCTGAGCAGAGAGCAGCAGCAAACGCAGCAGCAGATGTTGAACGCGAAGTGGCTTTAAATGCCTATCTTGCTGCAAAACCGAAGAAAAGAAGCAGCAAACCAAAGCAGAAGAAACAAAGTAATAAACAGATGCTAGTGATGAAGAACCAGGATCTGAATCCTCTAAATGAAAACTTTCAGCTCAAAGATCCAACCAAGAGACCTGATAGATATGTGATGGAATTGGGATTGAGTTTCTATGATCAGGTGGGAAAGAAGTCCGAAGTCTCCTGCTGGAGATTCGAACACGACAAAAACATGTGGTTAGTTACACGTAAGAGCGGTCATTGGGAATATTATGCAAAGGAAGCCCAGTTGGAATCATGGACTAAGATTGATTTGAAAAGTCTTCCGCGTGCCCCATATTATGAGCCAGAGCTAAATAAAGGGGCAGGGGTTGGGCATTCCATGCAAGACTTGAAAGAGAAGTTAAAAGCAACTTTGCTACCATGAAGACTACTGAATCAAAGATTCGAAGAAATCCTGGTGTTCGTGATCCCTTCACCAAAAGAACTGTCAAATCCGTCATCTGACCTCCGACTGACATGGAGATGATCATTCCCCTCACTCACAAGTTTGAAAAAGGATTTCTGAAGAATCTCAAGTTCTAGGCGTATGATCCAAAGATGGCGGAAGATGTGATAGTTACTGAAGAACAATCTATTAGGATTCCAAACTCTTATGATCTGATGAGCTTTCATGAGGAAGATATCCCAGTTCTCTCCAATCAAAAAATCCGCTGCTATGAAATGTATGAAGTGTGTGCAAAAGAATGGACAACTGCTGCAGCCAACATTCTTCGACACCATTTGTTTGTTGATCCAATGCCAAATCTGGGCAGTCCACAAGCTTGATGCAGCTACCGATCCAGTAAACCTAGGGGGAGATTGTTAGACCCTTTATAGGTTTATGGATAAGTAGCAAAGTGATTACTAGTCTTTGTGGGTTAATAATTAGTGGAATCGACTATTTTGGGTAAGTGTGCCTAGGGTTTAGGGAGCCTCCTCCCTATACACTTACTTTAAATAGAAAGTCATGTATTAGGTCATGGTTGTTGGTGACATTAGCAAATTTTGTATTAGACAATTCAATCATTGTATACAAGACATCATTAGTCTTAGTATGTTAGATTAGGGAGCGTTGTACGAGAAAATGTCAAAGTTTAGGTGTATAGATGTTGATTTCGCTCTTGGAAACACAAGCATGTGATTTCGCCCGAAACAGTTTCGAGCGAAATCAGCATATTGCTGATTTCGCTCCAAATGGTTGTTGTGTCATCTGAGCAAAATCCCGACCCTATATACAGGTCCCTTCGAGCGAAATCAAAAACGAATGTCCTTGTTTCCGGTACCGAACTGCTGCCGAAGTGCCATTTGATTGTATTCTCTGTTAAATCATCAATACAAGGCTATATTTAGTAGAACATGCTGTTTTTCAAGTCCGTTTCTTGTTTTCCGCACCTGGAGCGGATTAGAGCACCTCCGATTGACTCGTGCGGGTCAGCAAGCGATCCTACAAGTGGTATCAGAGCTCAGGACGAGGAGTTCTTGCCAAAACAACATCATTTTCTGTATTCTACACCTTCTTTTATCTATTCAGGAAGATTTTACAGTTAAAATCGGACCAAATTTTCACAGACTGATTAAAATTGGACATAGACAAATCCTTGAAAGTTTCACTGCAAAATTCGGATTAAAAATAGCAAAAATGGACTCGTAAAGTGATTTCGCTCGAAAAGTCACATATTGATTTCACTCGAGGGTGCATGATTTCGCTCCAAATAGTTGGCTAATTTCGCTTGTAATTGAGGTTTCGCTCGAGATAATTGTCTGATTTCGCTCCAGGTGAACCACATAACAGATTTCGCTCCAAATCAAGCATCTAATTTTGCTCCTGTGTAACAAAGTCAGATTTCGCTCCAAAACAAAAGTCTGATTTCGCTCCAGTAGTCAGATCTGTGATTTCGCTCGAAACAGAAAATCTGTGATTTCGCTCTAACTTGCTATTTCGCTCGAATCTGACTATTATTGAAAAATGTGCTACCAAATCATGGCCGAAGAGTTCTACAATGCTTTTGCGACACCGGTTGCACCTGTCACTGCTGCTGAGACTGTATACAGTGAGAATGAGACGGGTACTCATCAGAAATCACCGAAGTTGATGTACATTGAGGATTTTCAGGGTTGGAAAAATCGATTTGAGAACTGGGTTCAAGCATACAAATTTGATGCATGGTGTTCATTGTTGAAATATTATGAGAAACTAAAGAATGAACGGGGTATTGAAAAGGCTTTTAGTGATTATACTGAGAGTGACAAATTGCAGTTTACAAGTGAGAAAATGATGATAAGTATTCTGCAACAAGCAATTAAAGAAGATATCTTTATCTTGCTTCAACATAATGGGACAGCTAGATCAATTTGGGAAGCCTTGATTCAGAAATTCAGAGGGAGTGCTGATATGATCAAAAACAAAAAGGCGTTATTGAAGAAATCATTCGATATGTTTACAGCTTTCGATCATGAAACTACAAAGCAGACAATTGATAGATATTGTCATCTGGTATTGGTAATGGGACGGTTAGACATCAAGAAAGAGGACGATGAGTGGGTCGATAAACTAGCTGATGCGTTACCACAACACAAGTGGGGAACATATTTGATATGGTTGTTAAACTCATGAGGAAATCCGAAAGTATGAACCTAGCTCAGTTTATTCAGAAAATCGAAGAGCAGGAATTGGATATTTAAAAGACAGCTATCATGACAAATCCAAACGCCAAACAAGATGTCAGTCTATACTACCGTGGGAACAAGTTTGAGGCTACTCCCAGTTCTAGTCCAAAAGTTCAAACTGGTTTTAGTGTTGATGGTTCTGCAAGCCCAAATGCTAGCACTACAACTCAAAGTGGTGGATACACTTCATCATTCTCAAGCTTTGATCCAAATAGCAACACACCTAGCCCTCAGAAGCAAAATTCTACAAATCTGCAGTGCAATGTGACCCTGAACATTCAGAATGGTCAATATCTCCTGAAGTGGCTAAGCAACACATGGCATCTCTTGTCGCCATGTTAGAGTCATATGAAAGCTTGATTGCAGGAAGAATTGGTAATCTGATGCTTACGAAAGAAGATTACGACCAAATCGATGCTGAAGAACTTAAGTTGATGGATGTGAAATGGTGTTTGGCTAGTGCTTGCAGGAGAGCTGAAAAATTTCAACAGATTACTGGCAGGGATGAGTTTCGAGGAATGGCTACCTCTCCACTGGGATTTGACAAGTTGAAGGTTACTTGCTTCCGATGTAAAGGAAAAGGTCACTTTAAACGAGAGTGTAAAAACCAAGAGTCAACTGGGAGTCAAGATAAAAGCAATTATTATCAGAAATCAATTTTTTATCAGATCGATCAACAATCTCAGCAAAAAGATCAGAAAACTGCTCATGGGAAAATGATCGAAGAAGCAAACAGAAAAGCTTATTATGGAATAGTAGATCAAAGTGATGAGTTTGTTGCAGAGGGTTTTAGCTGGGACAAGTATATACCTAGTGGGACTATACCTGATGTGGCTCTTGTTACCAGAATTTTGGGTGAAGATGAAACTAGTCAGAAAAGAGTTCCAATATTTCCAGATCTTGGAAGTCATGTTGATACAGATGATGAAGAAGAATATCTTAACAAATGTAGAAAAAGTATTGATCCTGATAGTTTTAATTTTTTCTATGCAGATAAAGTTGAGATGCTGAATCAGAAGAAGATCGATCGGTTGAAGAGAGAGCTGGAGGCAGCAAAGTTATTAGCAGATGCAAAGGCAAAGACAGAAGCTGGAGAAACAAAAGCTGAAGCAGTTACTGAGAATGCTATAGAAAAGATTGTTGAAGTGGAGAAAGTGGTAGAGAAAATCGTCGAAGTTGAGAAACTTGTGGAAGTTGAAAAAGTTGTTGAAAAAGTTGTCGAAATAGAAAAGATTGTTGAGGTCGAGAAACTTGTTGAAGCTGAAAAGACTGTAGAAGTTGAAAAGATAGTTGAAAAGGTAGTTGAAGTTACTAAGCCTTGTGAGAAATGTTCAGAATCTTGCAAAGTATGTGAAGAAAAAGACAAGAAGATTGCTGAATTAGAGAGAATGAAAGAAGATTTACTGTCTGATGTGAAGTATGTGAAAGAGTCCTATGATGTTCTGAACAGGACAGTTAATGGTCTGAAAAGAACGCATGTAGAGATTGAAAAAGCAATGGAAAAAATTAGTGCAACTTTGATGACAAAGCAGAGTGTTATAAATGATTACATTGAAGATTGTGCTAAGCTGAAGCAAGACCTGGAATTAAAAAAGATTGAGAGCGAAAGGAATTAACGATTACTTTTGAGTTACACTACGTGTGATTATCTGATTGATCGTGTTTGTCCTACTGTTGCAGGTCTTGAAGCATTCAAGAAGAAAGTAAAAGAAGAGGATGCTGGTAAGACACAAAGTGTCAAGTATAACAAGTGTCCGCCTCCTATCTTTGAGAGTTATTCCCCCAGGAAACCAAATGAGGAACAAGTAGACAAGGCTCTAAACATCAAATTAAAGTCTGAAATCACTGATGAATTACCAGACAATATTGATGTTACATTCACAGCGTCTGACACTGATCATGAGTCTGAGTTAGTTAAGAGAGTTGTCGATCAGGTGTTGGATATGGATGAAGAGTCAAAGTCGGAGTCTAAGTCAGATAGTTCGAGTTCATCTGAGAAGAGTCCGAGTTCACCGGTTAAGAGGATTTACAGTAAAGAATTCTTGTTATCAAAATCTAATTTGAATGAAGGATCAGTCAAAGTAGCTTATACGTTGAATGATTCAGACAAATTATATTCTGATGAGGAATTCCCAATAAGAAGTGTTAAAACAGAAATGATCAAAAAGGTTTTCAAATTAACAGAAATTAATATTTCCGAAATCAAAGATTTAAATCTTTCTGGAAAACCTAAACCTTACACTTCAAGGATTCAACAAAGAGTAAACAAGAAAATGGGTTATGGCTGTGGTTATAGTTTTCAAAAGAAACCAAACCATAATGGTAACCTCAAAAAGAAAGGTCTTGGTTTTAATTCATCAGAAAATTATAAAAATCAGAAAACTTATAAACCAAAAACAAAATTTGTTTCAGGAGGAAGTTCTGAAGATGAGCAGAAGAAACCGTTCTGGAAGCAGTCGAATCAAGAGTTTCTTGCTGAAGTGAAGAAGAATGTGAGAAAGTTTGCTTCAAGAGTTGACAAAAGAACCTGTTTCAAATGCCAGGAAGTTGGACACATAGCTTGGAATTGCCCCAAGACCAACTACCAAAAACAGGGAGTTGTTTCTAACTCTGTTTTGAGTAAGATTTGTGTTGATAAGAAAGAACAACCTGTAAAAATTGTTAAAAAATTTGAAAACTCTACTTCTGAGGAAGGAGAAAGTTCAAAAAGGTTCTACAAAAGAAGAGGTGATTTAACTAAACAAAAATAGGTTGTAAAAGCTGAAAACAGTTCTGATAATGAATCTGATTCCATAAAATCAGAGGAGTCATTGGTTGAGAAAAAGATTGTGAATTCTGTTCCAGTGGTGAACGATGAGAATTTTCCTTCACTGTCAAACGAAAATTTGATGAAGAAAGTTGGAAAGGTAGAGATCTCAAATCAATTCTTCGCTGATAAAGGAGAATTTGATGTTGAGAAGGCTTTCAATGGGAAAGTCAAACATATGTTTGGAAAGATGGTAGACAGGAAGGTAAAGGGTGCTAAAGAGTTTTATAAATCAAAATGTTGGTGGGACAGATGCGTTCCAAAGTCACCCAAGGCTGGTGAGGCTTGGGTGGACATTATGTTTGAGTAAAACACCTGACTTACCGGAGCTCGCAAGTGGGTAATCGTGGAGCATGAATCGGCATCTTTCTTTGTATATGTTTGATTGGTAACCTTGCAAGTGGTACAGTAGTTAATTCTGTCAAAGTGGTTAATCAAAGTCATTAAGTTGAATTTGATTGGACCATACTTACAAGTGGTATTTTGGAGAACAAATGATGAGTTTATCCCCTAACCTACAAGTGGTTTGAAAATCAACAAAACTAATTTTCCTGAAAAACCATTTGATTAAAACAAACTTAAGTGTTTTGAAATCACAATGGGAAAATAGTTTGTTGTGAGGGGGAGTTCTGATTGTTTATGCCGAGTGACTGGTGATTTGAAGTGATTCGATATCAGTTGTCAAATTTCTGTACAGTTTGTTTTCAAATTTCTTTAAATATGTTTGTATTTTAGGGGGAGTAAAAATTTTATAGAAAATCCAAAAACATTAGAAAATTTGAAAAAGTCAAAAACATTAAAAAAATCAAAAACGAGTTTTGTTGTATAAAAGAAGAAATGATAGTACATCAGTGGACGATCACGGCATGCTAAAGAATTGGAAAGTTAAATAGTGATAAACGATCTCACTGATGATGTGTCTGTAGGTTTTTGCACATTTAATAGATTGTGACGAGATATAAACCTAAATTTCAAACTTTCTTAATTCGTGGGTAACATCTCTCGGATATATGGGTAACCCCCGAAATGTTGTTTGAAAGGTCCCTTATTCTGAGATACTAGGTCTTTATGCTTAGTGATATCTGGGGTATTATCCCAGGACTTCTGCTGAATGGAAATTCTGACCTAGTCCCCGGATAATACTTTCTGCAAATGCTTGAAAAAGCGCCGCCCTCAGCAAATCGATGAAACAATAAAATTGATAGTCATTGCTGTTGTAGCAAAAGATCCTCTAAAGGGGACTCACCAAAAGTCGAAGCCATCATCTATCTACGTAGAAGGAAGTATCGACCTGAGCTCTCACGGCCCTCGCATCTAACCCCTTACAGATATCATCTAGGTATACTCACCTGTAAGACTAAATATTGGGATCTGGATACGTGAGTATATTCTGAGGTGGGACACGCGAATAAGTTTAAGTCTCTAAAAACATTAATCTCGTATCTCGAAACAGTTGAACTTTGTGTGAAAATTTAAGTGGATCAGTATATTGACAATCTAAGTGAATCCTTTAGAACTTAAAATGTTTAAAAGCTTAACGATGTTGATGATATGTCTCAGAAACTGATATGATCCTCTTACACAAACTCACAAAAATATTGTATGTAAATATTTCTTTACTGCATTTCATTTCGGTTATTTCACAAAATTCCAAAAAGACTTTCAGTGTGTTTTAGCATAAAATTTGAAAAATTCAAAAAGATTTTCGACAACTGATGTTGAAGAGCTGATTTTCAAAATTCCAAGTGCTGAACATGATGAACAGGTTTGGGAGAGTTTGTTTGAAGAATGTTTCAGAGAAAAGAAATTTATTGTAAAAAATGATTTAAGAATCATCACGGTTTATTGATTGTACTTTGAAAGCAGGAGAGTTAGTGATTGGTGGATTTAATGTTAAATCTTTTAATATCACATTTTATGAATCTTATGTTTTGGGTAGAGGACGTGCAGGATGACCTGAGCTGGATGAGAGTCAGGTTACAATGCCTGAGACTCTGATTGAGAGTAGAAAGTCAGGTTTTGATCCTGTTGCTATAAAATCAAGACTACGATCCCAGCATGTTTTGAGGGGGAGTCTGTCAGAGAAAGAAATTGAAGATGGAAGAGATAGATAGAGATTCTGGAAGCCCGAAAACTGATCAAGGCTGAAGATGCGAAGACTCGACACGTCAGACTCGTCAACATCTGAGGGGGAGTCTGTTAGTGCATACATCTGTCGACGTCATGTTGTATCGAGTCTTAGTCTTAGTATGTTAGATCAGGGAGCTTTGTACGAGAAAATGCCAAAGTTTAGGTGTATAGATGTTGATTTCGCTCCCGGAAACACAAGCATGTGATTTCGCCCGAAACAGTTTCGAGTGAAATCAGCATATTGTTGATTTCGCTCCAAATGGTTGTTGTGTCACTATGAGCGAAATCCCGACCCTATATATAGGTCCCTTCGAGCGAAATCAAAAACGCATGTCCTTGTTTCCGGTACCGAACTGCTGCCGAAGTGCCATTTGATTGTATTCTCTGTTATATCATCAATACAAGGCAATATTTAGTAGAACAAGTTGTTTTTCAAGTCCGTTTCTTGTTTTCCGCACCTGAAACGGATTAGAGCACCTCCGATTGACTCGTTCGGGTCAGCAAGCGATCCTACACCTTTAAACGATCTTGTTTACTAGTCGAATTGTAAGTTGAGCATTTTTCCGTAAAACTTGAATTTTACGACTAAATTGCATAAATGGTTTCTACAACTTAAAAATAAGTTGTTATATCACTTATACAAGTTTTATAACTAATAGAAACTGATCATAACATGCTCAACTTGTCCAATTCAGTTTAGGGTCTTATTGTATGTCAAAAGTCAATAAGTTTGACTTTTTCTTTGACTTTTGATTCTGGCCCGTTCGGTCAACGTTTAGGGCTGTTTTAGGACCATGTTATTGTTAAGTATAACACACTGAAGTTATGCTACATGGTCAGTCCGTTCGATAGGTTTATTGAAAAGTCTTGAAATTATATTTGTAAATGACCACAATGCCCTTATGTGGTCAAATAAGCTAATCAAATGATTTTAAATCAAACTAAGCTATAATCTGACTTCATATCTGTAGATAATTCAACTTAAAATATGTTTTGATACTAAGACTTGTCATAAGCCCATCCGACCTTTTGAACCCGTTTTTATGCGCATAACTAGTTATGCGAACCTAGTTCACATAAACTAGGCGTAACGGGTCAAAACCATTTTAAATCATTCCAAATCAGAATGTTGGTCTAAATTACTTTTATCCAACGAGTCCTTATACTCGGATGGGTATAAACCAGATTCTAATCCACTTACGCTTAATCTAGCAATTAATCTTATTCTTACGTAACGGGTCGTGTCAACGGAATTAACCTATGACCCGTATACATTCTAATGGATAGCTAAATCTGTTCACTCCAGACTATAGAATCCCCCATATAATCGGACTTGAGTTTAGTTCTTGTCTATACGGCTTTTACTATATTTGAAAACCGGTAACGGTTGGAAGCTAGCTAAAAGGTAAATACTCTAAACTTATTTTGTTTTTAAACTTGGGGTATGGCGAATACGCCACTTGGAGCGGGTATTACATAAATGGGTCACCTATGATAACCCATAAATATAAGAACTCGGTTTAATCTGTTATAATTGATAATTGAAATGATTAGGGGTTATTGGTACCGTGTCCGGGCGTCCCGACTCATAAACTATTATGGCCATACAGAATAACGTGTCGGAGTAGGCATACCGACTGTAAGACACGTTATTCAACTTTGGTGTGTATCTTAATCATTATAGCACTGAAAATGACCGTCTTTAATACCTGGTTCCCATCATATGACAAATATGTAAATCTTGTGACAAGAATAAATCCCAAGAAATAATAAATGATTACCTACGGGTTTTCTCTATGTATAAAATCATTTTTGAAAAGCTAGTTTCAAAACAAGTCAGTTAATTGTATTTTCCAGCGAAAGCTGACGTGTTTTCAAATGACTAAACTGCAGGTACCGAACCTTGATTGTTAGGCTGGGAATCCGGGTTGGCTATGATAAAAGCAATGGAATTTGCAACTCCTAGCTTAAGGCCTATGATGTCTAAGCTTCTTTTCGACTTCGATCCGCCTGTAGGTTTGAATGTTAATGAAATGTTTATTTTTACTCCTAATACTTCGGTTGCATTGTTATTAAATTAACTGTGATTGTAACCGATATCCAACCGTCACGACTAAACCCTTCCGAGCCCATCAGAAATCGGGTGTGACAGAGTTGGTATCAGAGCCACAATTTGAGTGAATTAGACACTAGCCATTTGTGTCTAGTCTCAAATATCACAAATACAGATTCCATAATACTATTCCAAGTTCTAGACTTAAACCTAGGACTACCCCTTATTATATTTTATTATTGATTTTATGGGCGCTTTACAATGTCGCTAAGACGGCATAAATGAGGTAAGGAATCTATGAAGGATCACGTATGGGAAGCTTGAAGTTACATATGGCAAACTACACTATCTTGGAGATAATGACTCTGATATGAGGATTACTAAACCTCGTCATCAGATACTATTTTATTTGATAATCCTGTGATAACCTAATATCATTTATCTGTAGTCTACCATATTTGATAGACATTCCGGTGATATCTCACCAGCTGATTAAAGCAACAACAACTATGGAAAGCTGCATCCTAGCAAGGATATCTATACACTTTTGCACAAATTTCTGTTCCTTGATTTAATATTCTCTCATTCTAGAAAATAAACTGAAAAATGAATCTCTTTCTCTAGTTCTTGCTTAAAGCATGTAATCTCGAGTCTTGGAACTCGATTATCCAAACCCATCTGGGTGTATTATACTAAATAAACTCGACAAGTTATGCTAGTATGGTTCTCCACCTGATCATGTGAACTACGACATTGATTTATATTTCATTGATCTTTGACAACTATAAATGCCAAACTTAGTATGATAGAAGCACCATATGGTGATTGGCAGTATCTTAGTGTGTCCCATAGATTACTTTCATGCCTGATCAGTATGAAGGTTTAATGCATTGAACCTCTAAGATCTCCCAACGATCATATTGTACTAATATCAACTAACAGTAAGAATCGAAGTATATTTGGCAATATCATTGCCATAAGAATGATATTGACTTTATGAAACCTACTAGTACTTCCTCTATTGAATCACTAAACCCTCCAACACTGAATGGAGTAAAGCAAGAAGATGAATAGCTAATATGACAAAAAGAGGATGACTGAAGCCTCTTTTCTTTATCTTGTTTTGCTTTGTTGTTTTTCCAAAAAAGTTCGCTTATGGACAATCTTATATTTAAATTCCAAATGTCCTTATAGGACATTGTACTATAATCTCTTGATTTAATGAAATCAAATTTCAAATTCCTTTTCTATTTAATTCATCTGCTACTAAACCTAAAATTTTACTGATGGTGATATATCTCCCAACTAAATCAATGGCGAGCCAAAATACTAGTAATTTATCTAATAAAAAGAACGATATCGAAAACTATGATCGCAAAGACCGTTTGGACGGAGAAAATAATCTTCGATCCACAATCGCTGAGGAAGTTAGAAAAGCTATGGCCGAATTCATGGCTAAGTTTAAAGGGCCTGAGCCATTAGTACTATAAGATAAATCTGTTTAAAAACCTCACTCAATGACTGAAAAGACTCACTACTCCACGACTAAAAGTGAGCAAAGTGTCAAGAACAATATTCGAACTGAGCACCGCAGCTCTAAAGACGGGTGCACCTATAAATACTTCGTCTCATGTAAGCCCTGTGACTTTACGGGTGAAAAGGGAGCTGATGTACTTAAAATACAGCATATAAATTATATCAAATACGGCGTAAAATCAACCCCTTTTTCAGTACTAATGTTGGAAAAAGCCTCTTTCTTTGTTCCTTTTTAAATAACAAGGCCAAAAGAGCTTAAATGTACAAAAGGAGCAAAATAACATCATAAACCAACATAAAAAACAATGAAGAAGGATTGACGCAACTCGCCGAGCCCCCATCCATATCCAAACCAAAGAAGTAGCAAAATCAGAAGCTCTTGCACGGGGTCGTGCTCACCTAGCATGGGTCGTGCCAAGTGGGAATTCTCTGCAGTAGAAAAAGACAACAACAAAAGACAAATCCAAAGTCAACACGGGGCCGTGCTAAGGCAACACGGGGCATGGTCAACTCTAAGATTTCCAGAATCTGAGGTAGTACAACAAGTACATTGGCCACAGGCCGTGCTGTTGACACACGGGGTCGTGTTAGTACGAAGTCTAACACTGTAGTTAATGAAGAGGAGAGAGATTGGTGGCCACGGGGCTGTGCCAAACGGACACGGGCCGTGGTGGATGTTCTGTTTTCAGCTATAAATAGGGGTGCTTGGTTTCATTCCAATAATTCTCTTGGCAAACCACTTCTCTCTCACTTGCCACCACTACAACACCATCAACCACCACCATCATCCATCTTCCATCATTTAGAGTGTGTGTAGTAGTCTCAGGATCCAAGATCGATAGTAAGAGTCTTTCTCAAACAAAGGCCATGCTTGGCTAAACTCTTACATTACTTGGTGAAGACGAATCTTTTATGTATTACTTTTTTATTTCCAATTTTGGCAACTTTTTAATTGGGTGTGTATTAATGACTTTAATAACTAGTTTTTTATATTGAAGGCAAATTTATCTAATCATTCTTCATATGTTGTTGATTCGCATATTCGTGTCTTTACGGACTATATAAGGCACGTTAATTGTCAGGAAGGGGGTTAGAAGGGTGGTTGGGTAAATTTTATGTCTCGTTCAGTGTATGATCCTGCGAGAACCTGGTTCATGCTTAGTAACACTTCATGAATCGAAGCAGGCATTACCCACCACACGAGAAGTGCAAACCGCTTGAACCCCTTATCTATAAACTACTATTAAAACTTTAAACCAACACTGTGAGGACTGTATCCCTGCTGACTTAGACCAAAGGGTTGAGGTTGATCGCTGCCTGGAAGGGGGACCACCACTTTTTACATTAATAACTTACTTAATTATCTTTCAATAATCCGACCTTGCGGGACTGTATCACTGTTGAGTCAGACCAATAGGTTGAGGGTAACGTCGCCTTCACAAGAGGGGCCTACCTGTATAACTAAGATAATCTCTTAAAATACCCAGAGTGCGGAAACCACTAAAAGGATACATGAAAGAGGAGTCGGAACCAAGTGATTTCTTCTTGTCTATCTATTTTTTCCTTATTTTTTATTTTATTTTTACTTTTTTGTTTATCTTTTTATCGCTTTAAAAATCTTTTCTTAAAAGTTTGGTTCGATTAGACGTTGACGATAAGTCGGTACTAAAATCGCTTGTGTCCTTGGACGACCTCGATATGTTGCCATCACTATACAACGTCTGCGATGGGTGCACTTGCCCTAACGTGTGTGTAGAGTGATAGTAGAATATCGTGTTTTATAAATTTAAAACCTGAATTAGCGAGTAAAAAGCGCTAAAAATATACTAAAAAACATACACACACCCACACACGTCAAGTTTTTGGCGCCGGTGCCGGGGACACAAGGTTTTTAAGAATGCTTAAAATTAGCAGCCTAATCAAATTCTAACATTTTTCAAAACTGCGCGCTCGTTTTTTAAATTTATTTTTCTATTTTCAATAGGTTTAACACATGGCCATGTTACTGGGACACGCCCCATGCTGCAAATTTGTTGGTACATTTGTCTGTCGACTTCGTCTTGTATCGAGTCTTGTAATAGAAATGATAGATCTAGAACACGTAGTACGAGGAAAATGGGAAAAAGGCTGAAATAGTCACTTCACACGAAATGGCCATTTTGTGCGAAGTGGACTAGACCCATTTCGTGCGAAATGGCATGTTGCTGATTCGTGCGAAATGGCATGGCCGCTTGTGATTGCTCCCATTTCGCACGAATTGATCATCTTTGACCCCAGTTTGTGTGAAATTAAAGTCCATTTCGTTTGAAAATCAATTCGCTTGAAAGGTCTATTTCGTTTGAAAGTGCCAATCCGTGTGAAACAATTCCAGATCGTGTGAAACATCATCCACTTCGTTTGAAAGTCTGAATTTGTGAAATTTTTGAAACCGAAACATGGAGAACGAGTTCTACAACGCATTTGCATCCCCGATCACTGTGACTCAGAATGTGATGTTAGAAAATGAAACGGGCACCATGCAAAAACCGCGTAAGCTTATGGATATTGAGGAGTATAGTGGACGGGCGGAACGTTTCGAAAATTGGGTTCAAGCATATTACTAGATGCATGGGAATGTACTGAATATCGATATATTAGACCGGTTAAGGACAACGGAGAGAAGGTTGATATCAAAGATCTAAGTGTTGATGAGAAAAAGAAATACAAAAATGAAAAGATGATGGTTAGTCTCTTACAGCAAGCGATTAAGGAAGAAATCTTGATTGTACTACAACACAACGGAAGTGCACATTTAATACGGAAAGAACTAAAATCGAAGTTTGTTGGAAGTAATGAGATGATCAAGAACAAAATGTCACTTTTGAACAAAGAATTTGATCTATTTCGTGGATTAAAAACTGAAAACACCAAGCAAATTATAGAAAGATATTGCAATTTGTTGATGAACATGAAGAGATTGAACATCAAGAAAGATAATGATGAATTGATTGAAAAGTTGGCCGATGCGTTGCCACAAGATGTCTGGGGCACGTATCTTATGATGTTGAAAAATAAACCTGAATTTGACAATCTAACGCTGAACACGTTTATTGAACAACTCGAAGCTCAAGAGATGGAACAACGAAAGAAAGCGAGAATCAAGGACTTTGATGGTGAACAAGACATTGGTCTGTATTACAAAGGAGGTATTAGTAATAAGACCCACATTGCACCAAAAATTGAAACTGCTTTCAATGTAAAAAGTTCTTCTGGAGGATCATCTCAAGGATCAAGTAGCAAAACTGGATTCTCTTCATATCCATCATTCGATCCAAATTTTTCAGCAACCAAGAGTGGCAAAGTACTACAATGCAACATTGCTTTAAATCTTGAGAATGATCAAAATTACTCTAAAGAAGTAGCCAAAATCATATGTCTTTGTTGGTGACTGTGTTAGAGTCTTATGGGAGTTTAGTTGCAGGAAGGATCGGAAATCCAATGTTGACAAAAGAGGATTACGATCAGATTGATGCTGAGGAGATGGAGTTGATGGATATAAAGTGGTGTTTGGATAGTGTGTTGCGAAGAGCTGAAAAGTTTAAGCAGATTACTGGAAGAGATGATTTTCTTGATGCTAATATTTCTACTTTGGGATTTGATAAATCTAAAGTTACTTGTTTTCATCGCAGGGAAAAAGGGCATTTCAAACGAGAATGCACAAATCGCGAAGCAAGTGGAGCTCAAAATCCTTTCGGAAACAATGATTATTATCGGAAAGCGATTTATCATCAAGTTGCTCAACAGCCATATCAACAACAATCACCACAAACTGCACATGCTAGGAAGGAGATTGAAGAATCAAAGAAAGCTTATCTAGTTAATCTAGATGATGAAAGATCGTCAACAGGATTTAGTTGGGATAAATATATTTCATCTGAGAGTAAAGCATGTCTGACAGATCAAGATGATGAAAGGCTTCCAAAAGGTTTCAATTGGGATGATTATGATCCTAAGAAAACTTCAGATCATAAAGCCTTTGTTGCTCAAATCGTTGAAGATAGTGCTGATGATTATTGGGCAGATATTATGAAAGAGCATTTAAAATATTAAGCTGAGAGAGATGCTGAAAATGCTCGAGTGGCAAAGAAGAAGCTTAAAAAAAAGATAAACATGATGATGAAGATGTCCGTGTGATAAAGAAGCAGGTGAAAGAAATTCCAGCTTTCGAGATTAAAAAGGAAGCTGATGTAGAAAAAGTGTCTGAGAAATGTGAAAACTGTGAGACTATGAAAAGGCACAACAACGAGTTGATTCACAACATGAACAGACTGAAAGAATCATATGATGTCTTAAATAAAGCCATGAATCAATATAACGAGTCAAGCAGTGAACAAGCTACAACTATGAAGACACTCAATGGAGCATACATGTCAAAGCAGAAAATCGACAATTATTACATTGAGATGTGTACTGAGCATAAACAAAAATTGGAAACTCAGAGGATCGAAACTGAGAGAGTAAACCGATTATTGAAAAGTTACTCATGTTCTTCTTATGTGATTGACAGGATTTATCCTACTGTGGAAGGCATGAAAGCATTTGAAGAAGAAACATCTGAAGAGAAGAAGTTTGAAACAAAAGAGGATACTGAATTGAAGAATTCCAGTAAGAAACAAAGTGTTAGTTATAACAAGTGTCCACCCCCGCTTGAAAAAGGATATTCTCCATGAAATCCTAATTCAGAAAGATTTAAAAAGGCAACCAACTTACAGTGGGAATTTGAGCCTTCAGATAACTTGCCAGACAACATTGATGTCACTTTCACATCATCCGACACTGATCATGAGTCCGAGTTAATTAAGAAAGTGGTCGATCAGGTGTTGGAAAAAGATGAAACAGAGGAGTCAAAGTCTGAGTCCGACACTTCAAGTCCAACTGTCAGAAAGGACAAAAGGGTTTATAATAAAGAATTTCTGTTATCACAAAATAATTTGAATGATGAAATATTCAAAGTAGCATACACTTTGAATGATTTTGACAAATTATATTCTGATGAAGAATTTCCAGTAAGAGGTGTTAAAAATGATCAACAAGGTTTTCGAATTAACAGAAATTAATATTTATGAAATAAAAGATGTAAATCTTTCTGGAAAACCTAAACAATACACCTCAAGAGTTCAACAAAGGTTAAACAAGAAAAAAGGTTACAGTTCTGGTTTTGGTTTTCAAAAGAAACCAAACCATAACGGTAATTTCAAAAAGAAAGGTCTAGGTTTTATTTCACCAGAAAATCATAAAAATGAGAAAGTTTATAAACCAAAAACTGTTTTTGTTTCAGGAACATCATCTGAAGAAGAAAAAGAGCATTTGTTCAGGAAGCAAACAAACAAAGACTTCCTTGCTAAGAAGCAAGAGAGAATGAAGAAGGAAGTTGCTCAGAAGAAAGAGACAAGAACTTGTTACAAATGTAGAAAAGTTGGTCACATTGCCTTGAAATGTTCAAAGGCAACCAGCACAAAACAGGGAGTCTCTGAAAAACTCAAAGAAAAGATGGTTGAGAATGAACCACCAACCAAACAATTTAAATTTTTCAAAAATTCAAAATTTGAAGTTGGTGAATGTTCAAAAAGTTTTTACAAAAGAAAAGAAAAACTTAACAACCAAAAGTGGGTTGTTAAGAAATCAGTTGATAGTTCTAGCAATGATTCTGATTCGTCAAAATCAGAGGAGCTATTTTCTGGCGAAGAATCTGACTCGTCAAAGTCAGAGGAGCCACAAGTTGTGATAAAAGAAGAAAATTCAGTTCCGCCAATGGATGACGTAAACTTTCCACTATTGAGGGCTGAAAATTTAAAATCAAAAGTTGGAGAAGTTGAGATATCAAATCAATTCTTTTCTGAAAAGAAAGAATTTGATGTTGAAAAAGCCTTTAACCCCAAGGTTCAAAATATTTTTGGAAAAATGGTTGACGGGAAGGTCAAAGGGGTAAAGGAATTTTATGAATTGAAAACGAAGAAACCAGATGAAGATGGTTCACTCCAGGTTAGTAACTGGGATAGAACCTGTTGGTGCATTACATCTGCTGATTACGTCTTGTATCGAGTCATTGTCTTAAGATATTAGATCTGGGCTAGAAATACAAGAAAATTGTGAGATTTTATAGATTTAGGGTTATTGGATCGCTCATAGGCCCATTAGAATTTAGGGTCGCTCGAAAGTCAAAAGTTGGACCGCTCGAATGGCCAAGATCTGGACCACTCATGTGTCAAGTCTGGATCGCTTATTGGGCCTGTCCAATAAGCGGTCCCAGTTGCCTATAAATACCTAATGAGCGATTTTATTTGTAATGTTTGCTGAATCTCGTACCGAAGTGCTGCCGGATCGAGAACTGAATGTAATTGATGTCAAATCAATAAAGAAAGTGTTTAAAGTGAAGTGCAAGCTATTTCTACGTTGATTACTTGTTTTCCGCACCTGTAATTGATGAAAACGCCTCTGATTGACTCGTTTGGGTCAGAATCCGATCCTACAATTGGTATCAGAGCTTCAGGAGGAGGAGTTCTACAGAGAATAGCTGGAAATCATCAAAATTTCTGTCTTCTACACCTTCTTTTCAGATTCAGACACTTTCAAAGTTCGAAATTTGCTGAAAATCTCAGGGATTGTGCACGATAGTATAGAGACAAACCCTTGAAAGTTTGGAGCCAAAACTCGAAGGAAAAACAGGTCCGATTGGTTGAATCGCTTATTCGGACATCGTGTGAACCGCTCGACTGGACAGTTTTGGATCGCTTATTGGACCGTGTTTGGACCGCTTATTTGGTCGAGTGATCTGGATCACTCGAAATTTCATCGTTGGACCACTCATTCGGACGATTGGGAATCGCTTATTCGGTCGGGTGACTCAGTCGGTTCGCTTTTCTGAACATCTTTGGATCGCTCTTATGAACACTTTGTGAACCGCTCGTTCGAACAGACAAGTAGTTGGACCGCTTATCTGGCATACTTTTGAACCGCTTATTTGGACCCACCCGGTTCGCTCATCTGATTATTTAGTCCGCTTTTGTGAACAGTTGACATTCCTAGTTTGCTTTTTAGGCTGTTTGTGATATTTTTTCGCAAACTTGGAAAATGGACGAGGATTTCTATAATGCGTTCGCTACTCCAAGTACCCCGATCACCGCTATTCAAACAACAATGTTAGAAAACGAAACAGGGACGATGCAAAAACCTCCCAAATTAATGAACATCGAAGAATATAAGGGTTGGGAAGGTCGGTTTGAAAATTGGGTGCAAGCGAATTATCTTGATGCTTGGGAATGCGTAGAGACAAAATATGTTAGACCATTGAACGATGATGAAGAACCTGTTCCAATCAAAGATCTTACTGCTGATGCTCGGAAAAAGTACAAAGATGAAAAAATGATGCTTAGTCTTCTTCAACAGGCAGTCAAAGAAGATATCATGGTTCTTTTACAGCATAATGGAACTTCGTACTCGATCTGGAAAGCTTTACGGTCGAAGTTTAGGGGAAGTGAAGAGATGGTTAAAAGCAAGAAGTCGCTTCTAAAGAAAGAATTTGATCTTTTTCGTGGGTTAAAGAATGAGAGTACACGAGAGATTATTGAACGATACTGTAACTTGCTTGCAAATATGAAAAGATTGAGTATTGAAAAGAGTAATGAAGAGTTGATCGACAAACTTGCTGATGCGTTGCCATATGAGAGTTGGGGCACATACCTGATGATGCTCAGAAACAAGAAAGGTTTTAGCAATCTGACACTCAGTAAGTTCATCGAAAAGATTGAAGCTCAAGAAATGGAACAGAGAAAAGTGATTAGAATGAAAGACTTCGATGGTGAACAAGACATCGGGTTATATTATAAAGCTGGGGTAAATGAGAAATCATCAAATCTATCTCCAAAGATTGTTACTGGTATGAGTGCCAAAAGTGTATCTGAAAGTCCATCATCTGGATCAAGCAGCAAAACCAGTTTTACTTCATTTCCATCATTTGATCCAAACATCTCAGCAACTAAGAATGGGAGAAAATTACAGTGTAACATTGTATTGAATCTTGAGAATGATCAAGATTATTCTGAGGAAATTGCCAAAAACCAAATGTCTTTATTAGGAATGGTTTTGGAATCTTATACTTGTTTTGTTGCAGGTCGTATTGGAAATCCGATGTTAACAAAAGAAGACTACGACCAGATAGATGTTGAAGAGATGGAGCTGATGGACATAAAGTGGTGTCTGGCTAGTGTTTTACGAAGAGTTGAGAAATTCAAACAAATCACGGGGAGAGATGATCTTCGTGATGCGAATGTTTCTACTTTAGGTTTTGATAAATCTAAAGTCACTTGTTTTCGATGCAGGGAAAAAGGACACTTCAAGAGGGAGTGCACAAACCGAGAATCAAGGGGAGCTCAAAATCCGTTCAACAACAACAACGATTACTATCGCAAAGCCATTTATCACCAAGTTGGTCAATCATCTCAACAACAAAAACATCAAGCTCAGACTGCACATGGAAGAGATGTGGTTGAAGATACAGGAAAGAGAGCTTGTGTGAGCAGTTATGATTGTGGAAAAAGAAGAGATGGCAGTGCTTTGATAATTGACCAAGATGATGAGAGATTACCAGAGGGTTTTAGCTGGGCAAATTTCACTTGGGATGATTATATTCCTGATCAAACTACAGCTTACTCTGCTTTTACAGCAAAGATTGTAGATGATAGTGATGATGATACGGAATATTGGGCTAGAAAATATAAAGAAGATATGAAGCTGCTTGCTGAGAGTGATAGCGAAGATGAAAAAGTCAAGAAGGAGAAGAAAAAGAAGAAGATCAAGACACCGGTGAGCAGTTATGATGAAGAAGTGCCGGTGGTGAGAAGGCAAAAGGTGACAGAAGTACCTAAGTTTAAAATTGAAGAACAAGTTGATGCAAAAGAAGTTTCTGTTAAATGTGAAAACTGTGAGATTGTGAAAAAGCAGAACAGCACTTTGATTTACAACTTAAACAGTCTGAAGGAGTCTTATGATGTGCTGAACAAGACAATGAATCAGTACAATCAAACTAGTGAAGAACAAGCAGTTGCTATGAAGACACTTCAGGGAGCGTTTATGACAAAACAAAAAGTTGTAAACAATTACATTGAAAAGTGTGCTGCTTTAGAACAGAAGCTTGAGCTGCAACGAATCGAAACGGAGAGAGTTAATCGTTTATTAAAAAGTTACTCATGTACTTCCTATGTGATTGACAGGATATATCCTACAGTTGAAAGCATGAAGGTCTGGGAAGAAGATGAGATAACTGAAGAAATAGCAGCTGAAGTTAGTATTGAAGAAAAGATTGCTAACAAGAGGAAGAGTGACAAGAAAAAGGATACTGAAAAGACGTCATCTGGTAAGAAGAAAAGTGTCAGTTATAACAGATGTCCACCTCCACTGGAAAACGGATATTTGCCTAGACATCCTAACGATGAAAGAGTCAAAAAGGCTACAAATTTACAGTGGGAGTCAGAGTCGTCAGTAAATCTTCCAGAAAGTATTGATGTTGTATTTACATCATCTGACACTGATCAACAGTCTCAATTGATGAAGAAAGTCGTGGATCATGTGTTAGATAGTGATGACAGTGAAGAGTCAAAGTCGGAGTCCGCGTCAGAGTCAAAATCTGAGTCAAAAACTCCGGGGCAAGCAGAAAAACAGGGAAAATTAGTTTATGATAGAAAATTTCTATTGTCAAAATCTAATTTGGATGATGGATTGTTTAAAGTTGCTTATACTTTGAATGATTCTGACAAATTATATTCTGATGAAGAATTTCCAATAAGAGGTGTTAAAACTGAACTGATTAAAAAGGTTTTCATACTCTCAGAAATCAATATTTCTGAAATAAAAGGCTTATGTCTTATTGATAAACCTAAACCTTACACCTCAAGAGTTCAACAGAGATTAAACAAGAAAAGGAATTACGGTTCTGGTTCAGATTTCCATAAGAGATCAAACCATAACGGTAATTTCAAAAAGAAAGGATTAGGTTTTACTCCTACAGAAAAACAGAAAAATGAAAAATATGTTCGTATTTTAAATCAAAAATGTCATTTGTTTCAGGTACATCAACCGATGAAGAAGAAAATACAAATTTCTGGAGGGAATCAAATAGTGAGTTTCTTGCGAAGAAGCAAGACGAACAGAAGCGAGATACAAGAACCTGTTACCGATGTAACACTGTTGGACACATTGCAAAAGATTGTTCAAATGCGATACAATCAAAACAGGGAGTATTTCGTAAAATCAAAGAGAAAGTGTTTGCATTCGAATCACCACTTGATAGAACAAAACTGTTTAAAGATTCTATTTTTGAAGAGGGTGAGAGTTCGAACAAGTTTTACAAAAAGAATGTAAAATCTGATAAACTAAAATGGGTTGTTAAGAAGGTTGGTGAAAGCTCTAGCAATGATTCTGATGGATCAAAATCAAAGGAGCTACCTTCGGGCGATGAAACTGATTCCACAAAGTCAGTTGAGCCACAAGTTGTTTCAAAATGTGAAGCCGATATAAAAGTTGAAAAATCAGTTTCGATTGTTAATGATGAGGAGTTTCCATTACTTCGGGCTGAGAATTATAAAAAGAAAATTGGTAAAGTTGAAATTTCTAACCAATTTTATCATGATGAACAGGAATTTGATGCTGAGAAGGTCTTTAACTCCAAGGTAAAACACATCTTTGGCAAGATGATTGATCGAAAAGTTAAAGGGGTTAAGGAATTTTATGAGAAGAAAACAACGAAAGAAAAGGTTGAACCATCCCTGGTTTGTGACTGGGATGGTACATATTATGAACAATAAGTCTCAGGACTTGCCGGAGCTCCCAGGTTGGTAAGCGTGTAGCATGAATCGGCATCTTTCTCAAAATTCTATTTGGTAATGTCAATTATGCAAACGGTAAAGAGGTTGGTTTATGTTTGTTGATGTTTTACAATTGGTACAGAGGTTTCTGAACTGAAAATGGTAAATCAAGGACATTAAGTTGTACTTGTATTTTTCTACATTGGTCGATAGACAAGATGATGAACCACACCCCCGAACATTTGTTGGATATTCCTACAATTGGTAATCTATAATTGGTAAAATCAATCAAACTTATTTTCCGGAAAAACCATTTTGATTAAAACAAACTTAAGTGTTTTGAAATCTAAATGGGAAAATAGTTTGTTGATAGGGGGAGTGATGTGCGTTAGGTGTAATATGTTTTTAATAGATAATTAAGCCCTTTTTACACTTTTAGCCAAGTTTTAAATTTATAAAACACGATATTCACTAACACTAAACACACATATGGGCAAGTGCACCCATCGTGGACGTAGTATAGTGTTGGTAAGATACCGAGGTCGTCCAAGGACACAAGAGCTTTTAATACCGGTTTATCCTCAACGTCTAACCAAATCAAAAAGTTAGAAAAATGTTTTAAACTAAGAAAAATAAAAACTAACTAAATGCTGAAAAATAAAATAAAATAAAAAACAGATAGACAAGATGAATCACTTGGATCCGACACGTGTATTAGTATAACCTTTGATTATTTTCGCACTTTTGCACTTGTTTAAGAGATTATCTTAGTTATTGTAGTAGGCCCCTCTTTTGAAGGCGACGTTACCCTCAACCCAGTAGTTTGAGTCAGCAAGGATACAATCCTAAAGGGTCGGATTATTGAAAGATAATGAATTAAGTTATTAATGCAAATTATGGTAGGCCCCGCTTTTGGCGGTGACGTTACCCTCGACTAAGTAGTCTGAGTCAGCAGGGATACAGTCCTAAATAGCCGGGTTATAGTATTAATAGTAGTTAACTTATGAGGGGGTCAAAGAGTTTGGATCCCCGCCATCCAATACCTATGGGCATTGAAGGAGATCCTACTAAATTTGACCCAGGTCCCAAGCAGGACCTCTAAACGCTGAACAAGGGCAAGACCCTTACCAAACCGTTCCCTTAACCCCCGACCAGGTAGCCAACATACCTCCATATAGACCGTGGAGATATGAATGGTGAAAATCTTTTATTTTATATAGACAGTAAAATAATGCCAAGACACCACGGACAAACGATAAGGAAAGATCACCTTCAACATAAGTAACTAGTTATTAAAGTCATTAATACAAAACCAAATAAAAAGTGCAAAAGATTAAAAATAAAAAGTATTATACTAAACACTTGTCTTCACCAAGTGATGTAAGAGACTTAGGCAAACATGGCCTTGATTGTCAAGAACTCTTACGATCAATCTTGGATCCCGAGACGACTCACACACTCTACGATGGACAATGGATGATGGT
Organism: Helianthus annuus; assembly: GCF_002127325.2. NCBI lineage: Eukaryota > Viridiplantae > Streptophyta > Magnoliopsida > Asterales > Asteraceae > Helianthus > Helianthus annuus. Next base: position 32,146,614 of record NC_035439.2, on the reverse strand, counting down.
GGTGGATGATGGTGTTATGGTGGTGGTGGGTGGTGGATGAGGTGTGAGAGAGGTGGTGTGCCAAGGGATGAGAGAGAATGAAACCAAGCTCCTCTATTTATAGGCTGGACAGAACGCTGGACACGGCCCCGTGTCCGCTGGACACGGCCCCGTGCCCGTCTGACACTCTCTCTCTTCATTAATTGTAATTGCGAATTACAATTAATGCGCCTGCTGTACTTTCACCACGCCCCCGTGCTCGCTGGACACGGCCCCGTGGTGAGCAATGGAAGCTTCTACTGGTTTGTCTTTTCTGCTGCTTCCTGGGCACGCCCCCGTGTTCGCTGGACACGGGGCGTGTTCAGACTCTGTTTTCTTCTCTTTGTCTTGAGAGGTGCCGTTGAGGGTTCGGGCAGTCCACTTTTGTCCCTTTTCTTGTATTTATGGTAGAATTAGTGGTCTTTTTGCTTCTTTTGTGATTTTGAGCTCATTTCATCCTGAAAATACAAAAGGAAGACAAAAACACTCTTTTTCCAACATTAGTACTTAAAAAGGGTTAGTTTTATGCCTTAATTGATGTGTTTTATATGTTGCATTTTACACACATCAAATACCCCCACACTTGAACTTTTGCTTGTCCTCAAGCAAAACTCTTTTAATGTGGCTTACACTCCCAAATGGAATAGGTAGAAGAGTAGTTTTTTTTTTTTTTTTTTTTTTTTTTTTTTTTTTTTTTTTTTTAGCTTGTCCTAGAGTGTCGGGAATCCAAGGTTTGTATAGGTTTTATTTTTATTTTATTTACAATCCTATTCGTCATGATTTATTTTGAACTTTTCATAAGATAAACTACTTATTTGGGCATAACATGCCTTATCAAAATTCCATTTATATACAAGTTCACATACCTCACGGGAGATCACTCAATCACTCGGCCGAAGGTGTATTTTTAAGTGAATCGCTCGAGAGCGGCACGGACTTACGTTTTCCATAGGCTTGCCAAGCGATCAATCCTCCTCCTTTTTAACTTTTTACCTTTGTAAATATCAAGAGGACTTTTGGGGTGAAGGCTTGGGTTTAAAGGTGGGTGGTTGGTTAGTGGTTAGTAAAAAGGGCGAAAATCGTAACAAGTGTCGGTTTTCGTAAAATACCTTATTATTTTAGTGACATTTATCTTTGAAGTATTTCTCCAAACAAGCTTTTGTAGCTTTTGTTTGTTTTTGACTTCATATTTTTTTTTTTTTTCGTCACGTAAAGGGTATGTTTATGAAAAACCGAGTTTGTTACTAAAATAAAGGTGAAAAAATGAAAAAGGTTTTTGGTGGGTAAAAAAAAATTGTTTTGGGGGTAATGAAATGAAAGTTTTAGGCTCAAATGAAAAATAATGGTTTTGAAAGAAAAATAGTTAGTCCTAATGCCTCCATCATTTACTTACTTGGGTTTAAGTTGGTAAGGACCGGGAATGTATCGTCGTGGCAAGTTCTAGATTTGTAAAGACCGAGCGGCTATTCACACAAGAAACGAAAAATGAGCATTTAATCTAAATATGTATATTTTTATGCTCAATAAAGGCTCAAAACTCACTTTTGTGGGAATGGGTTTTTAATGTGACCAAGCATATATAATCGAATTTTTAACTAGACTTGTTATACCGTTTCATAATTTTCTTATGTTAGTTCTTTTTATCACGACGCTATCGGTTGTAAATTTTTAAAAATATAACCCTTTTATAACTTGTTATTCCCAACTTAAACTAAGACAAGTAAATAAAAAAAAATGAAAAAGTTTTTGAAAAAATTTGGGGTGTTTAGCGGTTCCAATAGAGTTTTGTGTAAGGCTTGTTTTAGGATTTTGCAAAATTTCAAGGTTTTAGCATCCCCCCCACACTTAAATTACACATTGTCCTCAATGTGTCCAAAAATAAAGTTTTTGGTTGATTAGAATATGTAAAAGTGTGTTTAAAAACAAAGATTTGTGTTACTGGCGCTCTGGACACGGCCCCGTGTCCATTGGACACGGCCCCGTGGTGAACTGCCAGTAACGAAAAACTTACAGAGGGTGGACACGGGGGCGTGTTGGGTGAACACGGCCACGTGTCCGGCAAAAATCTGCAGGTCAGTAGCCAAACAGCAGAACTGGGAGATGGGCACGGGGGCGTGTCGGCTGGACACGTCCCCGTGTGGACAGTCTGTTAGCTACAAAAATAGGTTTTTCCCCTGGTTTCTTCATCCTAGGGCTGCAAGTGCCAATGTTTAGCACTCTAACCCTTGCATTGCACCTGTTCAATCATTCAATACCATCCAACCAAGCACAAACCATCCTAATCTTACCATTGTCAAAATATTATCCAAACATAAAGTAAAAACAAAATAAAGATAAAAATAGTTAAGGAAAGTAAATTGTTTGACAAATGGCACGCAGGCCATGAATTGTTCGATGGATAAGAAGGGTAATCAAACCTGTGGGCTCATTACCAGCTAGCCCCTTGTTCCTCCCAGCCTCCTATTCCATATCTTCATCACTATCCCCACCTCCGCCTCCCTGCCTCGCCATGTACTCCCGGATGCTACCGATATCATCTTGTATATCGTTGACGCTGCGTTCGATAGCTCCAACCTGGAGGTGTGTGTTGTTGGCGAGGTTGTAGGTGTTCCTGGTGCACATGAGGTTTTCCTGCAAAAGATCATGTAAACTTTGGAAATTAGGAAAACCGCCTCCTTGAGAGGAGGATTGACCCGGATCGCCTTGGGGAGGGTATTGATAATGTGGAGGTGGTGCATGAAGAACTAGAGCCTCCTGCGGGTTCCATGCGTAGCCTTGTGTCCTCTGAAAGCTCACCGTCCCGTCCTCTGCTTCATAGAGCAAGTTCATGGCTCGGCAGATATGATAATCAACCCGCCCCGACCATGGACTCCTTTCGAAGGACTTCGGGATATTCGTGAAGTGCTTGAAAAGACGGTACACCCATCCCCCGAAGAAGATTGGTGTAGGAGCAGAGGCAAGGCGGTTCAAGTGCATGTTCCGCAGTAGGAGGTAAGGAACATCGAGAGGCTTCCGGTTGTGGATGCAGTGAAGGACAACCAAATCTTTTAACCCAACAACGCCACTACTGTCATGGCGTTGGCTCAGCGAGTACGTGAGGAGCCTGTGGATGTAGCGGTATAACGGGTCCCTCAGTTTGGTGCTCTTTGTGCTGCTTGGGTTGTAGATCCCATCACCGATTTGAGCCCATGCGGCTTGGCGTTCAGTTGCGTCCAAGTCTCGCAATCCCCCGGTATTCTCTTCATTCCCCGCTTCTTCATCTTTGTACAGCCCAATGATGGATCCGAACTGCGCCATGGAGGTTCTATAGGTCGTACCTCCACATCGAAATTCGACCGCCTCGTGATCAAACGGTTCGCATCTCGAGTTGAAGACGAACGTGCTATAGAATTCCAATGTGCATTGATGGACCGACCGAAGTCGGGTAGTCAATGCGACGTGCAGTGGACCCGTCACTATGTTGTTGAAGCGGTCCAGTTGGTTTACCATTGTCAGCAAATCAGTACATGCCCGCCTTGGATACTCTTCGGGCCTTGTTTGTAGGACCTCGTAGCGTGCCCTGGCGTCAAGTTCGCTGGCATTAAACCGTGTGAATCTAGACATCTGAAAAGAATACAGCAAAAGTTAGCGCGAAACATGGAAATTCAGGTTGAAAACTGCAAACAGTGGGCTGGACACGGCCCCGTGTTCAGCGGACACGGCCCCGTGTCCAGGCGTCTGTAACACCTAATTTTCATTTTTTCGTCCCGGTTTCGAAAACCTGAAAATTTTTAGCCTAGTAGCAGCGGTTTCCCCCGAAAATGAAACCCTAAGTGTCGTTTTTCCAAAATCAACCCATTTACCCTTTCAATTTTGTGTTTTTCGGTTCAAGAACAAGGGTTTGTGTTTTTAGTTGGAAATCGGACAAATCTATCAACAATACATGTCTATTTACTTCCTACTACTCTACTCTAAACTACTACTAACAATTTTCATCAAAAATTTCGAGTTCGATCCGGATGAACATGAAGAACCCTAGATTTCCCCCAATTTTTGATGTTTTAACTACATGCAAGTAACTAATCTAACTACTAAGAGGGATAGAATCATACCTTGACGTTGTTAGGTTCGGTGGTGACGTTCGAAATCTGCAAAAAATCGCCTCTAACCAGAGAGTTTTCGGCGAAACGGGGCGTGTGGAATGGTGTAACTGATAGGAAAAGAGGGTTTTATCCCGACAGTCGCCTCGACACGGCCCCGTGTCCAGCGGACACGGCCCCGTGCCGGGTGAAGTTTAATTTTTTTTTTTTTTTACGTGTTCGTGTGCATGCCCCTTATTTCCGAAAAATGGTTAGATGATTTTACCGGTTTTGAACGTATACTTACCTGTAACATGTCGGGTATGAGTTTATTCGTTGACCGTTTGAAGTGCGATTTCCTCTTCCTCATCCTCAATGGATCCTCTGTAGAGTTTCAGCCGTTGGCCATTGACTTTAAATGGTGTCCCATTTCGAGTTTTAATTTCTACTGCACCGTGTGGGAAAACATGGGTGACTGAAAAAGGTCCCGACCACCTAGACTTTAACTTACCAGGAAACAATCGAAGTCGCGAATTAAACAATAGAACCTGGTCTCCAACCCGAAATTCATTAGATTTAATATATTTATCATGCAAATTTTTCATTCTTTCTTTATAAATTTCGGAGTTAGAATATGCATAATTCCTAAGTTCTTCTAATTCGTTTATTTGACAAAATCGATTTTTACCGGCAACTTCTAAGTCTAAGTTTACGTTTTTTATTGCCCAGTAGGCTTTGTGAGCGATTTCTACTGGCAAGTGACAACTTTTTCCATAGACGAGTTTATATGGGGTTGTGCCTATAGTGGTTTTATAAGCGGTTCGAAAAGCCCATAAAGCGTCGTCTAGTTTGTCAGCCCATTCTTTTTTATTTATTCCTACGGTTTTCTCAAGTATTCGTTTTAAACCTCGATTAGTCACTTCGGCTTGCCCATTTGTTTGAGGATGATATGCTGTTGAGACCCGGTGATAGACCCCATACCTTGTTAATATTTTTTCGAGTTGATGATTGCAAAAATGGGTACCTCTATCACTTATTAATGCCTTTGGTGTCCCGAAACGAGAGAACAACTTTTTCAGGAATTTTACCACTACTCTTCCATCATTTGTTGGAAGAGCCTCGGCCTCTGCCCATTTAGACAAGTAATCGACTGCCACAAGTATATATTTGTTTCCCTTTGAAGGTGGGAAGGGTCCCATGAAATCGAGTCCCCACACATCAAAGATTTCACAAACGAGAATGCCATTTTGAGGCATTTCGTTTTTGGAAGAAATATTACCCGATCTTTGGCAGGCATCACATGTCTTTACAAGGTTTTGTGCGTCCTTGTAAATGGTTGGCCAGTAAAATCCCGAATCAAATACCTTCCTTGCGGTACTTGCGGCACCATGATGTCCTCCGTATGGACCTTCATGACAATGACGGAGTATTCTTCGTGCTTCATTACCATGGACACACCTTCGGATGAGTTGGTCGGCACACATTTTGAAAAGATAGGGGTCTTCCCAAAAGTAATGCTTTACATCGGCAAAGAATTTTTTTCTTTGATGATGTGGCCATCCTTTGGTGACTATACCGCTGGCTAAGAAATTAGCGTAGTCGGCATACCATGGTTCTTGTCTGCTTTCCATCATTTCCAGGGACTCCGTGGGAAATTTTTCGTTGATTTGCTCGTCCCTGGTTGTCTCCAAAGCTGGGTCTTCTAAGCGTGAGAGATGATCTGCAGCAGTGTTTTCTGCTCCTCTTTTGTCCTTGATTTCAATGTCGAATTCTTGGAGGAGTAGAATCCACCTTATCAAACGGGGTTTTGCGTCTTGCTTCTTGAAGAGGTACCTGATGGCTGCATGGTCTGTATAAACTATTGTTTTAGAAAGAACAAGATAAGAACGAAATTTATCAAAAGCAAATACCACCGCTAGTAACTCTTTCTCCGTAGTTGTATAATTTTCTTGTGCATCATTAAGAGTTTTACTAGCATAATAAATTGGGTGGAAATGTTTTTCTTTTCTTTGTCCCAAGACTGCTCCAACAGCAAAGTCGCTTGCATCGCACATGATTTCGAAAGGAAATTTCCAATCTGGCGCTATCATGATAGGTGCATTGACTAGCATTTCCTTGAGGGTTAGAAATGCTTGATTGCATTCCTTGTCAAAGATGAAGGGTGCATCTTTTTCAAGCAATTTTGTTAGAGGTCTTGAAATTTTCGAAAAGTCCTTGATAAACCTTCTATAGAATCCGACATGCCCTAGGAAACTTCTGATTGCTCTCACGGAGGATGGAGGAGGTAATCGAGAAATAGTCTCTATTTTTGCTCGATCAACTTCCATTCCTTCGCTTGAGATTTTATGCCCGAGTACTATTCCCTCTGTTACCATGAAATGGCATTTTTCCCAGTTAAGGGCGAGGTTAGTTTCCTCACATCGGGATAGCATTCGTTCAAGATTATCGAGGCATTGATCATATGAGTCTCCAAAGATGGAAAAGTCATCCATGAAGACCTCCATGGTTTTTTCAATCATATCATGGAAAATGGCGACCATACAACGTTGGAATGTTGCAGGCGCATTACATAGACCGAATGGCATGCGTCGATATGCAAAAGTTCCGTAGGGGCATGTGAAAGTTGTTTTCTCTTGGTCTTCTGGTGCTATCGGTATTTGGAAGTAACCTGAAAAACCATCTAAGAAACAATAAAATTTATGACCGGATAATCTTTCTAACATTTGATCAATGAAGGGTAAAGGAAAGTGGTCTTTCCTTGTTGCTTCATTTAATCTCCTATAATCTATACAGACTCTCCATCCTGTGACGGTTCTTGCGGGTATTAATTCATTTTTCTCGTTAGTTATCACCGTCATACCTCCTTTCTTTGGGACTACTTGGACGGGACTTACCCACGGGCTATCGGAGATAGGGTAGATTAGTCCGGCGTCGAGTAGTTTGATGACTTCATTTTTAACCACTTCTTGAACATTGGGGTTCACTCTTCGTTGTGGTTGAATCACCGTTTTGTAGTCATCATTCATTAAAATTTTGTGCGTACACATGGAAGGACTTATTCCTTTAATATCTACTAGCTTCCAAGCGATCGCATTTTTGTGTTTTTTAAGTAGGTTAACTAATTTTTCTTTTTCTATGTTACTTAATTTAGACGAGATAATTACAGGTAAACTACCATCTTTGCCTAGAAAAGCATACTCCAAACCTTTAGGAAGTTCTTTGAGCTCAAAGGGTGGGTCTTTAGGAGACACCTTATTTTGTGGCTCGTCTAGATCAAGAACTTTAAAAGTTTGTTCTATGGCTACCTCTTCATCGACAAAGTGGTCTTCTTCGTCGGTTGTATCGGGTGGCTCAGCTTCATCTTCAATTAGGGGGTCATTATTGCCAAAAGGATATTTCATTGAGCGCTCAAGATCTATGCTCCTTTTGAATGCCCCTAATTGAAGAGGTAGATTGTTGAATTTCCGGTTTTTCAAAGCTTTGTGAGTTTGTACAAAAGGTTTTCCCAAGACTAGGGGGGCATCATCTAAGATGACGAAGTCGGTTGGGATTACCATTTGATTTGTTTGAACCAAAACATCTTCAACTGCACCGATTGATTTCATTACTTTTCGGTCGGATAGAAAAATGGGTATTTGAAGTGGAGTAAAATCACTAATACTTAACTTTTCAAAAATGTAGTTAGGCATTATGTTAACACAAAGATCTTTATCAATAGTGATATTACTAATAAACGAATTTTGAAAGAAACACGGAACCGGTGTAATGTTAATTTCAAAAGGATCTTCTTTTATTAGCGAGGTTTGATCATTAGTTAACTTAACACTTACTAAGTCATTGATTTTAGCATTAGTGTTTAACTCTTTTAAAAACTTGGCATGAGGGGTTATTAAACAATGATTTTCGAAAGTAGGTGACAAGAGAATAATTTCCTCAAAATTAGACTCTTCTTGAATTTTAACGTTGTCGGCCTCACCTTTTTCGTTGTTTAACTCATGTGTCTGTTTTTCACTTTCTTGTTCTTCCATTTTTATACTTTCAACTATCTCTACGTTATTATCATTTTTTAACTCTTCTCTTGCGCGGGATTCCTCTTCCCTTGCGCGAGATTCTTTTATGCAACGTTCGATAGTTTTAAGTTGTTCTATTATCCTATTAGTTACTTCGGTGAGATTGAAAGAATTCGGATCCTCAAAGCTTGAATCCGGTTGTTCGATCCTTGGTTCCTCATAGTACTCATATGAAGTAGATGGTTCACACCATTGCTCTTCATTGTAAGTGTATGATGGATAAGGGTCGAAACTTTGTTCTTCATAGTACTCATATGAGGTGGGTTGTTCACGCCATGGTTCCTCATAATAAGAGTATGAAGGTGGTGGCTCATATCTTGAGTCCTCAAAGTATGAGTATGAAGGCTCATACCTTGGTTCGTCAAAATATGAGTATGAGGGAGGAGGTTCATACCTTGGGTCTTCATAGGATGTGTATGAAGTTGATGGCTCGTACCTGGGCTCCTCATAATGATTGTATGAATTGGATGGTTGATATGAAGTATCATATTGAACCGAGCGTGCGTTACGACAATTAGTGCAATAATTACCTCTATAATCATCCTCATCATAGGTGTAGTTGTAACCTCTTGAGTATTGATCCATGAGAATCACTCAACAGATCACAACTGAGTCTCGGGACCAGAAAACAAAAATAAGACGGAAACAGAAGCTGGACACGGCCCCGTGTTGAATGAACACGGCCCCGTGTTCAGGGTCTGTATCTGGGCGTTTTAATTAAATCTACTGGTAACGTTGAGCACGGGGGCGTGTTCAGCGAGCACGGCCCCGTGTTCAGACTCTGTATCTGGGTATCTACTCTAAAATATGCAGCACGGGGGCGTGTTCAGCGAGCACGACCCCGTGTTCAGGCTACTGTAAATGCAAAAACTAAACTAAAATGCAGAAAAATGCGCGCGTTTTGAAAAAGTTTTGAAAAACTGATTAGGCCGTCGATTTTAAGCTTTCTTAAAATCCTTGTGTCCCCGGCAACGGCGCCAAAAACTTGATGTGCGTTAGGTGTAATATGTTTTTAATAGATAATTAAGCCCTTTTTACACTTTTAGCCAAGTTTTAAATTTATAAAACACGATATTCACTAACACTAAACACACATATGGGCAAGTGCACCCATCGTGGACGTAGTATAGTGTTGGTAAGATACCGAGGTCGTCCAAGGACACAAGAGCTTTTAATACCGGTTTATCCTCAACGTCTAACCAAATCAAAAAGTTAGAAAAATGTTTTAAACTAAGAAAAATAAAAACTAACTAAATGCTGAAAAATAAAATAAAATAAAAAACAGATAGACAAGATGAATCACTTGGATCCGACATGTGTATTAGTATAACCTTTGATTATTTTCGCACTTTTGCACTTGTTTAAGAGATTATCTTAGTTATTGTAGTAGGCCCCTCTTTTGAAGGCGACGTTACCCTCAACCCAGTAGTTTGAGTCAGCAAGGATACAATCCTAAAGGGTCGGATTATTGAAAGATAATGAATTAAGTTATTAATGCAAATTATGGTAGGCCCCGCTTTTGGCGGTGACGTTACCCTCGACTAAGTAGTCTGAGTCAGCAGGGATATAGTCCTAAATAGCCGGGTTATAGTATTAATAGTAGTTAACTTATGAGGGGGTCAAAGAGTTTGGATCCCCGCCATCCAATACCTATGGGCATTGAAGGAGATCCTACTAAATTTGACCCAGGTCCCAAGCAGGACCTCTAAACGCTGAACAAGGGCAAGACCCTTACCAAACCGTTCCCTTAACCCCCGACCAGGTAGCCAACATACCTCCATATAGACCGTGGAGATATGAATGGTGAAAATCTTTTATTTTATATAGACAGTAAAATAATGCCAAGACACCACGGACAAACGATAAGGAAAGATCACCTTCAACATAAGTAACTAGTTATTAAAGTCATTAATACAAAACCAAATAAAAAGTGCAAAAGATTAAAAATAAAAAGTATTATACTAAACACTTGTCTTCACCATGTGATGTAAGAGACTTAGGCAAACATGGCCTTGATTGTCAAGAACTCTTACGATCAATCTTGGATCCCGAGACGACTCACACACTCTACGATGGACAATGGATGATGGTGGTGGATGATGGTGTTATGGTGGTGGTGGGTGGTGGATGAGGTGTGAGAGAGGTGGTGTGCCAAGGGATGAGAGAGAATGAAACCAAGCTCCTCTATTTATAGGCTGGACAGAACGCTGGACACGGCCCCGTGTCCGCTGGACACGGCCCCGTGCCCGTCTGACACTCTCTCTCTTCATTAATTGTAATTGCGAATTACAATTAATGCGCCTGCTGTACTTTCACCATGCCCCCGTGTTCGCTGGACACGGCCCCGTGGTGAGCAATGGAAGCTTCTACTGGTTTGTCTTTTCTGCTGCTTCCTGGGCACGCCCCCGTGTTCGCTGGACACGGGGCGTGTTCAGACTCTGTTTTCTTCTCTTTGTCTTGGGAGGTGCCGTTGAGGGTTCGGGCAGTCCACTTTTGTTCCTTTTCTTGTATTTATGGTAGAATTAGTGGTCTTTTTGCTTCTTTTGTGATTTTGAGCTCATTTCATCCTGAAAATACAAAAGGAAGACAAAAACACTCTTTTTCCAACATTAGTACTTAAAAAGGGTTAGTTTTATGCCTTAATTGATGTGTTTTATATGTTGCATTTTACACACATCAGGGAGTTCTGATTGTTTATGCCTAATGAATGGCGATTTGAGGTGATTTGATATCAGTTGTCATATTTTGTACAGCTTGTTTTCAATTTTCATTAGATGTATTTGAATTTTAGGGGGAGTAGGAATTTTTAGAAAATCCAAAAACATCAGAAAATTTGAAAAAGCCAAAAACATGATAAAATCAAAAATGAGTTCTTGTTGCATAAAAGAGGAAATGATAGTACATCAGTGGACTATCACAACATGCTAAAGAATTGGAAAGATAAAATGTGATAAACGATCTTACTGCGGATATGTCAGTAGATTTTCGCACATTTAGTAAATTGAAACGAGATATAAACTTAAATCAAACTTGCTTGATTCGTGGGTAACTATTCTTGAATATATGGGTAACCCCCGAAATCTTGTTTGAAAGGTCCCGTATTCTGAGATACTAGGTCTTTATACTCAGTGATATCTGGGGTATTATCCCGGGACTTCTGCTGTATGGAAATACTGACCTAGTCCCCAGATAATACTTTCTGCAAATGCTTGAAAAAGCGCCACCCTCAGCAATCTGATTAAACAATAAAATTGATAGTCATTGCTGTTGTAAAAAAGATCCTCTAAAGGGGACCCACCAAAAGTCGAAGCCGTCATCTCTCTGCGTATACGGAAGTATCGACCTGAGCTCTCACGGCCCTCGCACATAACCTCTTTACAGATATCATCTGTGGTATACTCACCTATAAGACTGAATATTTGGGATCTGGATACAGGAGTATATTCAAGTGGAGTGATACACAATTAAGTTTAAGTCTCTAAAACATTAATATCGTATCTCGAATCAATTGAAGTCTGTGTGAAAATTTAAGTGGACAAACATACTGACAATCTAGGTAAATTGTTTATAACTGAGTATGTTTAAAGCTTAACGGTGTTGGTGATTTGTCTCAAAAACTGATATGATCCTCTTGCACGAGCTCACAAAAATATTGTCTGTAAATATTTCATTTCTGCATTTACTTGCTTTCAGAAAATCCAAAAAGATTTTTGGTGTGTTTTAGCATAAATTTTGAAAAGTCAAAAAGATTTTCGACAACTGATGTTGAATAGCTGATTTTCAAAATTCCGAGTGCTAAACATAATGAGCAATACTTGAGGGTGAGTGTTTGTGTGAAATTAACTGTTTTCATAATCTAATCTTTCAAGTGGTTCATCAAAATCTGTGTTTGTTTTGAAGAAGAGTCTAAATTGATGCAGGGTTATATGTTTGAAATGTATATATGTGAAAGAAATTTACTTTGAGGTAGAGCTTATGCAGGAAAACCAGACAACGATCCTGAAGATGTTACTGAAGAACAAAGGAATACCAGTAAATCGAGAGGGGGAGTCTGAAGATAGAGAGAGAGAAGCCCAAAGACTGATCAAGACTGAAGATCTGAAGATACAGCATTGTTGTGACTCGATAGTCGACTCCATCAACATCTGAGGGGGAGTCTGTTGGTGCATTACATCTGCTGATTACGTCTTGTATCGAGTCATTGTCTTAAGATATTAGATCTGGGCTAGAAATACAAGAAAATTGTGAGATTTTATAGATTTAGGGTTATTGGATCGCTCATAGGCCCATTAGAATTTAGGGTCGCTCGAAAGTCAAAAGTTGGACCGCTCGAATGGCCAAGATCTGGACCACTCATGTGTCAAGTCTGGATCGCTTATTGGGCCTGTCCAATAAGCGATCCCAGTTGCCTATAAATACCTAATGAGCGATTTTATTTGTAATGTTTGCTGTCGTACCGAAGTGCTGCCGGATCGAGAACTGAATGTAATTGATGTCAAATCAATAAAGAAAGTGTTTAAAGTGAAGTGCAAGCTATTTCTACGTTGATTACTTGTTTTCCGCACCTGTAATTGACGAAAACGCCTCTGATTGACTCGTTTGGGTCAGAATCCGATCCTACAGAACCTATCATGACTAAAATCTAGACTTGCCGGAACTCCCAGTTTAGTAATTGGGGAGTAGGAATCGGCATCTTTCTTGAGAAATATCATCTTTCGTGAATGGTGGTTGTTCAATGATATTTCGACCTTCAAGTGGTAGTGTTCTTGAAAATTGTCATATTTCAATTTACAAGTGGTTGTGTTGATAAGTGAACCAACAAGTGGTTGAAAAATGGATTTTCACCTACAAGTGGTTAATCAAGGTCATTAAGTTGAACTTGATTTAAATTTCATTCAAGTGGTTAAAAAAGGGTTTAATTAATTCTCATTGAAAAGAAACAAAGTGATGAACATATCCCCTTTCCTACAAGTGGTTTGTGAAATCAACAAAACTAATTTTCTGAAAAAACCATTTTGATTAAGACAAACGTAAGTGTTTTGAAATCATAATGGGAAAATAGTTTGTTGTCATGGGGAGTTCTAATTGTTTATGCCAAGTGGATGGCGAATTGAAGCTTGATAATCAGTTGTTATTTTATTTGTACAGTTTGTTTTCAAATTTTCAAGAAAATCGAAAATTGAAACATATTTTTGATTTTAGGGGGAGTAAAAATTTAGAAATTTCGAAAATTTGAAAAATCCAAAAACATGATAAAATCTAAAAAGCCAAAAACATCAAAAAATTAAAAAAAAATGAGTTTTGTTGTGAAAAAGAGGAAATGATAGTACATCAGTGGACTATCACAAGATGCTAAAGAATTGGAAAGTCAAATGTGATAAACGGTCTCACTGATGATATGTCAGTAGGTTTTTACTCATTTAGTAGATTGTTTTCAAGATATAAACATAAATATCAAACCTTACTTATCTCGTGGGGAACATCTCTCGGATATATGGGTAACCCCCGAAATCTTGTTTGAAAGTCTTTCTATTTCTGGCATACTAGGTCTTTGTGCGTGATGATATCTGGGGCATTATACCAGGACTTCTGATTTTGCGGGAGCAATAGCCTAGTCCTCGTATAATACTTTGCATAGCTTTAATCATAAAAGCCCACCCTCAGCAAAAAAAAAAATGATGAAACATTGAAAAATGCTAATCATGTGCTGTTGAAGAAAAGATCCCCAAACGGGACACACCTAAAGACGAGTCATCATCTCTTTGTCTGAACGGAAGTTCTAACCTGAGCTCTCATGGTCTCATATTACCCGTTTACAAATATCATTAGTGTACACTCACCTATAAGACTGAATATAGAAATCTGGATACAAGAGTATATTCTGAGGTGGGACACGCGAATAAGTTTAAGTACTTAAAACACTAATCTCGTATCTCGGAACAGTTGAACTTTGTGTGAAAATTTAAGTGGACCAGTGTACTGACAATCTACGTGAATCGTTTGGACCTTAAAATGTTTAAAGCTTAATGGTGTTAGTGATTTGTCTCATAAACTGATATGATCCTCTTACACAAACTCACAAAAATATTGTCTGTAAATATTTCTTTATTGCTTCTCATTAAAAACAAAACACAAAAAAGATTGTGTTTTAGCATAAAATTTTGAAAAATCAAAAAGATTTTATTTCATCTTATTTTCGACAACTGATGTTGAAAAGCTGATTTTCAAAATTACAATTGCTATACATTAAGACAAAAGGTTTGGGAGAGTTTGTTTAGAAAAAAAATGTTATTTTTACAAGTGATCATCAGAGTTTTTAATTGTAAAATCATTTTGAAAGATATCTACAGGTAATAATTTGTGATTGATTTTACAGGTGGTAAGCAGAGACTAAATTTTTCAAATTTTAAATTTGTGAAATTTACTTTGAGGTAGAGTTTGTGCAGGCAGAAGCAGCCAGGATACAAATCCTGAAAGATATGCGAGAGCCAGGTTTCGATTCCTGTGGATATTCAATTCCTGAAGATATGCAGATACAAGTCAGGTTCCGGATCCTGTTGCTACGGAGAGCCAGGAAACAGTCCTGAACCTGTGAAAGCTGCAAAGTATGATGAGCAAAGTTTGAACCAGGTTTCCAATTCAAAGCCTGTAGGTTGTGAATTCCAGACTGCGATCCCAGTTTATCGAAAGGGGGAGTCTGAAGATATAAGAGCCAGATACAGATTATGGATCAACATTCAAGAGGGGAGTTTGAATGATAAAAAACCAGATTTGAATCTTTGTGTTCACGCAAGCTGCTGATGTTGAAGAACTGAAGGAATCAAGAGATCTGATCAAGAGAAGATAAAGACAGGTTGAGATTCTGAAAGAGAGAAAGAGAAGAAGAGAAAGAGATTGAGGACGCTTACAATGGAGAATACTTTGGAGAAAGCATGAAGACTGATAAAGACTGAAGAGTTGACATACTGAAGACTCGACACTGAAGACTTCGTCAACATCTAAGGGGGATTCTGTTGGTACATATGTCTGTCGACTTCGTCTTGTATCGAGTCTTGTAATAGAAATGATAGATCTAGAACACGTAGTACGAGGAAAATGGGAAAAAGGCTGAAATAGTCACTTCACACGAAATGGCCATTTCGTGTGAAGTGGACTAGACCCATTTCGTGCGAAATGGCATGTTGCTGTTCGTGCGAAATGGAACTCCTATAAATAGAGGTCTTGTCATTTCATTTATAGAACTTTCTAATTCCGGTGCCGAGGTGCTGCCGAAGTGTCTCCAGCCTGTAAAACGTTGTTAAATCAATACAAGAGACAATTAAAGTGATTCTAGTGTGTATCCAGCTGAAATAACTCCGATACATTTGTTTCCGCCTTTCGTATTGGACGAGATCTCTTCTGAATGACTCGTTTGGTCGTGCAAACGATCCTACAAAAGTTTCTTAAAAACGTTTTAAATGCCCAGATACAAAACTGCCCACGGGGCCGTGCCAGTTCAGCACGGGGCCTTGGTCAACTTTCTGTTAAATTTTTAACTTCTGTTTTCTGATCCCAAGGCTCATTATTCTTCTGGCTATCTTCAAATACAATGGATTACTACTCAGACGACTACACCTACTATATTGAAGATGATTATGAGGAACCTTATTGTACCATTTGCGGTGAATCCCATTCGGTACAACATTGTTACCTTTTCAAACCATCAACCTCATACGCCCCACCAAGATCTTCATGTACCACTTATGAAGAACCAAGGTTTGAGCTTCAAAAGTCAGACTTTGACTGGGATGCCAATCCGTTTGAAACCTACGACACACCACCAACTATTACTCCCGAAGCTGAAAGAGTAATACAAGGTCTCAAAAATCTAGAACTCTTAATTAAGATATCTCGTGAAAAATAAGAGGCTATTTGTAGTAAGGAGGTAATAATTGAAGAGGTAAAAATAGAAGAACAAAATGAAAAACTCACGCATGAACCAAACCAAGAGGAAGGTAAGTCTAAAACTGACGATCCTAACTAGAACAAACTTTTTCAGAAATTCACGTTTTACAACCTTCTTCTGAAAATCATTGTTTGGTTTCTCCACATGCTAAGTTTTTAAAAAAGTTAAACACTTCTACTAAAATCGAAGAATTAGTAAGCGTCACGTTAACAACTGATCAAAATTCGCTAATAAAAGATGAATATCATGAAATGAACAAAAAACCGGTACCATGTTTTTTTTTCAAAACATCTTTGTTAGTAATGTGCTAATTGATAAAGATCTTTGCGTTAACTTAATGCCAAACTATATTTTGAAAAATTGGGTACAAGTGATTTTTCTCCTCTTAAAGTTCCTATTTTTCTCTCAAATCGTAAAGCGATTAATACCACTGGAATGGTTCAAGATTTCTTAATTCAAACAAGCCAAGCTGCAGTCCTAACCAACTTTGTCATCCTAGATGATACCCCCCTCATGTTGGGACAACCATTTCTAAAATCCCATCAAGCCTTGACCAAACGGAAGCAAAATAACCTACCATTTCAATTAGGGGCTAATAAAAGGTATGCCAATCTTGACCAATCAATGAAATATCCAATGCATGATGACGACCCCCTAATTGAAGATGAAGAAGAATTCGTCATAGAGGAAATAGCCATAGAACAAACCTTTTCGGCCATCGATCTTAATAAAGAAGAAAATAAGCGGTCTCTTGAAGACCCACTGCCACTTGAACTCAAGGAACTACCTAAAGGTCTAGAATACGCATTTTTAGACGAACATGGTAAGTTCCCCGTCATTATTTCTTCTAAACTAACACTTTTTGAAAAAGAAAAAATAATAAAACTTTTGAAAAAAACATAAAAATGGAATCGTGTGGAGGCTCATGGATATCAAAGGCATCAACCCATCCACGTGCACCCACAAAATTTTGATGGAAGATGACTATAAAATGGTAATACAACCACAACGTAAGGTAAATCCAAACGTGCAAGAAGTGGTTAAAAACGAAGTCATCAAGCTACTAGAGGCCGGACTTATCTTGTCGCAACCCACGTCCCTTATTTACCCGGGAACGGGTAGCCACGGCCAGTTTCAGTGGTATCAGTGTTTATCAGTTTGACAGCGGAAATTACATCAGGACCGTAGTTAGGAAATATTTTATCAGAGTAAAATACCACACTTTTATAATATTAAACACATGGGAAATTCCCAAGTTTCTAGTACACACATTTTCATAGGGATAAACCCTATTTTATTTAAATAAAACATCTCTTTATTTAGGTAGCTTTTATAGCCACTTTTCCAAGCCTTCAGTGCTGTCTAGCTGGCTTCTATTTGGCTTTCACCTTTTGTTACCTAAAACGCGTTTAAAAACATTTTGTCAGTGGGAAATACTGGTGAGTGTATCCCAGTTTAATCAAGAAGAATTTTATCGTTTAACAGTATTGAGAGCGATTACAATGTTTACATCTACACAATTACTCATTCAGTACTGTCAATCCTGACTGGTGGGTCATATTACACATTGGCTAACTCTTTGTCTAATGGTAACGTGTTCCACATTTTGTATACAAAACCCCAACCGGTAGTAATTGAAGAATTACAAAGACTCAATCACTTCTATTTATAATTTAAAATAATTAAGGTTTTGTAAAAATAGTTGCAAAAAGATTTACAAAAAGGAGATTACTCACATTGCTACTTTAGGGTTTTCCATTGTGTTTTCCTGGTTATAATCTATTAATTACACAATGCACACGCGTTAGTATAATAACCCAATATTTATATTAGTAATACCCTCCTCGAGAAAGAATTCCAACGACTACGTCGGGCAGAACCTCGACAGCCGTTGTAGGATCGTGTTCTGACCCGAACGAGTCGTTCAGAGGAGTTTTACTTCGTTTCAGGTGCGTAATAACAAGAAACGAAGGTAGAAACAGCTGATTCTTCTCTTAATCTATTGTTTGTATTGATCTGACAATGTTTACAGCTCGATCTTCACACCGGCAGCACTTCAGCATGGAATACAAGAGTGTGTTATGAGGTTTCGCTCATAGGTGCCTATATATAGGTGTTGAGGTTTCGCTCCAAGGGACATATGTCCATATGAGCGAAACCCTTGATGACCATATAAGCGAACCTGATCATGTCACATAAGAGAAACCTTCAGGTCATGACCATATGAGCGAAACCTGCTCTCTGAACTCTAACCACATCCTATTTTCTCATAAAACACGCCCTAATCTATACAATACAATGTAAGACTCGATACAAGACGAAGTCGACAGATGTAGTGCACCAACAGACTCCCCCTCAGATGTTGACGAGTCGACTATCGAGTCACAACAATTCTGTGTCTTCACATCTTCAGTCTTGATCAGTCTCTGGGCTTTTCTCACTCTCTATCTTCAGACTTCCCCTCTCGATTTGCTGGCATTCCTTTGTTCTTCAGCAACATCTGCATCAGGATCATTGTCTGGCTTTCATGTTCCAAGATCGAAACCTGTCTCAAGCTTTATCTGCAGAGTCTTTAATTCTCAGGATCGAAACTTGACTATTCCTGCACACTCTTAACCCAGAAGTAAGTTTTTAACAATTTAAGTATACACATATGCACCAACACTATGAAATAATCAGACGACTCCCTCTCAAAACATATGCACCAACAATCACTCTCTCTCAATTCACACACTCATGATGAACCACTTGTTGATATAGAAAACATATTTTGCCACTTAAGGCACACTCCCCCTCACAACAATGTCATCATGTTTAGCACTCGGAACTTTGAAAATTAGCTTTCCAACATCAGTTGTCGAAAATCTTTTTGTCTTTTTCAAAAGTTTATGCTAAAACACACACAACATCTTTTTGAATTTTTTGAAAGAAAGTAAAAGACCCTACTTGTAAAGACTAAGACTGACACCAATTGAAGAATCAACAAGAATGCAGAAATGAAATATTTACAAACAATATTTTTGCGAGTTTGTGTAAGAGGATCATATCAGTTTATGAGACATGTCACTAACACCATTAAGCTTGATTTCATTTTAACTTCTAAACAATTCACCTAGATTGTCAGTATATTTGTCTACTTAAATTTTCACACAAAGTTCAATTGATCCGAGATACGATGTTAATGTTTAGCTCTTGAACTTATCCATGTGTCCTACTTCTTGAATACACTCCCGTATCCAGATCCCAATATTCAGTCTTAAAGGTGAGTATACCACAGATGATATCTGTCAGGGGTTAGATGCGAGGGCCGTGATAGTTCAGGTCGATACTTCCGTATACGCAGAGAGATGACGGCTTCGACTTTTGGTGTGTCCCCTTTAGAGGATCTTTTGATTTCAACAGCAGCAACTATCAATTTTATTGTTTCATCAGCATACTGAGGGCGAAGCTATGTTTCAAGCTTTTGCGGAAAGCATTATCCGGGGACTAGGTCAGTACTTCCATACAGCAGAAGTCCCGGGATAATACCCCAGATATCACTGAGCATAAAGACCTAGTATCTCAGAATAAGGGACCTTTCAAACAAGATTTCAGGGGTTACCTATATATCCAAGAAGTTGTTAACCCACAGAACAAGCAAGTTTAAAATTTTATGTTTATATCTCGTCACAATTTACTAAGTGTGTAAAAACCTACTGGCATATCCTCAGTGAGATTGTTTATCACGTATTATCTTTACATTTCTTTAGCATGTTGTGACAGTCCACTGATGTACTATCATTTCCTCTTTTCACAACAAAACTCATTTTAGATTTTATCATGTTTTTGTATTTTTCAAATTTTCTAATGTTTTTGGATTTTCAGAAATTTTCTACTCCCCCTAAAATGCAAACACATTAAAGAAAAATTTGAAAAACAACTAAGCTCTTGACCCACTTGAAACATAAAACTAAACAAACTATACAAAACTTGACAACTGACATCGAATTGCATCAATTCGCCATTCACTCGGCATAAACAATCTGAACTCCCCCTATCACAAACCATTTTCTCATTTAGATCTGAAAACACTTAAGTTTGTTTTAATCAAAATGATTTTTCTGAAAAATGAGTTTGTTTTTACCACTTGTAGGTTAACCACATGTTAAGTATGGGGATATGGTTCATCATCTTGTCTATCAATCAGATATCTAGTAAATCAAGTACAACTTAATGTCCCTGATTTACCATTTGCATCTAAGCAACCTCTGTACCACTTGTAAAAAATAACCACTTGTAAGATCACAAACAATACCACTTGTAGGTATGACAAACTAATACCAACTGTAGGAATGTTACGTCTACATGCATCATTTTACCAATCAGAATGCCGATTCCTGCTTCACACTTACCAACCTGGAAGCTCCGGCGTAGTCATTTAACCTGTAAAATTTTAACAACTTTCAAACCTTTTCAAACAAATTTTTCAAACACTAGAATGATGCCGATTCCTAATCCACGATATAAACTTGGGATCTCCGGCATAGTCATTTAACCTCAAGGGAAACAGACTTCCATCCAAGTCTTTTCAGACTTGATGGCTTTCAATTCTTGCGCAGTGGGGTTGTAAGTTGCCTTTTTAGTTGCATAGAAATCTTTAACCCCCTTTGCTTTCCCATTTAACATTTTCCCAAAAATTTTCTTTACACTTCCATTAAATGTTTTCTCGACATCAAACTTAGTTTTCTCATTGTAAAACTGATTCGAGATTTCAACATTTCCAATTTTCTTTTTAACCTCTTCAAATTTCAGTGATGGAAATTCATCATCATTCACTGAAATTTTCACCTCAACCTGTGGCTCTTCTGGCTTTGTGGAACCAGATTCATCGCCGACTTTATCATTATCCTGTTTAACAACCCACACTTGATTGTCTTTTTCTTTCTTTTTATAAAACTTCTTTTTCGAACACTCACTAACCTCATAAATTGAGTTTTCAAAAACTTTAAGTTTTTCAGTTGGTGGTTCAACATCAACAACCTTTTCTTTCAATTTCTGAGAAACTCCCTGTTTTGTTTTGGCGTTTTTCTGACAGTTCCATGCAATGTGACCAGCTTCATTGCATCTGTAACAGGTTCGAGTCTCCTTTGAATGACACACTTCAATTTCATTCTTCTTCTTTTCAGCAAGAAACTCTTGATTTGACTGTCTCCAGAATGGTTTCTTCTGTTCCTCTTCTGAGCTTCCACCTGTCACAAATTCAGCTTTTTTTAGAATTTTTTATATTTTTATGATTTCCTGGTGGAATAAATCCTAAACCTTTCTTTTTGTAGCTATGATTTTGGTTAGGTTTCTTTTGAAAACCAGAACCAGAATTGTAACCCTTTTTCTTGTTTAAACGTTGTTGAACTCTTGAAGTGTATTTCTTAGGTTTTCCAGTAAGATTTAAATCTTTTATTTCAGAAATATTAATTTCTGTCATTTTGAAAACCTTTTTGATCAAGTCGAAACGAACACTTCTTATTGGAAATGCTTTGTCATAGTATAATTTGTCCGAATCATTTAAAGTGTATGCAACTTCAAATGTTTCATCATCCAAATTTGCTTTCGATAACAAAAATTCTTTACTGTAAGACCGTTTGACCGACGACTTTGGACTATTGACTGACGAATTTGACCCTTCAGACTCAGACTTTGACTCGAATTCCTCCTCAGTATCCAACACCTGATCGACCACCTTTTTGATTAACTCAGACTCATGATCAGTATCGGACGAGGTAAACGTGACATCAATGTTATCTGGTAAAACGTCAGTTGTGTCAGTTTTTAGCTTTATATTGATTGCTTTTCCAAGTTGCTCCTCGTTTGGTTTTCTAGGAGAATACCCTTCCCAAATAGGAGGCGGACACTTGTTATAGCTAACAGTCGGTTTCTTACCAGTATCATTTTTCTTCGGCTTGTCATCTTGAAAAGCATCCATACCTGCAACAGTTAGGTAAATACGATCAATGAGATAATCAGAACTTGAATAACTTTGAAGTAAACGTCTAATTCTCTCATTCTCAATTTTTTCTGTCTCCAACTCTTGCTTCCACTTAGCACTTTCTTCGATGTAAAAGTTGATGGCTTTCTGCTTTGTCATCATGACTGCATTCATCATCGTTAGTGCTTGTTCTCTTTCTGAGTTAGTCTTCTGGAGACCAGTTACTGTTTTATTCAAGACATCATAAGATTCTTTCACATAGTTTAGATTGAACAGTAACTGTTCTTTCTTCTTCTCATACTCAGCAATTATGTCATCTTTTGTTGCACATTCCTTGCATGCTTCCAAACACTTCGTGCAAGGCTTGATGACTTCAACAATCTTCTCAACTTCGATTGTTTTCACTACTTCTATCACTTTTTCTTCTTCTTTCACCTTTTCTTCTACCTTTACATGCTCATTCTCAACACTATTCTCAATAACACTTTCAACATCCACATTCTGAACAACATCTTCAGTATTCATTTGTTGTTGTTCTTTAGCAGCTCGTTTCTCCTTCAGTTTCTCCATGCGATCTACAAAATAGAAATGAAAACTTTCTGGAGAAAGATGAGATTTTGCAATATTGATATGTTTCTATTCCTCATCATCACTGCTACTATCTACTGGTGACTGATCAAACTGTACAGATTTTTCAGAATCAGCATCTGATACACCAGAATCAGACGGTGTTTGATCAAATACTACTTCTTTTTCTAAACTGACATCGTTTTGTACACTCTCATCTGAACTCTGTAAGTTTTCATCAGCACTTTCTGAACTTTCATCAGATGTAACAGACTCTTCTTCCACATTCTTCACAATCACACCAATAGACTTCATCCAGGTGGCAAACATGTCTGGCTCTCTGACAATCTTCGCAATGAAAGCTTTGAAATCACCCTTTTCATCAACAAACATATCCCAGCTGAAGCCTTCAGGTAGATGTTCATCATCTTGATCTACTAAACAGGCTTTGCTATCAGGAGATATGTAGTTGCTCCAGTTGAAGTCTACTAAACACGCTCTCTTCGAATCCTCAATCTTCCTACCATGAGCTGTCTGTGAATCCTGTGATTGACCAACCTGCTGATAAATGGCTTTTCGGTAGTAATCGTCTTTTCCAAACGGATTCTGAGCACCACTAGCTTCCCTGTTCTTGCACTCCCGTTTGAAATGGCCTTTCTCCCTGCAACGAAAACAAGTAACTTTAGATTTATCAAAACCTAAAGTAGACACATGAGCATCAAGAAAGTCATTTCTCCCGGTAATCTTTTTGAACTTTTCAGCACGTCTAAGAACACTCGTAAGACACCATTTGATATCCGTCAGTTCCATCTCTTCGGCGTCTATTTGATCGTAATCCTCTTTGGTGAGCATGGGATTTCCGATCCGACCAGCCACTAGACCCTCATAAGATAACAACATGGAACCAAGTAGAGCCATGTGATCTTTAGTAGTGTCTTCTGAAAAACTTTGACCTTCTTGAAGATTTAGAGCGATGTTGCACTAAATCACGTAACGATTTCCTGTTTTTGTGCTTTGAGATTGAAAGCTTGTATTTGACTCTTTAGGATTAACACTCGGAAATGATGAGAATCTGCTATTGCTTTTGCTAGAACCTTGATCAATCTTTTCTGTTGAATCCCCAGCACTGAATGCAGTCTGGATTTTCGGACTTCTCTCAGATTCTGGAACTGGAATGCTACCTTTGTAGTACATCTTTACATCCTGTTGACCACTCGGACTGTTCATCCTAGCAATCTTCTGTTGTTCCAGATCCTGACTCCCGATCTTTTCTATGAACTGAGAAATCGTTAACCCATCATAAACACCTGTATTTTTCAGGATCATCAAATATGTTCCCCATTCTTTCTGTGGTAACGCATTGGCTAACTTGTCCACCCACTCCTCATGATCTTTGGTAATACTCAACATTGACATTGATCGCACTAGATGGCAGTAGCGTTCAATCAGTTTCTTCGTGTCTTCACCCGGTAGACTGCTAAACAAATCAAACTCTTTCTTAAGCAGCGCCTTTTTGCTCTTTATCATATTCTCACTACCCTCAAACTTGACTTTAAGTGTATCCCAGATTGACTTTGCAGTTTTGTCATGCTGAAGCAATATGAATATGTCTTCTTTGATTGCTTGCTGAAGCAGACTGATCATCATCTTCTCGGCTTTGTACATAACCCGTTCTTGATCTGTGAACTCAGATAACTCTTTTAAAACATGTAAATCTGTTCGAGGCAACACATATTTCTTCAAGATACATTCCCATGACCTAAGATGGTTCGCCTGAACCCAGTTCTCGAATCTGTCTTTCCACCCGTAGTATTCTTCGATACTCATCAACTTTAGGGGCTTTTGGGTGGTTCCCGTCTCGTTTTCTAAACTCATGGCTTGAGCAATAGTAGTTGGACCAGACGGTGTTGCAAATGCGTTATAGAACTCGGTATCCATGATTACTTAGCACGTTATTCAAAAACAATGACAAATAAGCAAAATCGGGTAATTGTGCACAATGAGCGAAATCACAGAAGACCTTTGGAGCGAAACCAGATATTGAACACAAGAGCCAAACCCTTGAGATCCTAAAAGCGAAACCCCTAAGATCAAATGAGCGAAACCCTAATTTGCACTTGGAGCGAAACCTGTGTTCACAAAAGTGACATTACAAGGTAACTTTGAGCAAAACCCCTCAATATGTGACATAAAAGCGAAACCAGGATGTCAAATCAGCGAAACTCCTTCCTAATGTTCGTATGAGCAAAACCTAATCCGAAGGTAATTTGATCCATTTTTAGTCTGTATTTAGATCTGAAACTTTCCAGGGTTTGTTAATGTCCAATTATCTATGATCTGTGAAATTTTGAGCAAATTTCGACCGGTAAAACTTTCTGAACTGATGAAAGAAGGTGTAGAAGTAATAAATCTCGATGAAATCCAGCTAATCTCTGCAGAACTCCTCCTCCTGAGCTCTGATACCACTTGTAGGATCGTGTTCTGACCCGAACGAGTCGTTCAGAGGAGTTTTACTTCGTTTCAGGTGCCGAATAACAAGAAACGAAGGTAGAAACAGCTGATTCTTCTCTTAATCTACTGTTTGTATTGATCTGACAATGTTTACAGCTCGATCTTCACACCGGCAGCACTTCAGCATGGAATACAAGAGTGTGTTATGAGGTTTCGCTTATAGGTGCCTATATATAGGTGTTGAGGTTTCGCTCCAAGGGACATATGTCCATATGAGCGAAACCCTTGATGACCATATAAGCGAACCTGATCATGTCACATAATCGAAACCTTCAGGTCATGACCATATGAGCAAAACCTGCTCTCTAAACTCTAACCACATCCTATTTTCTCGTAAAACACGCCCTAATCTATACACTACAATGTAAGACTCGATACAAGACGAAGTCGACAGATGTAGTGCACCAACAGCCATTACGGAACCCTAGATCAATCGGACAGCGTATCTAATATGTAACTGGGGGTTATGATACTTACAACGAGGCAGAACTTCGTTATTTAGGGGGGTATTATGCCCGGGTATTACTTTAGCTATATAGAAATTAAGAGAGAAAGTTGTCTGTGAGTGACTGAAAACGAAAGCTGATGGCCTCTATTTATAGTTTTGATCCACCAGTCTCTCGCGCCCCGCGTAAGCTCAAGGGTGCTCTTACGTGGTCCGCGACATAGGGGGTCTAGGCTCTAGCTTTGATCAGTCACACGTGTAGGCTATCCGGGTGTCGTGCCACGTGGCGGCACCGGGTGCGGTCCAGCTTCAAGCTGTCGCGCCTCGCGTAGCCTGAAGGTAAAGCCTTCGCGGCCCGCGAGCGACTCCAATATCTTGTTTTTGTTTTATTTTTAATTATATACGGTATTTTGGGCTCGGTTTTCGTATACGGGGTGTATTTTAGGACTTATAGGGGCGCTCTAATTATATTAGGGGTGTAGAAAATAATTTTTGGAGGATTGTTATATCCTCCCCACCTTGTTTTAGAACTCATCCTCGAGGTCTACTGAAATAAGTGCGGGTATTTCCTTTGCATCTCTGATTAGAGCTCCCAAGTACATTCTGGTCCTCTCTTAGAGTCCCATTTCACTTTGACTAGAACTAATGTCTTGTGTTTGAGATTCTTGACTATTCTATCTTCAATTTGTAGAGGCTTTTCTACAAACTTAAGCTTCTCGTTTACCTCTATATCCTTAAGAGGCACTACTAGTGATTCATTGGCTAAGCACTTCTTGAGATTAGATACATGAAATACATCGTGTATTCCTGCCATTTCCTCTGGCAGTTGTAGCTGATAGGCTACAGGTCCTATTCTTCTAATAATCTCATAATGTCCAACATACCTGGGGCTTAGCTTTCCCCTTTTGATGAATCTTACCGCTCCTTTCCAAGGAGAAACTTTCAATAACACCTTGTCTCCTACTTGAAATTCCAATGGCTTTCGCCTGTGATCAGCATAGCTCTTTTGTCGATCACGTGCTGGTGTTAGCCTTTCCTTGACTTGAACAATCTTGTCGGTTGTCTCTTGCACTATTTCAGGTCCAGATAATTGCTTTTCTCCAATTTCTGCCCAACAGACTGGAGTTCGGCGCTTTCGTCCATAAAGTGCTTCGAATGGTGCAGCATTGATACTGGTGTGATAGTTGTTGTTGTAAGAAAATTCTATGAATGGTAAGTGGTCGTCCCAATTACCTCCAAAATCAATTACACAAGCTCTAAGCATGTCTTCCATTTTCTGAATTGTCCTTTCGCTTTGTCCGTCCGCTTGAGGATGATAAGCTGTGCTTAGATTTAACTTGGTTCTCATTGCTTTTTGGAAACTTGTCCAAAAATGAGAGGTAAAACAGCTATCTCTATTAGAGACAATTGATAAAGGAATTCCATGTAATGAAACTATTTCATTTACATACAATTTGGCTAGTTATTCCATATTGAAAGTTTCCTTCTGTTAGTGCATGCGTCTGTCGGCTTCGTCTTGTATCGAGTCTTGCATTGCTCATGGCATGAAGATCGAGGGATTATAACAAAGAGCTAATTCCGCATGAAGATGTTAATTCCGCAGGAAGGGTGTCAGGCTATTTCCGCACGGAATTAACATGTATTTCCGCTTGAACCTTAATATCGCATGTAATCTAATTCCGTGTGAGTGTGTTTCGTACGGAATTAGTGTGTCTATATATAGTTGTGATCTCGTGTCAGTTGGAACGAAATTAGATTGAGGTATTCTGACAGCGAAGCTCTGTCGAAGTGTCTACAGATTTGTAATTGTTACCAGATCAATAGAAAGACAGTTTAAAGTGATATTGAAGCTGAATCACACACAACATGTCTGTTTCCGCCTTTCATATTGTGTAGAACACCTCTGATCGACTCAGTCGGGTCCGAAAACGATCCTACATGTGGTATCAGAGCTCAAGAAGAGGAGTTCTGCAGATTTCAGCTTGATTTCATCTCTATTTCTTACTTCTACACCTTCTTTTCTCATTTGAACAATTTTTCACGGTCACAATGATCTGAATTTCACATATCATAAGCAAAACTGTATTCTAAGAAAACCTTGAAGGATTTGAATCATAATTCAATATATAACTGAAAAAATTTGTAATTTCGTTTGATATTTGCTCGAAAATGATGACATCATCTAATTCCGTTTGAAGTTGTTCTTTAATTTCGCACGGAATCATTCTGTTTGTCTAATCCCGTTTGAAAGATAAACTAATTCCGCACGGAATTAGTGTTTCCGTTTGAACTTGTTCAAACGATATTATAATTTCATCTCAACTTCTTAATTCCGTTTAAAACTGAGTATTTCCGCACGGAGTTACCTGATTTCGTTTGAAAGTTACTAATTTCGTTTGAAAGACTTGTTGCAGGTTAATCTCGCTTGAAGGTAATTCCGCTCGAAAGGAATTTCGTGTGAAGGCTAATTTCGTTTGAAAGGATTGTTTAAGAAATTTTTGAAAACCGAAACATGGAAGAGGAATTTTATAACGCCTTTGCTACCCCGATCACAGTTGCTCAGCAGACAATGTTGGAAAATGAAACAGGGACAATGCAAAAACCGCCTAAGCTAATGAACATCGAGGAGTATAAGGGTTGGGAGGAACGGTTTGAGAACTGGGTACAAGCAAATTATTTGGATGCTTGGGAATGCATTGAAACGAAATACGTTAGACCAACAAATGATGACAAAGAGGTGATTGCTATTAAAGATCTTAGTGCCGAGGAGAAAAAGAAATACAAAAACGAAAAGATGATGATCAGTTTACTGCAACAGGCAGTGAAAGAGGATATCTTGGTGTTACTGCAACACACTGGGAATGCATATTCGATTTGGAAAGCATTAAGATCTAAGTTTGTTGGAAGCCAAGAGATGATCAAAAACAAGAAATCACTTCTAAAAAAGGAGTTTGATTTATTTCGTGGTTTGAAAATGAAAGCACAAAGCAAATAATTAAAAGATACTATAATCTGTTGGTAAACATGAAGAGGGTTAGCATCAACAAAGATAATGAAGAGTTGATTGAGAAACTGGCTGATGCATTGCCGCATGAGACTTGGGGCACATACTTGATGATGCTAAGAAACAAGAAAGGATTAAACAATCTAACACTTAGCAAGTTTATTGAGAAGTTTGAAGCACAGGAAATGGAACAAATAAAGATTTCAAGAATGAAAGTGTTTGATGGTGAACAAGATATTGGAGTGTATTACAAAGCAGGATTGAATGAAAAGACAAACATGTCACCAAAAGTTAAAACTGTATTCAATGCAAAGAGTTCATCAGGTGGTTCGTCTAAAGGATCAAGCAGCAAAATGAGTTTCTCATCATATCCATCATTTGATCCGAATTTGGCAACAATAAAGAATGGCAGGAAGTTACAGTGCAACATTGTTTTGAATCTTGAGGATGATCAAGATTATACATAAGAAGTTGCAAAAAGCCACATATCTTTGTTGGGGACTGTTTTAGAGTCATATGGGAGTTTTGTAGCCGGAAGAATCGGGAATCCAATGCTTACAAAAGAGGATTACGATCAAATAGATGCTGAAGAAATGGAATTGATGGATATAAAATGGTGTTTGGCGAGCGTGTTGAGGAGAGCTGAGAAATTCAAACAGATCACAGGAAGAGATGATCTACGTGAGGCTAATGTTTCTACTTTAGGCTTTGATAAATCTAAAGTCACTTGTTTTCGTTGCAGGGAAAAAGGACACTTCAAGAGGGAGTGCACTAATCGCGAAGCAAGTGGAGCTCAAAATCCGTTCAACAACAATGATTACTACCGGAAGGCTATCTATCATCAAGTTGCTCAACAACCAAATCAACAACAGCCACAAACGGCACATGGAAGGAATGTGATTGAAGAATCTTCAAAGAGAGCTTGTATGGTGAATCAAGATGAGAAGAAGTCATCAACAGGATTCAACTGGGACAAATATATCTCAGCTGACGGTAAAGCATGTGTGATTGATCAAGATGATGAAAAGTTACCTGAAGGGTTTAGCTGGGAAAATTTCAATTGGGATGATTATAATCCTAACAAAACTCCAGTTCACACAGCTTTTGTTGCTCGAATTGAAGAAGATAGTGATGATGACACTGAGTATTATGCAAAAAGAATGAGAGATCATTTGAAAATGATGGCAGAAAGTGACAGTGAAGATGAAAAAACTAAACAGAAAAAGAAAAAGATCAAAACACCAGTTAGCAATGATGATGAGGAAGCTCCAGTGATCAAAAGAAAAGTTAAAGAAGTTCCAAAGTTCAAAATTAATGAAGATGTTGATGCAAGAGAGATTCCTGTGAATTGTGAAACCTGTTAGATCATGAAGAAGAAAAACAGTGAGTTGATCAACAACATGAACAGGTTGAAGGAATCTTATGATGTGCTGAACAAAGCAATGAATATGTACAATGAAACAAGTGATGAACAGGCAAAAGCAATGAAGACACTTCAGGGAGCTTTCATGACGAAGCAGAAAGTTGTGAACAATTATATAGGGAAGTGTGCTGTTCTTGAACAGAAACTGGAATTACAAAGAATTGAAACTGGAAGAGTTAATCGTTTATTGAAAAGTTACTCATGTACTTCTTATGTCATTGACAGGATTTATCCAACTGTTGAAGGCATGAAGGCGTTTGAAGATGATGAAGTAATTAAAGAACAGAAGGCATCTGAGGAAAAGATTCCAGAAAAGAAGAATGACACAAAGAAAAAGACTGACAAAAAGAATTCTGATAAGAAACAAGGTGTCAATTATAACAAGTGTCCACCCCCGCTGGAAAATGGATATTTGCCCAGAAATCTAAATTCTGAAAGAGTCCAAAAGGCAACAAAGTTACAATGGGAGTCTGAGCCTACAGTCAATTTGCCAGAAAACATTGATGTCATATTTACATCGTCTGACACTGATCAACAATCTCAATTGATGAAGAAAGTGGTGGATCATGTGTTAGATAACGATGAAACCGAGGAGTCAAAGTCGGAGTCTATGTCAGAGTCAAAGTCTGAGTCAAGCACTCCGAGTCAAACTGAAAAACAGGGCAAAAGAGTTTATAATAAAGAATTCCTGTTATCAAAATCTAATTTGAATGATGAAACATTTAAAGTGGCATATACTTTGAATGATTCTGACAAATTATATTCTGATGAGGAATTTCCAATAAGAGGTGTCAAACCTGAGATGATAAAAAAAGGTTTTCAAACAAACAGAAATTAACATTTCTGAAATAAAAGATATAAATCTTAATGATAAACCTAAAAAATACACCTCAAGAGTTCAACAAAGAGAAAACAACAAAAAGGGTTACAGTTCTGGTTCTGGTTATCGAAAGAAACTAAACCATAACGGTAATTTCAAAAAGAAAGGTTTAGGATTTATTCCACCAGAAAATCATAAAAATGAAAAATATGTTCGAGATTTTAAATCAAAGATGACATTTGTTTCAGGTACATCTTCTGAAAAAGAGAAAGAAAAGTTATTCAGAAAGCAGTCGAACAGAGATTTCCTTGCGAAGAAGCAAGATGAGATGAAGACTGTTGATCAGAAGAAGGAAACTCGAACCTGTTTCAAGTGTGGAAAAAGTGGTCATATTGCCATGAAGTGTACATAGGCAATTCAAACCAAATAGGGAGTTTCTAAACTGAAAGAGAAAGTGGTTGAATTTGAACCACCAATTGATAGAACAAAACTTTTAAAAAATAAAAAATTTGAAATTGGTGAATGTTCAAACAGGTTTTACAAGAAAAGAGCTAAATCTGACAACCAGAAATGGGTTGCTAAGAAATGTGGTGATGGTTCTAGCAATGATTCTGGTTCATCAAAATCAGAGGAGCTATCGACTAGCGATGAATTTGATTCCACAAAATCAAATGAGCCACAGGTTGAAGAAAAAGGTGAAAAATCATTTCCGACTGTGGATGATGTGAATTTTCCACCACTTCGGGCTGAGAATTTTAAGAAGAAAATTGGTAAAGTTGAAATTTCAAACCAATTTTATTCTGATAAAAAGGTTTTTGATGTTTAAAAGGCCTTTAACCCCAAAGTGAAACACATCTTTGGAAAAATGATTGACAGAAAAGTCAAAGGGGTTAAAGAGTTCTATGAGAAGAAGATGGTAGGTAAGAAACCGAGCGTTGGTAACTCGGTATCACCAAAGGCTGGTCAGGCTTGGGTGGACATATTCTTTGAATGAAAAACCTGACTTGCTGGAGCTCCCAGGTTGGTAAGAGTGGAGCAGGAATCGGCATCATTCTTTATATCAGACTTGATTTTCTTACAAGTGGTACAGAGGTTTGCTCTGACAAAGTGATTAACCAAGGTCATTAATTTGAACTTGATGTAATCCTCATATAAGTGATTGAAAACAAGGTGATGAATTGATCCCCGAACCTACAAGTGGTAAAATCAACAAAACTTATTTTCCGGAAAAACCATTTTGATTAAAACAAACTTAAGTGTTTTGAAATCATAATGGGAAAATAGTTTGTTGAGAGGGGGAGATCTGATTGTTTATGCCAAGTGAATGGCGAATTGAAGCAATTCACAGCAGTTGTCATTTTACTTGTACAGTTTGTTTTCAAATTTCTTTAAATGTGTTTGCATTTTAGGGGGAGTAAAAATTTCAGAAAATCCAAAAACATTAGAAAATTTGAAAAAGTCAAAAACATGATAAAATTCAAAAATGAGTTTTGTTGAGAAAAGAGGAAATGATAGTACATCAGTAGACTATCACAACACGCTAAAGAATTGGAAAGTAAAATGTGATAAACAATCTCACTGTGGATGTGCCAGTAGGTTTTTACACATTCAGTAGATTGTGTTCGAGATATACACATAAATTTCAAACTTACTTATCTCGTGGGGAACATTTCTTGGATATATGGGTAACCCCCGAAATCTTGTTTGAAAGGTCTCTCTTTGTGAGATACTAGGTCTTTATACTCAGTGATATCTGGGGTATTATCCCGGGACTTCTGATTTTGCAGAAGCAATAACCTAGTCTCCATATAATACTTTGCATTTGCTTGAAATATAGCTAGCCCTCAGTACAAAAAATGATGAAACATTGAAAAATGCTAATCATGTGTTGTTGAAGAAAAGATTCTCTAAAGGGAACACGCCAAAAGTCGAGCCGTCATCTCTCTGCTGAACGGAAGTTCTGACCTGAGCTCTCACGGTTTCGCATTTAACCCTTTTAACAGATATCATCTAGGGATACTCACCTGTAAGACTGAATATTGGGATCTGGATACGGGAGTATATTCAAGTGATGGGACACGCGAATAAGTTTAAGTTCTTAAGACACTAATTTGTATCTCGAAACAGTTGAACTTTGTGTGAAAATTTAAGTGGATCAATATACTGACAATCTAAGTGAATTGTTTAGAACATAAAATGTTTAAAGCTTAACGGTGTTGATGATTTGTCTCAAAAACTAATATGATCCTCTTACACAAACTCACAAAAAGATTGTCTATAAATATTTCTTTACTGCATTTCATTTTATTCAAAAATCCAAAAAGATTTTGAGTGTGTTTTAGCATAAATTTTTGAAAAATCGTAAAAGATTTTCGACAACTGATTGTGAAAAGCTGATTTTCAAAATTCCAAGTGCTAAACATGATGATTTTTTATTTGAGGGGGAGTTTGTATATAATGAAATCAGATTGTGTGTTTGTCTACATGTGGTCATCAAAAGGTTTTAAAATATGAAATCATTCTTTGATTGATTTTGTTTTTGCAAAGTGGTAGACAGAAAGCATAAATTTATCAAATGTTAAATTTGTGAAATTTATTGTGAGGTAGAGATTGTCCAGGCTTGAGTAAGAGCTGGATTAATCGACCCTGAAGAGCTTGTGGATAAAGAAAGCCAGGTTCAGATTCATGAGGATTCTATGTTTAGAGAGCCAGGTTTCGATTCTGAGCAAAGTATGAGCCAGATCATGATCTTGAACTTGTGAAAGACAGACTACGATCCCAGTTTATCGATAGGGGAAGTCTGTAGATGTTAAAAGCCAGGTTATGATTCTGGAAGTTAAAGTTCACGCAAGATGCTGATGCTGATGAACTTAAAGAATCAAGAGATCTGATCAAGAGAATTTGAAAGATGTAAGAGTCAAGTACAGATCCTGGTTATAGAGTTCAAGGGGAGTCTGTTGGTGTTGATAGAGAAGAGAAGAGAGAGATTTGAGAATGCTTTACAATGTTAGATACTTCAAGAGAAGCCCGAGGACTGATAAAGTTTGAAGGTCAAAGACTCGACACACTGAAGACTCGTCAACATTCGAGTGGGAGTCTGTTAGTGCATGCGTCTGTCGACTTCATCTTGTATCGAGTCTTGCATTGCTCATGGCACGAAGATCGAGGGATTATAACAAAGAGCTAATTCCGCATGAAGATGTTAATTCCGCATGAAGGGTGTCAGGCTATTTCCGCACAGAATTAACATGTATTTCCGCTTGAACCTTAATATCGCATGTAATCTAATTCTGTGTGAGTGTGTTTCGTACGGAATTAGTGTGTCTATATATAGTTGTAATCTCGTGTCAGTTGGAACGAAATTAGATTGAGGTATTTCGATGGCGAAGCTCTGTCGAAGTGTCTACAGATCTGTAATTGTTACCAGATCAATAGAAAGACAGTTTAAAGTGATATTGAAGCTGAATCACACACAATATGCCTGTTTCCGCCTTTCATATTGTGTAGAACACCTCTGATCGACTCAGTCAGGTCCGAAAACGATCCTACACCTTCATTGGTAGGAAATGAGCTGACTTAGTTAGCCTGTCTACAATCACCCAGATTGTATCATTACCTTTTCTTGTTTTGAATAATTTGGTAAGAAAATCCATTGTTATCAATTCCCATTTCCAAACCGTCATTTCTAACTGCTGCAATAAACCTGAGGGTTTATAGTGTTTAGCTTTAATTTGCGAACAAGTTAGACTCTTAGAAACATAAGCTGCTATATCCTTTTTCATTCCTATCCACCAAAAATTCTTTCTTAAGTCCTGATACATCTTATCACTTCTAGGATGCATCATATATTTAGACTTATAGGCTTCTTCTAATATACGATGGTGTAGGTTTCCTAGTTTAGATATCCACATTCTTTTCTTATGGAATCTCCAAATTCCATCTGTTCCTTGTTCTAGTTCCTTAATCATTCCTTTTAACTTCTCAGCATCATCCTTGATTACTGACTCTTGTGCTTCTTTAATCTGGTCATTTAAATCTACTTGTAGATTTAATTTAAGAGAACGCACTCTTTTTGGCTTTTCGTGATACTTTCGACTTAAAGCATTAGCTACTACATTTGCCTTTCCTGCATGATACTGGATATTACAATCATAATCACTAAGTATTTCCATCCAGCGTCTTTGTCTCATGTTCAATTCCTTTTGCCTGAATACATACCTTAAACTCGTATGATCAGTGAAAATGGTAAACTTACTACCGTAAAGGTAATGTCTCTAAATCTTAAGGGCAAAAATTATGGCTCCTAATTCCAAATCATGGGTTGAATAATTTTCTTCATGATTCTTAAGTTGTCTAGATGCATAGGCTATAACCTTTTGACGTTGCATCAACACACATCCATAACCTAACTTAAAAGCGTCACACTAGACTACAAAGTCTTCAGTTCCTTCTGGTAACGCTAATATGGGTGCGTTGGTTAGTCTTTGCTTAAGAATTCTAAAGGCTTCTTCTTGTTTTCGTCCCCATTCAAACTTAACAGATTTACAGGTTACCTTAGTTAAGGGAATGACTATTCTAGAAAAATCTCGGATAAATCTTCTATAATAATCGGCCAATCCTAAGAAACTTCTAACCTCGGTTGGTGACTCAGGGGTTTTCCATTTGGTTATTGCCTCAATCTTTTTGGATCCACCTGAATTCCTTCATGATTGACTAAATGCCCAAGAAACTGTACTTCTTCTAACCAAAATTCACACTTCGAAAACTTGGCATAAAGCTTTTCTTTTCTTAATAAACTTAGAAGTGTGTGCAGATGCTTTGCATGTTCCTCTTTGCTCTTAGAGTAAATGAGAATATCATCTATAAAGACAATTATGAATTTATCCAAATATGGCTTACATATTCGGTTCATCAAGTCCATAAATGCAGCTGGGGCATTGGTTAAACCAAATGGCATGACAGTAAATTCATAATGGCCATACCTTGTTCTAAAAGAGGTCTTAGGAATGTCCTCTTCCTGTACCTTTATTTGATGATATCCTGAACGTAAATCGATCTTAGAGAAAAATCGAGCTCCTTGCAATTGATCAAACAAATCATCGATCCTCGGTAATGGGTACCGATTTTTTATCGTGACTTTGTTCAATTCATGGTAATCAATGCAGATTCGCATTGACCCGTCTTTCTTTTTGACAAACAATATTGGTGCTCCCCATGGTGATGAACTTGGCTGTATGAATCCTTTCTCCAACAATTCATCCAATTGTTTCTTTAACTCATGCATTTCGGCAGGAGCCAAACGGTAAGGGGCTTTGGCGATTGGTGTTGTCCCTGGTAGCAGATAGATTCTAAATTCAACATTCCTGTCTGGCGGTAGTCCTGGTAATTCTTCTGGAAACATATCTGGAAACTGAGATACTACGGGAATATCTTTTAGTTCCTTTCCTTTAGTGTCAGTGATTATGGAAATCAAATACACTAATGATCCTTTTCTTACATAACTGGTCGTTTTCATTACAGAGATGAATTTTGTGGATCTAGACGGCTTATCTCCTTTAATTGTGAGCTTTTCACCCCTTGGTGAATTTACTTGGATTGACTTTTGATCACATAAAATACTGGCTTTATTGGCTACTAACCAATCCATTCCTAATACAACATCAAATCCTGCCAGATTCATTGGGTAAAGGTTTGCAATACACTTTTGATTTAAAAATTCTATTCTTGCTCCCTGCAAGACTTCAGCAATCTTAATGTTTTCCCATTTGTTGTTTCTACTAGACATTCTTGTGGGAGTTTAGTTAATGGTTGATTGAGAAGTTTGCAAAATGAAGTATTAATAAAACTTTGGTTTGAACCAGAGTCAAATAATACTTTAGCAAAAACATCATTAACTAAAAACGTATTGGCAATCACGTCCAGAATCATCTTTGCTTCTTCTGCGGTCAGAACAAATGCTCTAGCATTTTTAGTATTCTTGTTGTTCATGGCTGGAGCTACTTTTGGACAGTTTGGCTTGATATGACCTTGTTCTCCACAGTTGTAGCATATCCTGTTGTTAGGTTTCTTCCTGCAGTCTTCTTCCTTGTGTCCAGATATTTTGCAGAAATTACAGTATATGGAGCATCTTCCAGAATGCTTCCTGTTGCAATACTTGCAGTAAGGTGCAGAAGTAGAACCTACATTTTTCCCACGGTTGGAACTTCCATAACGAAATTCTTGGGCAAGCCTTTGAGCTAGGTTCTTCCTCTGGTTCTCTTCTTGTGTACGTACTAATTCATCAGTCAAGGTGTTTGCTAGTTCTACAGCTTCTTCTATGGTTTGGGGTCTAGTCGCCTTGACTACATGTCTAATATCACTGATTAATCCCCACATGTAACGGGAGATTAATACTGGTTCTGGTGATGCAAGGGTTGGCATTATTCTAGCATATTCGAAGAATGTAGTGGTATAACCCTTACTATCTACTCCAGTCATTCTAAGGTTTAAGAACTTATTTGTTATCTGTTCCTTTTCATTGGGAGGGCAGAATTTCCTTTCCACCATGTTCTTAAATTCCTCCCATTCCATATTATAAACCCTGTCACTTCCCCTAGATTGGAGGATAGTGTTCCACCATTCTAAGGCTGAGTTCTTAAATAGATTGGAGGCAAACATTATCCTATCCTCTTCTGCACACTTGCTTATTTTTAAGACTGCCTCAGTCTTTTCTATCCAGCGTAGAGCTGCAATGGGTCCTTCATTGCCTGAGAATTCTAATAACCATAAGACATGGTTCTTCTTCTTTTGGGAATGGGCACTTGAAGTATTAGTCCATTGTTTACGCTGTGATCTGGTTCAGTAGGTCGCTTAATGCCATTGTTACTTTTATTATCCGCTTCCTTAACCGTTTTGATAATATATGGCATTGCGTCTATAATCCCTTGTGCCACTATGTGTTGGATTGCACTATTATCCACTGGGTTTCCATTATTATTGTTATTCTAGTTATCGTTATTCTGGTTTTCCTGGTTCACTTCGTTGTCCATCTGAATTTTAAACATTTATCACTTATTAATATCACAAGATAATATTTAATGCAAACAATCACACAACAAGCATATTGATCAAAATCGTCGAACATTGCGACTTTTACTTTATTTTATATTATGCATCTATATATATTACAAATACAACTGGAATTGAATATACAACACTAATATGCATCCATAGCCGTTATCTAGATATATTTTTTTTCAAACATACACACACGTTATATATATATATATATATATATAGAGAGAGAGAGAGAGAGAGAGTAGGGATCCTGCGGAAAGTGTGTTTTTCCTAGAAAGTCTAGGAAGCGATCTGGGTCATCCAATGGGTGTGTTTAATGGTTAAGATGAAGTCAATGGCAATCTTGTAATTTTTTAGTTTATTTAATTCATTGTTTTAAAACACTAGGGGCAATTTTGTCAATATATCGTGTTTTAAACAATTTAGATAAATGTCACTCAATCCCAGTCCCAAATTTCACGCAATTTTCTCTCTCTCTCTCTCTCCAAACCCATCTTAGAAACCCCAATCCCTACCAAAAATAACTACAATCATGGAAGAAGATAACTTTAGAAAGGGTGGAGAGCACCGGATCAAATTAAAACACTTCTCCATCTCCACCATCTCTGAGTTCATCATCACCATTCAAATACTGTTCGTATCATCTCCGTTTTCTTGACGATGTGTTTTAACAGAAAGCAAATTAATACAGTTGTGTTTTAGCAGCAAGTAGATTCATACAGTTCTGTTTTAGCATTCAGATTCATACAGTTGTGTTTTAACAACAAGCAGCTTCACCTCACCAATACAGTTGTGTTTTAGCAGCAAGTAGATTTCATTAGTGTATTAGCATTCAGATTCATTCAGATTGCTAATACACTAATGAAATTAAGATGCATGTGAGGAACTTTTGATATGTTTTTAAACTATTTTGATAATTGCCTACATGAAGTAACGATTTTGAACCGACAAAATATTTCGGCTACTACCACCCTAAATGGTATCAGAGCCACCGATATTTCTTTTGCGGGGGCTCTACAACTACGCCAACAAATACTAGAAACTGATTTTGACAAATTAATTTACTTAAATATAAAATTGATTAATAATGAAATTAGACTTATTAAGCTAAATACCCAAACTAATTTTATTGAAAGTGAAGTTTTGAGCACAAATACTGATTTTGATGATGATTATATTTCTGATGAAGATTTTAATTTTAGTCACTATGAATGGACAAGTTCTGATTTTACTTATGATGATACTGATTGGCAATATAGTTCTTCTTAATGGAAAACAAAAATTTTAATAAACTAAAAGAAGGTGAAAATTCTTTAAAAATAGATAAAGATATAATAGAAATACAAAAAACAATTATTTTTTATGGAGATAAAATAATATTTAGACTAGATAAAATTATGGAATTACTTCAATCTGCCTATCCTAGTAGGAAAGATAAAGAAACAATAACTAATTTACAAGACCCTTTAGTTCAACTTTTGCAAAATATGAAGATACCTAAAGGTTATAAAAACAATTAAAATGAATTCAGATACGGAAAGTGAAAATAATATAATTCCTAAGTTAGACGATTCTGAAATAGAAAATTTAACAACAAAAATAGGGGATATGGAATTAAATGATAATTTCATCAATATTAAAACTCAAGAAAATTTTAATATAAATGATACAGCTAGTACAAGCACTAGATTACCAATAAGAAATGAATCTCAAAGACCATCCCTAGGATACGCCGCTATAAAATCAACAATAAAACAGGAAGATAATTATAGACCTTATCCTTCAATGAAAAATGAGCCAATAAATCCTTTTGGAATATATTTAGATTTA
Source organism: Helianthus annuus (assembly GCF_002127325.2). Lineage (NCBI taxonomy): Eukaryota > Viridiplantae > Streptophyta > Magnoliopsida > Asterales > Asteraceae > Helianthus > Helianthus annuus. The sequence continues at coordinate 32,106,905 of NC_035439.2, read as the reverse complement.
GATTGTGTTAATAACATGGAAGAAGCAATTGATAAATGGGAAACCGCTTTTAGAATAGCCGTTTCTGTTAATAAAATGGATATTGAAACAATAAAGGATTTTTAGAAAGAACCCTATTAAATAGTGCTTTAAGATATTGACAAAATATAAGTTCTGATGCTAAACAATATATATTTAATTCAGATGAAGATTTGGCCAACATAATAACAAGAGCCGTAGAGGCTTTTAGATTAGAGTTTTGTGGAGAAGGTAATATAATAAGAGACCCAGCAACTATACAAAAATATTTAACAGCTTTACTAAGATTACAATTATGTGATATTTGTGAAATTGATAGATATATTTGTGTTTTTCAAGATTATTATTACCATATCTATAATCAAGTACCTGATACGGGTAATTATTTACCCTTATTTTTTGCAAAAATACCTGATCCTTGGGGACAAAAACTAATAAATACTTATAACCCAGGAACATCAGATACCTTAGGAAAAAGAATAACACATGTCAGAGACAAATTAAGCGAGTGGTGTGGGGATGCAATATTAGCTAAATTGAGCAAAGGATTAAAAAGAAAAATATCTTTATGTTGTAGTAACCCAAAAATGCCTTTAATGATAGGTTGTGATAGTTCTTATTATTACAGAAAGATAAAAAGAAGATATAAGAAAAGGACTCATTTTAGAAAAAGATTTTTCAAAAAACGCAAGACAAAGTTTTATAAAAGAAAAGGATATAAAAAGACTTTTAAACCTACATATAAAAGAAAGCAAAGTCCTAAAAAGTGTAGGTGTTTTCTTTGTCATGAAGAAGGACATTATGCAAATAAATGTCCTAAGAAATTTAATAAAAATCTCAAGATATTTGAAATAGATGAAGACATTGAAAAAATGATGAATGAAGGAGAATTTATACAAATTAATGATTTTCATAATGAAGATTCTGATGAAAGCATATTTATATTAACCGAAACAGAATACACATCATCCGAAGATGAATAGATTAGATATAGCCACCACTAGTAAAATAGATGATGATATAATTGATTGCCAAAATGAACAATTTGGAGAATATAAACAAGAAATATTAATAGATAAGAAAAAACTTAAACAAATACAACATGAAAATTTCTCATTATCAAACCATTCAGGATTTAAAATGAATACTTTACAAAAACTAGGAATAAAACCTAGAGATCATCATTTATATTATGGGCTAAATATTCAAGAAAGGGCTTTAGATATTAACATAACATCTAACAAAGTTATGATACCTTTATTATCTAAAAAAGATATCCAAGAAAAATTACAAAAGATAAAACCAGAAATAAGAAACACTTTGGGATGGGTACATGTAGGAGCTATCCAAATAATAATAAAATCCACCTTTAAAGAAGGTATAGATACCCCTATAGAATTAGCTGTTATGGATAATAGAATACAAAATAGAGAAGAAGCATGCCTTGGAATATTAAGAGGAAATTTACAATATGGAAAACTGAAATTTAATATCTATCCTAGAATTTCCTATAATATTCAAGATAAAGATTTTGATAAAACTTTAAGTCTATTACAAGATTTTAAGAGAAAAGATTTCTTTAAACAACAAAATAGACCTTATTCTATTACATATGCTATTTCTTATGTAGTGTCAAATACTCATCATTCTGAATGTTTTAGTATAAAAGACACTATTGATTTTCCTTATTTGTTTAACGATGTTTGTCAAATACAAATACCGACCTTACCTAAAATAGAAGAAATAGATTCAAGACCTTTAAGTCTTGATTTACGAGATAAACCAATGATGTCTTCTAACCAGATAACCCCTAGATTGTTGTTCTCAAACAAAGAGGTAATAAGTTATCCTCTAAGAATAACTAATTCAAGTAGATATAATGATATAATTAGTGAAAAAGAAGATAATGTAAGGAATTACAAAATTCAAGGAGAATATTTCAATGGAAAAAGATTTTCGGCAGTAAATATGCTAATAGATACAGGTGCTAATGGGAATTATATAAACCATAAAATTTGTAAATACTTACAAAAATATCCATTAGAAGAACCCCATCAATACACAAACTTTAATGGTGAACTACATGAAATTAATGAAGCTGTAGAAACCATAATAAAGTTTGGAGAAGAAAAAATTCCTTTAAGACTCTTAATAGGTAATGAAGATGAAAACGATTCATTAGAAATCATGTTAGGATTAACTTTCTTAGAAAATGTAAAACCATATCAAATAACCTCATATGGATTAAAAATTACATACAATGGCAAAATGATTTATATACCTAAATGACAAGCCCTAAAAGCATATACATCCCAATAGGTATTACTTATAAAGATTACAAAGCTGAATACTTTGCTGCTTATATAGATAGTGGTTCAGGATTATGTATATGTAAACCAGATTGCTTCCCAAAGGAATATCATGAGGATTTAACACCATGTAATGGAGTTAGCTTTTCAAAAACTATAGTTCCCCTAAAAAGAGGAATAAAAAATCCAATAATAATAATTGGATCATATATGGTTAAATGTCCACCATTTTACTTCTATAATTCTGGATCAGATGTATTATTAGGAAATGATTTTTTAGAAAGATTTAACAAAATTACTTTTGATATAGTAGCCTACCAAATTATTCTAAAAACACCATGTCATCACTTGATAGTAGTTAAAAGAATAAAAAATGCATATGGAAGAAAATTTCCAATTAACTTTACAACACGCGCAAGCCAGCGTGGTGATATTGGATACAAACAAAATCCAAAATTAGAAAAAGGGATACCAGTCTTGGAATATTACTTAAGAGAACCCTTAGATTATCAAGTAAATCTAAGAAGATTGGATAACCATATAGAAAACATAAAAGATAAGTTAAAACAATGTTATACAAGTAACCCGTTACAATTTTGGGATAAAAATCAGATAACAGCAAAACTAGAAATGAAAGATAAAGATAAGGAGATTAGAGTAAAACCAATGAGATACAATCCAGAAGACCAAAAAGAATTTAGGTCCCAGATAAAAGAACTCCTAGATTTAAAGTTGATCAGAGCTAGTCATAGCCCACACAGCTCTCCTGCCTTCTTGGTAAGGAAACACGCTGAGGTTACAAGGGGTAAACCTAGAATGGTAATAAATTATAAGAAATTAAATGATAACACTGTATTTGATGGGTATTTTCTACCTCATAAGGAAAGTTTAATAAATTCGACTAGAAACAAAAAGATATTTTCAAAATTTGATTGCAAAAGTGGATTTTGGCAAATAAAAATGCATCCTGATAGTATTGCCTACACAGCATTTTCTACTCCTCAAGGGCAATATGAATGGCTTGTAATGCCTTTTGGATTAAAAAATGCTCCTCAAATATTTCAAAGAAAAATGGATATTATATTTCGAAACTATGACTTTATTTTTGTATATATAGATGATATCCTAATCCTATCAGATGATATTAATTCACATTTAAAACATCTTGACATTTTTACAGATTTATGTATGAAACATGGATTAGCTCTTTCAGAAAGAAAAACTAGTTTGTTACAAGAAACTATAGATTTTTTGGGAATGAAGATAGATGGCCAGGGGATAGAACTTCAAAGCCATATTTTGGAAAAAATAACTGCCTTCCCAAATAAATTGACTGATAAAAAACAAGTTCAAAGTTTTCTTGGGATATTAAATTATGCTTCTGATTTTATAGAAAATCTTGCAGCTTTAAGAAGACCCTTTCAAGCTCTTCTTAAAAAGGATAAAGTATTTAGTTTTGATAAAGGTCTAGAAGAACAAGTAAAAAAGATAAAAGAATATTGTAAAAGGTTACCAAAATTACAATTACCCAAAGAAAAGGATGATTTAATTTTAGAAACTGATGCTTCAGAATATTATTGGAGTGGGATACTTAAAAGGATAGATTATAACTCTGAAGAAGAAAAAATTGGTGAAAGCATTTGTAGATATTGTTCAGGGACTTTTAGTGACACTGAAACAAGATATCATATTAATGAAAAAGAATTACTAGCAGTTATTAGAAGCTGCCAAAAGTTTTATTATTTCCTATTACCTAACAAATTTCTGTTAAGAACTGATAATACCCAGGTAAAAGCTTTTATAAGGAATAATTTGCCTTCTAAACCTGAGTATAAAAGGCTCATAAGATGGCAAACCCTTTTATCTGAATATAATTTTGATATTGAAATAATAAAATCTGATAAAAATGTTTTGGCAGATTTCTTGACTAGAGATGGAAGAATTAGGACAACAACTTGATAGCCGTCTAAAGATGATGGACGAACAGATACAAGCAATTAAAGAAATTGCAACCGATATGGGAGAACTCATAGATATAATCGAAACCATTCCTGAACATATTGCAGAAATAAAAAATCTTGTGAAAAGCCACTTCAGGATGATAAGTAACAAAGTTACCATGTATGAGTTCGATAGTATGAAGATGAAGCTTATGATAAAACATCAAATGATAGAAAAAGTAGATATGTCATTTATTTTAGAAAAAACAGATATTCCATCTACTTCTTCGGGAGATCATGTGATGGAAAATGCTCAAGACATTGAAGAAGAGGTAAGAGAAAAATTTTCTTTTAAACCTCATTCAGATAAAACAACCACTTTTGGAAAAGTTCCCCAACAGATTCCTCTCCAACCACAGATTCCTCCCCAACAACAATCTTTTTTATTAGATCCTGTTGCTAGACAGAGGAATAAAATGATAGAACTATACAGCCTTGCTCAAACTGAGTCAAGGTATGTTGATTTTACAGGGGTATACCCTAGACTAAATTATCTACAAGGTTCACCAGCAGATGAGATAAGATATTGGTACGATTTTGGTGCCATAAACATGATTTATCTTACCTCACCTGATTTTCCTGAATTATCAGATTTACCAAGATGGGTCATAACTTCAGTGAAAAATTGTTATCAAAATAACCCAACCATGACCCCTAGAGATACTTTAGCTCTAAAGTTTTTATCTGCAGGACCAGATTTTTTCAATGATTACTATTACCCTGCTTATCATTTTATACATCTTGAAAAATGTCAAGCATTTTCCTGCAAAATCGATTCCAAAAGAAAAGAATTTACAAACTTTAATGAAAATGATATTCACTACAGAAGGGCTATTGGGATAAGAGTAGTAATTCAGGGAATGGAATCTACTCTTAAAAAACCATTCAGAACTTATGGAGGAGAATATAAAAATTCTCCAGTTATGGAGGAGAATATAAAAATTCTCCAGAACTTAACGAAAATCACCAGATGCAGCGATAAAATTTTTAAATAGCAAGATTAATTTGTTAGAAACTGGTTCAGTCAGATCAAGTCCGGAGGCACAGTATAAAATTTGTCAATATAGGAAACACCCTCCTGGAACCTGCCCATCATGTTCTCCTAATAAGACCAATATGAGTACCAACTCATCAAGGGATAGCCTAAATTCTAATAGGCATTAAGCATAGATTAAAGGGTTTAAACATGTGAGTTTAAACACCTAATTATGAAAGAAGATTCTCTTCTAGATTTCTAACCGATACGTACAAAACTTGGTATTGGAAAAAGTAAAGATAAGATTGACATAAATAAAGTGGGTAGACATGTCCATAAAGACAAAAGATGCAGGTCTTAAATGTCTAACTTCCCAAGGCAACTTTGAAATAAGAGATGGGACACTTCAAGGCAAGCCATAAAGTCACCTAGCCAAGAGAAATGCAAAAGAGGACACGTATCTTGCAACAAGAAGACTCATCATGAATAAAGGCCTATAAAAAAGGGAAAAGAGAAGGAGGAAAGGCATCGGTCTTCACTCATGTCTTAAAATGTTTTCTTTCATGTAATAAAAGTCTTTTGTATTTTCAAGAGTGTTTAGAGTATTTTTATTTTCCCTTTTGTAAGATATTTCCCTTTGTAAGATTTCCACCATGGAATAAAAGTCTTTGATTTCCTTATAAATTCTGAGAGTGTTCATCTTTATTTAGAGATATTTTTCTCTTAATAAGAAAAATCCTCCAACCCCAAACTGTCTCTTTTTTCCTTACACCGGAGGTAGGAAACGAAACCAGGTTGTGCTGGATATTGCTGAAGGAGCCAAAGAGGAGTTACCTAAGACAACTTAGGTTTGGTCTGAAAGAGCCTAGTAAAAAGACTCTTGGTATAACCCGGCGATATCTTGGTCAAAACGGGAAAAAGGTACGGAAGCATGTTGGACCCTTTTTCTTTTTAATTTTGAAATATCACTAAATAATTGTTACTCTTAGTTTTTCTAAGGAAATATTTTACAAACAAAAGAAAATCTTAATTAAATTTTGTGATCTTTTTGATGATAATATAAATTTTAATCTCAAATTAAGGTGTACTATGTCTTTTGATTTTTCTAAGATATAAATTAATTATACAATATGTGGATAATAAAAATAACAACTATAGGAACTTTTGATATGTTTTTAAACTATTTTGATAATTGCCTACATGAAGTAACGATTTTGAACCGACAAAATATTTCGGCTACTACCACCCTAAATGGTATCAGAGCCACCGATATTTCTTTTGCGGGGGCTCTACAACTACGCCAACAAATACTAGAAACTGATTTTGACAAATTAATTTACTTAAATATAAAATTGATTGATAATGAAATTAGACTTATTAAGCTAAATACCCAAACTGATTTCTTTTGATAATTGTATTAGCAATCAGATTCATACAGTTGTGTTAGCACCCTAAATGGTATCAGAGCCACCGATATTTCTTTTGCGGGGGCTCTACAACTGTATGAATCGGCTACTACCACCCTAAATGGTATCAGAGCCACCGATATTTCTTTTGCGGGGGCTCTACAACTACGCCAACAAATACTAGAAACTGATTTTGACAAATTAATTTACTTAAATATAAAATTGATTGATAATGAAATTAGACTTATTAAGCTAAATACCCAAACTAATTTTATTGAAAGTGAAGTTTTGAGCACAAATACTGATTTTGATGATGATTATATTTCTGATGAAGATTTTAATTTTAGTCACTATGAATGGACAAGTTCTGATTTTACTTATGATGATACTGATTGGCAATATAGTTCTTCTTAATGGAAAACAAAAATTTTAATAAACTAAAAGAAGGTGAAAATTCTTTAAAAATAGATAAAGATATAATAGAAATACAAAAAACAATTATTTTTTATGGAGATAAAATAATATTTAGACTAGATAAAATTATGGAATTACTTCAATCTGCCTATCCTAGTAGGAAAGATAAAGAAACAATAACTAATTTACAAGACCCTTTAGTTCAACTTTTACAAAATATGAAGATACCTAAAGGTTATAAAAACAATTAAAATGAATTCAGATACGGAAAGTGAAAATAATATAATTCCTAAGTTAGACGATTCTGAAATAGAAAATTTAACAACAAAAATAGGGGATATGGAATTAAATGATAATTTCATCAATATTAAAACTCAAGAAAATTTTAATATAAATGATACAGCTAGTACAAGCACTAGATTACCAATAAGAAATGAATCTCAAAGACCATCCCTAGGATATGCTGCTATAAAATCAACAATAAGACAGGAAGATAATTATAGACCTTATCCTTCAATGAAGAATGAACCAATAAATCCTTTTGGAATATATTTAGATTTAGATTGTGTTAATAACACGGAAGAAGCAATTGATAAATGGGAAACCGCTTTTAGAATAGCCGTTTCTGTTAATAAAATGGATATTGAAACAATAAAAGGATTTTTAGAAAGAACCCTATTAAATAGTGCTTTAAGATATTGGCAAAATATAAGTTCTGATGCTAAACAATATATATTTAATTCAGATGAAGATTTGGCCAACATAATAACAAGAGCCGTAGAGGCTTTTAGATTAGAGTTTTGTGGAGAAGGTAATATAATAAGAGACCCAGCAACTATACAAAAATATTTAACAGCTTTACTAAGATTACAATTATGTGATATTTGTGAAATTGATAGATATATTTGTGTTTTTCAAGATTATTATTACCATATCTATAATCAAGTACCTGATACGGGTAATTATTTACCCTTATTTTTTGCAAAAATACCTGATCCTTGGGGACAAAAACTAATAAATACTTATAACCCAGGAACATCAGATACCTTAGGAAAAAGAATAACACATGTCAGAGACAAATTAAGCGAGTGGTGTGGGGATGCAATATTAGCTAAATTGAGCAAAGGATTAAAAAGAAAAATATCTTTATGTTGTAGTAACCCAAAAATGCCTTTAATGATAGGTTGTGATAGTTCTTATTATTACGGAAAGATAAAAAGAAGATATAAGAAAAGGACTCATTTTAGAAAAAGATTTTTCAAAAAACGCAAGACAAAGTTTTATAAAAGAAAAGGATATAAAAAGACTTTTAAACCTACATATAAAAGAAAGCAAAGTCCTAAAAAGTGTAGGTGTTTTCTTTGTCATGAAGAAGGACATTATGCAAATAAATGTCCTAAGAAATTTAATAAAAATCTCAAGATATTTGAAATAGATGAAGACATTGAAAAAATGATGAATGAAGGAGAATTTATACAAATTAATGATTTTCATAATGAAGATTCTGATGAAAGCATATTTATATTAACCGAAACAGAATACACATCATCCGAAGATGAATAGATTAGATATAGCCACCACTAGTAAAATAGATGATGATATAATTGATTGCCAAAATGAACAATTTGGAGAATATAAACAAGAAATATTAATAGATAAGAAAAAACTTAAACAAATACAACATGAAAATTTCTCATTATCAAACCATTCAGGATTTAAAATGAATACTTTACAAAAACTAGGAATAAAACCTAGAGATCATCATTTATATTATGGGCTAAATATTCAAGAAAGGGCTTTAGATATTAACATAACATCTAACAAAGTTATGATACCTTTATTATCTAAAAAAGATATCCAAGAAAAATTACAAAAGATAAAACCAGAAATAAGAAACACTTTGGGATGGGTACATGTAGGAGCTATCCAAATAATAATAAAATCCACCTTTAAAGAAGGTATAGATACCCCTATAGAATTAGCTGTTATGGATAATAGAATACAAAATAGAGAAGAAGCATGCCTTGGAATATTAAGAGGAAATTTACAATATGGAAAACTGAAATTTAATATCTATCCTAGAATTTCCTATAATATTCAAGATAAAGATTTTGATAAAACTTTAAGTCTATTACAAGATTTTAAGAGAAAAGATTTCTTTAAACAACAAAATAGACCTTATTCTATTACATATGCTATTTCTTATGCAGTGTCAAATACTCATCATTCTGAATGTTTTAGTATAAAAGACTCTATTGATTTTCCTTATTTGTTTAACGATGTTTGTCAAATACAAATACCGACCTTACCTAAAATAGAAGAAATAGATTCAAGACCTTTAAGTCTTGATTTACGAGATAAACCAATGATGTCTTCTAACCAGATAACCCCTAGATTGTTGTTCTCAAACAAAGAGGTAATAAGTTATCCTCTAAGAATAACTAATTCAAGTAGATATAATGATATAATTAGTGAAAAAGAAGATAATGTAAGGAATTACAAAATTCAAGGAGAATATTTCAATGGAAAAAGATTTTCGGCAGTAAATATGCTAATAGATACAGGTGCTAATGGGAATTATATAAACCATAAAATTTGTAAATACTTACAAAAATATCCATTAGAAGAACCCCATCAATACACAAACTTTAATGGTGAACTACATGAAATTAATGAAGCTGTAGAAACCATAATAAAGTTTGGAGAAGAAAAAATTCCTTTAAGACTCTTAATAGGTAATGAAGATGAAAACGATTCATTAGAAATCATGTTAGGATTAACTTTCTTAGAAAATGTAAAACCATATCAAATAACCTCATATGGATTAAAAATTACATACAATGGCAAAATGATTTATATACCTAAATGACAAGCCCTAAAAGCATATACATCCCAATAGGTATTACTTATAAAGATTACAAAGCTGAATACTTTGCTGCTTATATAGATAGTGGTTCAGGATTATGTATATGTAAACCAGATTGCTTCCCAAAGGAATATCATGAGGATTTAACACCATGTAATGGAGTTAGCTTTTCAAAAACTATAGTTCCCCTAAAAAGAGGAATAAAAAATCCAATAATAATAATTGGATCATATATGGTTAAATGTCCACCATTTTACTTCTATAATTCTGGATCAGATGTATTATTAGGAAATGATTTTTTAGAAAGATTTAACAAAATTACTTTTGATATAGTAGCCTACCAAATTATTCTAAAAACACCATGTCATCACTTGATAGTAGTTAAAAGAATAAAAAATGCATATGGAAGAAAATTTCCAATTAACTTTACAACACGCGCAAGCCAGCGTGGTGATATTGGATACAAACAAAATCCAAAATTAGAAAAAGGGATACCAGTCTTGGAATATTACTTAAGAGAACCCTTAGATTATCAAGTAAATCTAAGAAGATTGGATAACCATATAGAAAACATAAAAGATAAGTTAAAACAATGTTATACAAGTAACCCGTTACAATTTTGGGATAAAAATCAGATAACAGCAAAACTAGAAATGAAAGATAAAGATAAGGAGATTAGAGTAAAACCAATGAGATACAATCCAGAAGACCAAAAAGAATTTAGGTCCCAGATAAAAGAACTCCTAGATTTAAAGTTGATCAGAGCTAGTCATAGCCCACACAGCTCTCCTGCCTTCTTGGTAAGGAAACACGCTGAGGTTACAAGGGGTAAACCTAGAATGGTAATAAATTATAAGAAATTAAATGATAACACTGTATTTGATGGGTATTTTCTACCTCATAAGGAAAGTTTAATAAATTCGACTAGAAACAAAAAGATATTTTCAAAATTTGATTGCAAAAGTGGATTTTGGCAAATAAAAATGCATCCTGATAGTATTGCCTACACAGCATTTTCTACTCCTCAAGGGCAATATGAATGGCTTGTAATGCCTTTTGGATTAAAAAATGCTCCTCAAATATTTCAAAGAAAAATGGATATTATATTTCGAAACTATGACTTTATTTTTGTATATATAGATGATATCCTAATCCTATCAGATGATATTAATTCACATTTAAAACATCTTGACATTTTTACAGATTTATGTATGAAACATGGATTAGCTCTTTCAGAAAGAAAAACTAGTTTGTTACAAGAAACTATAGATTTTTTGGGAATGAAGATAGATGGCCAGGGGATAGAACTTTAAAGCCATATTTTGGAAAAAATAACTGCCTTCCCAAATAAATTGACTGATAAAAAACAAGTTCAAAGTTTTCTTGGGATATTAAATTATGCTTCTGATTTTATAGAAAATCTTGCAGCTTTAAGAAGACCCTTTCAAGCTCTTCTTAAAAAGGATAAAGTATTTAGTTTTGATAAAGGCCTAGAAGAACAAGTAAAAAAGATAAAAGAATATTGTAAAAGGTTACCAAAATTACAATTACCCAAAGAAAAGGATGATTTAATTTTAGAAACTGATGCTTCAGAATATTATTGGAGTGGGATACTTAAAAGGATAGATTATAACTCTGAAGAAGAAAAAATTGGTGAAAGCATTTGTAGATATTGTTCAGGGACTTTTAGTGACACTGAAACAAGATATCATATTAATGAAAAAGAATTACTAGCAGTTATTAGAAGCTGCCAAAAGTTTTATTATTTCCTATTACCTAACAAATTTCTTTTAAGAACTGATAATACCCAGGTAAAAGCTTTTATAAGGAATAATTTGCCTTCTAAACCTGAGTATAAAAGGCTCATAAGATGGCAAACCCTTTTATCTGAATATAATTTTGATATTGAAATAATAAAATCTGATAAAAATGTTTTGGCAGATTTCTTGACTAGAGATGGAAGAATTAGGACAACAACTTGATAGCCGTCTAAAGATGATGGACGAACAGATACAAGCAATTAAAGAAATTGCAACCGATATGGGAGAACTCATAGATATAATCGAAACCATTCCTGAACATATTGCAGAAATAAAAAATCTTGTGAAAAGCCACTTCAGGATGATAAGTAACAAAGTTACCATGTATGAGTTCGATAGTATGAAGATGAAGCTTATGATAAAACATCAAATGATAGAAAAAGTAGATATGTCATTTATTTTAGAAAAAACAGATATTCCATCTACTTCTTCGGGAGATCATGTGATGGAAAATGCTCCAGACATTGAAGAAGAGGTAAGAGAAAAATTTTCTTTTAAACCTCATTCAGATAAAACAACCACTTTTGGAAAAGTTCCCCAACAGATTCCTCTCCAACCACAGATTCCTCCCCAACAACAACCTTTTTTATTAGATCCTGTTGCTAGACAGAGGAATAAAATGATAGAACTATACAGCCTTGCTCAAACTGAGTCAAGGTATGTTGATTTTACAGGGGTATACCCTAGACTAAATTATCTGCAAGGTTCACCAGCAGATGAGATAAGATATTGGTACGATTTTGGTGCCATAAACATGATTTATCTTACCTCACCTGATTTTCCTGAATTATCAGATTTACCAAGATGGGTCATAACTTCAGTGAAAAATTGTTATCAAAATAACCCAACCATGACCCCTAGAGATACTTTAGCTCTAAAGTTTTTATCTGCAGGACCAGATTTTTTCAATGATTACTATTACCCTGCTTATCATTTTATACATCTTGAAAAATGTCAAGCATTTTCCTGCAAAATCGATTCCAAAAGAAAAGAATTTACAAACTTTAATGAAAATGATATTCACTACAGAAGGGCTATTGGGATAAGAGTAGTAATTCAGGGAATGGAATCTACTCTTAAAAAACCATTCAGAACTTATGGAGGAGAATATAAAAATTCTCCAGTTATGATTGCTCCGGCCCGAAAATCACCAGATGCAGCGATAAAATTTTTAAATAGCAAGATTAATTTGTTAGAAACTGGTTCAGTCAGATCAAGTCCGGAGGCACAGTATAAAATTTGTCAATATAGGAAACACCCTCCTGGAACCTGCCCATCATGTTCTCCTAATAAGACCAATATGAGTACCAACTCATCAAGGGATAGCCTAAATTCTAATGAATAGGCATTAAGCATAGATTAAAGGGTTTAAACATGTGAGTTTAAACACCTAATTATGAAAGAAGATTCTCTTCTAGATTTCTAACCGATACGTACAAAACTTGGTATTGGAAAAAGTAAAGATAAGATTGACATAAATAAAGTGGGTAGACATGTCCATAAAGACAAAAGATGCAGGTCTTAAATGTCTAACTTCCCAAGGCAACTTTGAAATAAGAGATGGGACACTTCAAGGCAAGCCATAAAGTCACCTAGCCAAGAGAAATGCAAAAGAGGACACGTATCTTGCAACAAGAAGACTCATCATGAATAAAGGCCTATAAAAAAGGGAAAAGAGAGGGAGGAAAGGCATCGGTCTTCACTCATGTCTTAAAATGTTTTCTTTCATGTAATAAAAGTCTTTTGTATTTTCAAGAGTGTTTAGAGTATTTTTATTTTCCCTTTTGTAAGATATTTCCCTTTGTAAGATTTCCACCATGGAATAAAAGTCTTTGATTTCCTTATAAATTCTGAGAGTGTTCATCTTTATTTAGAGATATTTTTCTCTTAATAAGAAAAATCCTCCAACCCCAAACTGTCTCTTTTTTCCTTACACCGGAGGTAGGAAACGAAACCAGGTTGTGCTGGATATTGCTGAAGGAGCCAAAGAGGAGTTACCTAAGACAACTTAGGTTTGGTCTGAAAGAGCCTAGTAAAAAGACTCTTGGTATAACCCGGCGATATCTTGGTCAAAACGGGAAAAAGGTACGGAAGCATGTTGGACCCTTTTTCTTTTTAATTTTGAAATATCACTAAATAATTGTTACTCTTAGTTTTTGTAAGGAAATATTTTACAAACAAAAGAAAATCTTAATTAAATTTTGTGATCTTTTTGATGATAATATAAATTTTAATCTCAAATTAAGGTGTACTATGTCTTTTGATTTTTCTAAGATATAAATTAATTATACAATATGTGGATAATAAAAATAACAACTATAGGAACTTTTGATATGTTTTTAAACTATTTTGGTAATTACCTACATGAAGTAACGATTTTGAACCGACAAAATATTTCGGCTACTACCACCCTAAATGGTATCAGAGCCACCGATATTTCTTTTGCGGGTGCTCTACAACTACGCCAACAAATACTAGAAACTGATTTTAACAAATTAATTTACTTAAATATAAACTATTTAAGTAAACAACAAGAAGATTGTCAAAAGCAGATTCATACGGTATTGGTGAGGTGAAGCTGAGGTGGCACAAATTAATCACAAAAACATATCAACTGTATTAGCAATCAGATTCATACAGTTGTGTTTTAACAGCAAGCAGATTCATACAGTTGTGTTTTAACAGCAAGCAGATTCATACAGTTGTGTTTTAGCATTCAGATCCATACAGTTGTGTTTTAACAGCAAGCAGATTCATGCAGTTGTGTTTTAGCATTCAGATTCATGCAATTGTGTTTTAACAGCAAACAGGTTCATACAATTGTGTTTTAGCATTCAGATTCATACAGTTGTGTTTTAACAGCAAGCAGATTCATACAGTTGTGTTTTAGCATTCAGATTCATACAGTTGTGTTTTAACAGCGAGCAGATTCATACGCTGTGTTTTACCATCTTTATATTATGGGATCTATAAAAAATGACTTTAGCCCTGTAAACTGTTAAAACACAGCACCAAGAACATGCTGATAATTTCCAGTAATCTTCTGAACAATGGAATATGCAATTGGTTTAGATTTCGAAAACAAATTATTCAGAAAATCATGGAGAAAAACTGTTACAAAATATGGACATGGATAGTTAGTTAATGAAGATAAATTCCAAAAAGAAAAATAGAATGTGAAAGTACACAATTGCCCTTCTAGTTAAAAATCTTCAATGCCACATGTCGCATTCTGATTGCTTCCTAGACTTTCTATGAAAAACCCACTTTCTACCCAACTCCTACTATATATATATATATATATATATATATATATATATATATATATATATATATATATATATATATATATATATATATATATATATATATATTACTACTGATAGGGGTTCATCCAAAAGTCCATATTACGCTCGTCATATTTCCAGACAAGTCGTTCCCCTATTTGTCTCATCCTCTCACTTCCTTCTAAAATCTCCTCACCAAAGATTCGGAGTTCTTTCACATTCTCAGTGCTCATGGGTGGTGCGGGTGCTGGTATTGGGTTTGGGAACTGGGGCATGGGTTCCTCAGGTGGGTAAGGGTTCTCTAGGATTTCCCTAATGAATTGGTCATTATCATAATACGGGTCCAGGGGGTCCAGGTTTGGGTAAGCTGCTAGGTTTGGCATGGGTTCGTCTAGTACTGGGTAGCGTTGTTCATAATCTCTATGGTTATCGAACCATGGGTCATAGTCTAGGGGATGGGGTGCTGGTACTCTAGGTATTTCTGCTGGGTCAAAATCATGCATTGGAATTTGGTCTACAGGGTTTGGTTCCAAATCCATGGGTTGTGTGGGAAATAGTGGTAACAGTTGGGGTGCTATGAGTTGCTCTAGATTAGGGTCTGCAGCTGTAGTTGCTAAGATATGAAAATTCGCTAGACTCCTATTGAGCATATCTTGAGTGTGAGCATTTGTTTCTCTATTAGCGGCTGCTAAAGCACGTTGTTGCTGAAGTTTTCTCATTCTTTTTCTATGTTCATGGGCTCCTCTGCTGAACCATCCTCTCTTCTTAGGAGGGTATGGCTCTTCAGATTGTGCTTTGAACACGAAAACCCTGTCTTCAGTGTCAGTCGAATACCCTGAGAGGGTAGGCTGTGAAGAGGTGCCTTCGTCCCTAGGTGAGCTGGACAACTGACGGTAAGCGTCTGAAGGTCCTTGGTTGCTCATACTGTAAACTAACAAATAGTCAAATAACACAAAACAATAAAATATGCACATAGTTCTGTAGATAATTTCCTAACATATTGAGTAATATCTTGTTGTCAGCAGAACACTTCTGTGGCTGAATCAGTGGCTTAGCTCTGATACCACCTTCTGTCGCAAACCTCGTCCCTTATTTACCCGGGAACGAGCGGCCGCGGCCAGTTTCAGTGGTATCGGTGTTTATCAATTTGGCAGCGGAAATTACATCAGGACCGTAGTTAGGAAATATTTTATCAGAGTAAAATACCACACTTTTATAATATTAAACACATGGGAAATTCTCAAGTTTCCAGTACACACATTTTCATAGGGATAAACCCTATTTTATTTAAATAAAACATCTCTTTATTTAGGTAGCTTTTATAGCCACTTTTCCAAGCCTTCAGTGCTGTCCAGCTGGCTTCTATTTGGCTTTCACATTTTATTACCTGAAACGCGTTTAAAAACATTTGTCAGTGAGAAATACTAGTGAATGAATCCCAGTTTAATCAAGAAGAATTTTATCGTTTAACAGTATTGAGAGGGATTACAATGTTTATATCTACACAATTACTCATTCAGTACTGTCAATCATGACTGGTGGGTCATATTACACATTGGCTAACTCTTTGTCCAATGGTAGCTTGTTCCACATTTTGTATACAAAACCCCAACATACCGGCAGTAATTGAAGAATTACAAAGACTCAATCACTGCTATTTATAATTTAAAATAACTAAGGTTTTGTAAAAATAGTTGCAAAAAGGTTTACAAAAAGGAGATTACTCACACTGCTACTTTAGGGTTTTCCTTTTGTTTTCCTAGTTATAATCTATTAATTACACAATGCACACGCGTTAGTATAATAACCCAATATTTATATTAGTAATACCCTACCCGAGACAGAATTCCAACGACTACATCGGGCAGAACCTCGACAGCCGTTACAGAACCCTAGATCAATCGGGCAGCGTATCTAATACGTAACCGGGGGTTATGATACTTACAACGAGGCAGAACTTCGTTATTTAGGGGGTATTATGCCCGGGTATTACTTTAGCTATATAGAAATTGAGAGAGAAAGTTGTGTGTGAGCGACTGAAATCGAAAGTTGATGGCCTCTATTTATAGTTTTGATCCGCCAGTCTCTCGTGTCCCACGTATGCTCAGGGGTGCTCTTACGCGGCCCGCGACATAGGGGGTCCAGGCTCTAACTTTGATCAGTCACACGTGTAGGCTATCCGGGTGTCGTGGCACGTGGCAGCCCCGGGTGTTGTCCAGCTTCAAGCTGTCGCGCCCCGCGTAGCCTGAAGGCAAAGCCTTCGCGCCCCGCGAGCGACCCCAACATCTTATTTTTTTAATTTTTAATTATATACGGTATTTTGGGCTTGGTTTTCGTATACGGGGTGTATTTTAGGACTTATAGTAGCACTCTAATTATATTAGGGGTGTCGAAAATAATTTTTGGAGGGTTGTTATATATCTATCCTATTTCCGATAGCCCATGGGTAAGTCCCATCCGAGTAGTTCCAAAGAAAGTAGGTATGACGGTAATAACTTGTCGCAGCCCCCGACCCCTACCCCTAGAGCGGGAGCCGCGAGCATGAGCCAGTGGTATCGGTGTTTATTGATTTGGCAGCGGAAATGAGACATTAGGATCGTAGTTAGGAAATAAATTTCTGAGTTTCAAAACACCAAACTTTTATATTAATCAAATGTGATAAAACCCATATTTCATTCATAATATTTTTATAGGGATAAACCCTATTTGCTGAAAACATAAACTTTTTATTTAGGTAACTTTATAGCCACTTTGTTTAAGCCTTCAGTGCTCCATAGCTGGCTTCTAATAGCTTTTACATCAAGTTACCTGACACGCATTTAAAAAGATTTCATTAGCAAACTGGTGAGTACATTCCATTTATAAAAACATATTGTTATAACTTCAAAGTATTAAGAGCGATTATAATGTTTATATCTAACCAAAAACTCCAAGTACTTGTCACTCGATGGATCTGTGACTATGGTCATATCACACGTTGGCTACCCATGCCCAATTGTGAAGGTTATCAAGTAGTGTATACAAAACCCCATAATACCGGTAGTATTTTGTAGAATACAAAGACTTAATCACTGTAAGCATAAGTGATAAACATTTAGGGTTTTGTAAAACATTTGAAATAATGACTCACAAAGTGCGAGAAAAGAGAATGGACTCAAATTATAAACTTATGTTTTTCTACGGGCTTCCTAATGATATTTCTTGATTATTTTTTTGAGTTTCTATTGAAAACATACAATGCACGCGTGTTAGTAAAATAACCCAAATCACATTAGCCATACAACACAAGACAGAACCCCAACAAACTTAGTCACGCAGAGCCTTGACATGCGTTGGTGGGTCCTAGATCAATCGGGTAGGGTAACGAATTAGTGATCGGGGCTTAAAATACTTACAACAGGGCAGAGCTTCGTGTTTTAGGGGCTATAATCGCTATAATTGTCGCATTATAGGGACAGAGGGAGAAAAGAAGTTTGAACGAATTGAGAATGCAGACTGAAGCTCAATTTATAGCTGAATCTGATCTCTCTCACGCCCCACGACCCCCTCCCCTGGTCCTCTTACGCCCCACGTGTCACACCCTGGCTTTGCGGAAGCGTGGTTAATTTGGTGCGACTTCTTAATACCATAGCTTAATCATAACAAAGCTATATGAAAGTAAAACCATGCAAGATCATCCACTGATTTAAGTTTTAAAACAAAAGTAACATACCATTGTCTTAAGGCGTTGACTCATGCAACGGAAACTACAACCTGATAACATAAAACATTTTTTGGAAGACACAAACATCAATACGAAATTAACGCAGTTTAAGAACTGTGACTCGTCCAGGAAAAAGTCACACCCCTTAAACTTGGATGACCTCATAACCCTTATGCAGCGGGAAAACGTAACATACCGCGCCAGATCTTTAGTTCCCTGAAATACATGTAAGTTGGAAAATTCAACAAAAATTGTTAAGCAAGTTCATGTGTAGTGAGTAAGTAAAACCTTTGTAAAATGTCTGTATGTATGAAAATTCCTGGTATGTAGCAATAAGGAAAAAGAGATCAATTAATGTGTAGCTAATACATTAATAAGTGAAATGGCCTAGGAAGCACTCAAACCTGTAACGCGTATTTCATACCGGTCCTTCCGGCGGAACGATATAGTCACCACATGCAGCCACACGCTGGCTCATGTGTGGGGCTTGCAACACCCGATAGATCTATCACTCATGCCTCTCGGCCCTTATACAAGGATTAATGGTCATACGAAAATAGCCTACCCATTCACATGATCTAGGTAATAACCCTCCTTACGCTAACCATACCATGTAAAAAGTACTTGTAATCATAGTAACATGTATTTCACCCCCGCAGTTTAGAAAACTGAAAACAGTAAAGAGAAAAGGGGGACATGAACTCACCGAAGTGCGTCTCTAAAAAGTATCTCCCAGTCAACCTGCTGTGCGACGACCTACACGTACTAACTTCTATTAGACGGACGGTCGTGCCTTAGCTTAAGGGTTAATGTCTTTGGGAAATAGTTAGGCAACTATTTCGTAATTACACTTCGGAATTATTTGGTAAATATATTCCTTCCCAAGGATGGGGGTTTTAATACATGTGCGTTTATACAATAACAAGACTTTATTATTAAGTCCCACTTAATAAATATACTCTAATTCTTTTGTCCAAAATATTCTATCCCCAAAATATAAATATCTTTCCGAAAAATATTATATTTTATTCCATTTGTCTAAAATACCCTACTTCCAAAATATAGATATTTTTCCCAAAAATATTATATTTATTCCATAAAATTTTTCCCCAAAATGACACTCGTCAAAATACACACTTATGAGTATTTTCTAAAAATGCGTGAGTTATGTTTAAAGATCGGGTGGTATTAATAATACCGTTGTAACTTAATATTTATTGTGAAGGCGTTCATATTATTTTGGAGTTGTTTACATTTGGTAATATTATTTTTACCCTAAAAATAATATTTACGTAGTTCACAAAATAATCATAAAATTTACACAAGCGTTGTGTATGAAAAAATATATACTAAATATAGATTTTAGCAAGTTTTATTTTGTGAAAATCCCATCTCTGACACTTGGAAGTTTCGTAATAAAAATCGTGGCGAAAGTTATTTGGGAAAACAAGTTAAAAATATATCCACAACACTTGTGCTAAAAATATTTACAAGTGTTAGATTTTTGGAAAAATTTCGCCAGAGTTTCCTCTGTAACTGGAGGTGGCCACGCTTACAAGCGTATCATTTTCTTTTAAAATTTCAAATCAACAATGTTCCCAACATCAATAACAAAGTTTCATCATCAAAATAGTCAAAATAAATATAAATCGCAAAACACATGAACTTGTGGTTTGTGCAAAATATATAGTAACTTCCCCATATTTTTAGTAGATCTTTTATAAATAAACTTGGTTTCTTCGAGAACCTTGTTTTTAAAGAAGATACATTTTTACAACTTTTGTCAAAAATTACAAAAATAATTCTTGTTTAAAACTTTTGGTTACACAAGTATCTACACACTTGTATGTTCACAAAAATCACTTTTGTTTAGAAAAGATCCGGCTTTAAAAATATGATTTCTTTTGACACTTGGTCCTTTGAAAATACCACTTGTAGATCCGTAGATCTACTAGTTTCGGACTCCATTTTATAAGAAAAATTGTTTTTACACAAGTTCATGGTTATAAGTAGTAGTGTTTTTCATCTAACCACTTTTCACACTTTAACATACACTAGGTCATGTTACATGAGCATGACTTAGTCGGGTTAGATGACGATCCGAACTAACAATAGCATAGAACAACACTAAATAATCATAACAAAACAAGCTGTATAAGTTTTACACCAATATTCAAACATTAACCACCTTGTTCATCTTCTTTAGTAGACTTTTAATTTTGTTCTTACATGTTCATGAATTTTAACCGACAAAACTCTTATTAACCACTTTAGATACGAACAATAGGGTGTTTAGAGTCACTTACTACTAGCTTGAGGCTAGGGAAGAGACTAGTCGAAAAATAGGCGGTTAATAGCGTTGAGGTGAGGTCCTTGCGATTCCGTGAACAACGGGCTTCCTTATACGAGCTCTAACACCTTTGAATTATGTAGAGTTGCCAAAATAAAAGAAAATGGAAAGTGGTGGGGTGTGTTGTGGTCTTCGGCCGGTTGTAAGAAGAGAGGGAAAGATGGGTTTCATTTATTTTTTTTTTTTTTTTGTGACTTGTGAAGTGAAGTGGTCTAGCATGTACTTATATAAACCATCTTCCACTATTGTCCATTAGTCCTTATGTAGTGTAGATACTAAACCAAGCAATTAAAATAATCACAAATGTAAGGGTGTGTGTTCCCCATGGGGGAGCCGATTGGGATAAGGGGTTGGGGTTAGGGGTTGGGTTTGAACTAGTTTGCTAAATATTAGTTGGTTAGTTAGGAGGCTAACCCATTTACTAGTGTGTAGTAATTTATACCGGGTGTTAGGGTATTCGAGGACCCTAACTGGCTCAGTAAAAGTTAAATTATGTCAATGACAATATTTTTATGTCCCGGGTTAAGTCCGTTTGTTCGGTTGGATAGTGATCCGTTAAAGTGCTTAACAAAGCTTTAAAGTGTCGTTATTATTATTTTTAGTGACATGATTTATTCCCGACACTTTGGAAAGTGTCTAGTAATATTTTTCTCAAGTTTTGGCACTTTTTAAATGCTGAATTTTTATTTAAAGTGCTGAATTTTGTACTTAAAGTACGTTTTAGGCACATCCGGTCACTGTAATAATCACCTAGTGATGCAGTTGTACAACCTTTCTATCCCTACACTCTCTATTAGTGTAGTAAACTATCTCTGGCTCATAGAGGCCTTAGAGGCAGTACCAGCCTAGTGCTAGCTATGTCAGCACGTTTAATAGGTTATCCGTTTATTGTGCTACTGTGCTTTTGGTGCATCAAGGTTGTCACTAAGTTCTGTATGTAAATAATGGAGTGACAAGAAATAAAGTATGATGCAAGTAAGTACATGTATCAGTATTCAGGTAGCAGTTTATCCACAATTTCAAGAAAGCACAGTAATTAAGCAGTAATTAAATAATAATTAAGTCGTACGGATACCTGGTTTGGTGAGGGTTGTCACATTCTCCCCCTGTTAAAGAAATTTCATCCCCGAAATTTGTACTACCTTAACTCCTTATGGTTACGTCACACATGTATGTTTATAAATAACATCGAGGTAGATAATCATCAAACTAAATCAAACCTTACTCACATTTGGTGGGTCCAAGAATATATCAACCCGAATTCTAGGGTTAAAAGGTGTGTGCACATAGTAGTTGATGTCAGAGGTACAAGACGTACTTGACGTATAACCTAATATAACCCAGCTAGCAGGGGGTTCCACAAGAGAGGAGTTTCAACTAATAAGATCCTCAAACGATCGATCGCAGTATCCAAGCGAGTTTTCACGAAACAGAGCGCCCGCTATATAAATTCAAAAATTATCAACTTAAATGAAATGGTATATTGATCTGTCAACCCCCGAGTAGGTGAATAGTAAAATTTAGTGTGTTGTAAATTTTGAATAGATTACGCCAAGTGAATACAAACGAATCTGGTGTATACTTACCTTGATTTGTAGTTGCATCAGAAACGTTTAAATGGCAGGTCAAACGAAAAGATATGCAGTTTGGTGTGAGACGGTTGACCATGATTAGCACAAGCTGCAAGTTTGTAATGACACCACAAGGTATCGCAACGACATGATTCCATAATAGCGGTGACTGAACAATTTCACCGAGTTTGAGACCAGATGAAGGTGTACTGAAACAAGCTGGAAGGTGAAACTAAGTACTGCAAGGCGTTTGATTGATAACGAAAGAATCGTTAGGAGGTACACCATGATATGAAATGAATTTATGTACCTTTGACTCAGCGCGCAGTGTGTTGAGAGTGATTTAATTGTGATAAACAAAACGGATTTAGGGAAAGTTGTCAAAGAATTAATTAAATCTGTGTACGAAGTGAGTAGTCCGATAAGCGCAAGCTTCCATTCTGTGGAAGTATCACTGTAAGGTATCGAAATCTATCAACGATTTAATAGAGCCATAGACCAACAAGTCTACTATGTCTCGAAACAAAAGAATGTATGCCAAAGTATTAGAATATGATGCTCTCAATACATCATATGGCGTCTCAAATCAAACATGTGAACTGGATAAGTTCAAGCAGTTGAACCTAGTTTCAACGTAACCAAACAATAAACATACATATCAACAAGGAAATCTTGACATGATAGCAACATGTATCTTGAAAGAAGGTAGTTTCAAAGAGTGTGTTGACTTGATAACAAAAGAGTCACCAATGACAAAAAAATGTAGGTCATTCGAATCACAAACTAGTAATTAGATTTGACGACGTAATATCTGAACATTCATGAAGCGTTTATTCGAAATGAAACCGCATGTGAAGCAAACGGTGCATGGGTTATACATAAGTTTTCAAGTGATGGAGCGATGCGCTCCTACCAAAAGAGAGAAGTAACCAAGTATACGAAGCAAGCGTGTGTTCGCTCTCAGCGATTGAAATCAACGTGATGCAACTACATTGAGGGGAATAGAGACGCAAATATCTACTCGTTAGAAGTGAAAGTGAAGACTTCAACGGAAGAAAATTTAAGCACTTTCGGTTTCGTTAACTGCAATGACAAGTTGGTCAAGTTGATGATGTTTGTTTGAGTTGACAGATATGGTTCCTAGATGTAAGGCTTCTAGTTTCTCCGGATTCTACGTCCCTTGTAGATCTGATTTATACATTGTGTAGGAAGCTCCATTTGGTTATGTCTAAGCACAGTCATTGTCCCACAATTTCATCCTGGTATACTCCCTGAATTTTCTCCGCTAACGATGTTCGATCGTCGATCAGTCGTGTAGTAGTAGTTGGGTCCTCATAGTCAGTTATGTAAGAGGTTCGTTAATCCTTAGCAAGAGTCACTGACTCTGGTGGGTTAGCTCGTTCGGCTCCTGGTAGTTGACGTTTACTTGAAAATCATCATCCTTCTTTTTGACGAGCAGAAATGGGGTTACCCAACAGGGAATCTTGGTCTGTTATCTTCCTTCTCTAGCAACCACTGAGGTTACACTGGCAATCCCTGCATCTCCGAAGGTGTATGTCGCTAAAGTGCATCAACAGCAGACGCTACGTCTGGAATTAAATCGATGTGAAATTCAACTTGTCGTTGAGGAGATAATTCTGGCTAGTCTTCGAGGAAGACTTCAGGATATTCTCCGATCACGGGGGTATCTTCGAGATTTGGTTCTTCGGCTCCCTTGTCCCCGACATGAGCCGGAGAACAACACATCCTTCCTACAACATCTTTCGTGCCTTCAAACAATTCGTGATCTGTGGAGGTGTATCCTGCTTCGTGAGTCCCAATCGTTTCTTCGTTCGTCATTTGGTTGCGAACCTCAATCTTTGTTCGATCGCTTGGCAACTAACCCATCCCAGTTACCACGTTGCATCTTCCTAACTCAACTGGCAATAGATCTAGCATAAACCTACGCTCTCCAAGTTCTCTCTTGCCAATTCCACCTACTTCGTTGGCTTCCACTAGCTTCCCGTTAGCTAGTACTATCGTGTGCGGGTTATTTATCTTACTTGCTACTAAACCAAGTATACTCTTACTCTAGAGATACGAAGCTAAAATTTACAGCAGGATCAAGTAGCGCAAATGCATAGCATTGAGTAATATGGGACGTACCGATATCCATGCTTGGATTCCTGGCGTGCTTCCCTAGCCCGGTGTTAGACATCTTTCCCATAATTTTGTTTAATCTCCCTTGGGCAATCCTTCCTATAGTGCCTCATATCCCCGCAGTTGTAACATCCCTTATCTTTTCCTTTTCCTTTCTTTCCACGTTTCGTCTCACGCCAACACGTTTCCCTGTTGTGTCCCACTTTGCCATAGTTGTCACACTTCCCATTTTTACATCGCCCAGTATGATGGCGTTGGCACCTGTCGCATTTAGGTAGTTTACCCATGTACTCTTTTCTCTTTTTGGCCTTGTTGTCGCTACTCGTTTGGGTACCCTGTTTGAAATTTGCTAACTTTCTCTTGTTATCCTCAGATGACTCTGCATGAGTCTCCTTCTTCTCCTCAGAGGTTGAAAATTTGTTCATCCTGATTGCCCTCTTTAGTCAAGGCCACACTTAGATTGATGGCCTCAGCGATCGTTGCAGGCTTTGATGTTGTCACCATGCTCATGATTTGAGGTGCCAATCCCCAAATGAAACGCTCAATCTTCTTAAACTCTGGATCTACCATGTATGGAACAATACGCGACAGAACTTGGAACTTCTCCACGTACTCAGCTATTTTTGGACCTTCCATCTTCAAGTTCCAGAACTCAGTTTCCACCTTCTGGCTTTATGTTCTCGAACAGTACTTTTTACGCATTAGCTCTTTCAGTTCGTCCCATGATAAGGCATACGCAGCATCCTCGCCCAGCGTCTGAACCTGGAGTTTCCACCATGACAGAGCCCCATCTCGGAACAGCCCGGAAATGTACGTGACCTGATCCTCTGGGGTGCATTTGCTCGCACGCAAATCAGAATCCGTCTTCTCAATCCAGCGCATGAAGGCTACGGCACCCCCAGTGCCGTCGAAATGTAGGGGCTGGCAGCTCAAGAACTGCTTGAAGGTGCAGCCGTTGGTTGGTTTATTTCCGGAGCGAAAGGCCTCGTAATGTGCGATGAACTGTAAGAGACGTTCTTGAAATTCCGCCTCTATCGTCGGCAGAGGGTTGTTGGTATCGGTGTTCCCTCGAGTCGCCATCTTCCTAGAAGAAAGTCGATTATGTCGGGTCTTAGTAAGGACACGAGCACATAAGTCTCTATTTAACGAATAAGACCTCAGAGGTATATTACGTTTACGTAAATACGTAGTTGTTTAACAATTAATCACATATCATCACAGTTATAGCACAGCTTGCAAATAGGAACGTAGCAAGTAAACTTGTGGTATTATAGTTATAGCACAAATATGTAGATCATCAACGTGCTTAGTGAGAGCATAGCGACGATATTTTTCGTCAGTCATTAGTCATAAGTATTGTCGCGTGTTTAAAGATGATCGGGCTTTCATTATCCTCCGGCCACAATCACTGTGTCTTACCAAAATGCATCACATCAGAAGGGACACAGGGTCACCCTACCCTTGTCCAACAAGTATATCAGTGCATCACAATTACGTGGTCAGAAGTGATCCTCAAAAGTCTCCGCAATCCCCGCTTATCATTAGCGTCTTTTCCCAAGCGTAATGCAATCCGCTTAATCCAGAAATCAACTATACTGGTGACTGAGGTGGAGGAGGAAAGAAAAGTATACTGTTAACGTGCGTGAGTCCCTCCTCGAGTTTGTATATACGTTGAAGTAATTATTTGCTCTGCCGCTTGATAGTTTAGAAATGAACATCAGAATCCCAGGAATGGTGAAGGAGCAAAGGTCAAGAGCACAAAGGAGTCTTGATGTATGCGGCGGATCAAAGCATGCTGGTGATAGACAGGCTGGAGAACGTGGTATTTTGCATAAACTTTTCAGACAATATGTGGTTTTGTGATGTAGACACTCAAGTCATGTTTCGGTCATGTAATGTTTCGCAATTAAAGTTGCCAATTGTGGTGTCAGCTCAAGCTCCAACATTTTGTAACTCATATCCTTAACTGTAGTTGATGTTACAGGAGCAACTCATCTCGCGTGTGGCCTTTATAATGTAAGGGTCTAACTTCAGCACAGTGTACAATAGGAATCATCGAGATGGCTCGTCCGATGTTGTAGAGGTGAATGTAGCAAATGGTGCGACCTGTGCAGTTGGGAATATGCTGTTGTAGTAGATGAATCGTTATGCGGGTGCTGACCTGAAGTACCTCCCCGAGGTGCGGTTATATTCTGAAAGGAAGCTATAGGCATCTTGGCGCAATGGACATTGGTCTTCATAGGGGAAAGGAGCAATGTCAGCGGTTGCGGGTGTAAAAACGAACATCTCACAAATGAGGAGATTTTCCGATGCTGGTAGATATAAGTGGTGCAATGTATAGCAGACCAAAAAGAAACAGGATCGTGATCACTTAAAGGTGTAGGTTCAGCAGGCGCAACATCAAGCTGACCCAAATGGTGTAGCAGTTGGCTCGAGTGCAGGCTCCTGGTCATGTAACGGTGTGGTGAGTGTGGGAACAAAGGTGCTTCCATAGGAACTGAAACAGGGGCTGAAACAGGAGTCACAAGGGGGCGTCACAGGAAACTCGAAAAATGGGTGACCATTAGCATCGTCTATCCACCCATTTCGGGTGTGCGTATCGAGGATCAACATGGGTCGCAAAAGGCGCATGATCGAACTGTACAGGCACAAGGTCAGGAAGAGGGGCGACAACAACAGGCTCAGCGGGAATATCAGCAATGTGAGGGGCATCAACATGAGCATCAACAGCATGCTCATCCTCCAACAGTGGAGCAGCAATAGGATGATCATCGATAGGAACATCATCAATCAAAGGATCAACAGCGGGTACATCAGCATGAATAGGGTCATGCTCGAATACGGGTCTGGAGCAACTACTGGCTCGGGGCCACTGCAGGCTCCGGATTGCCAAACTTCATCTCAAAAATCTGCGGGATCAGCGAACATGGGGTCAACAGGGTCCCTCATGGGCTGATCTAATTGAATAAACTCAATGTGATGATCGGGATCAAAGCCCGGTGGGAAAACAGGATCCGAATCGTTATCAACGTCATGACCATACTCAAAGCTAGGGGTAGGGGCAGGTGCAGCGGATGATGCCATATCAGGGTCCGTGTCGTGCGAATGATGTTGCACTCCCTACGCATGTGAAGGTGCAGATGTCACGGACTCAAAGGAGTCGGGGTCGGCGAGTGGATGGGTGCCTCCTCCGCAGGAGCATCAGCGAGAAGTAGGAGATCACCAGCAGCAGTAAGGGCCTCACCCTCCAAGTCATCCTCGAGTGGGTCCTCATCAAACAAGTCGCCGTTTTCGTCAGCGATTTCGTCAAGGGCATATCAACAATAGGGTAAGCGGCAAGGGGTACAGGGGCATGGATCACCGCGAGCGGCAACTCCCTAGTGATAGGGCCATCAGCGGGCTCAGCCACGTCATTGGGCAGCGCAAATGGCTGGAAATCATCATTGTCCGTGCTGGTAGTATCTGAGGTATACACCTCGTGCTCTGATGAGACTATGCCGTCTGATACTATGGGCATGGGGTCTGTGGTGTCCGACT
Source organism: Helianthus annuus (assembly GCF_002127325.2). NCBI lineage: Eukaryota > Viridiplantae > Streptophyta > Magnoliopsida > Asterales > Asteraceae > Helianthus > Helianthus annuus. The sequence continues at coordinate 32,078,509 of NC_035439.2, read as the reverse complement.
CTCCAAGGCCGGATGAAGGCAGGTCGTTTGTAATACAAACACGCATATGCACAAATAATCAATCATATAGTCAAATAAACATATTAGTCACCAATACGCAATCAAATAGTCCCAGCCTCCCAGACTGATCTTCCTAGTCCCACTAGCCTCCCAGCCTCACAGATTGCTCTTCCTAGTCCCACTAGCCTCCCAGCCTCCCAGACTACTCTTCCTAGTCCCACTAGCCTCCCAGCCTCCCAGACTGCTCTTTCTAGTCCCACTAGCCTCCCAGCCTCCCAGACTGATCTTCCTAGTCTCACTAGCCTCCCAGCCTCCCAGACTGCTCTTCCTAGTCCCACTAGACAACTACCTCGGTTTCCCAGACCGAGCCTCGGCCTCCCAGACCGAGCCTCAGCCTCCCAGACTGAGCCTATAAATAATAAATAAAATGTGCTCAACATTTGTTTGTAAAAACGTTTTGGATCTGGACTTAAGTGGTATGCAATGTAAAAATGTTTTCGTGAGAGCCCTAGTGATCATAGTCCAGACTCGAGAAAGAATCCTAGTTCGCTATGATCAGAGCTCTGATACCAAGCTGTCACACCCTGGCTTTGCGGAAGCGTGATTAATTTGGTGCGACTTCTTAATACCATAGCTTAATCATAACAAAGATATATGAAAGTAAAACCATGCAAGATCATCCACTGATTTAAGTTTTAAAACAAAAGTAACATAACATTGTCTTAAGGCGTTGACTCATGCAACGGAAACTACAACCTGATAACATAAAACATTGTTTGGAAGACACAAACATCAATATGAAATAAACGCAGTTTAAGAACTGTGACTCGTCCAGGAAAAAGTCACATCCCTTAAACTTGATGACCTCATAACCCTTATGGAGCGGGAAAACGTAACATACCGCGCCAGATCTTTAGTTCCCTGAAATACATGTAAGTTGGAAAATTCAACAAAAATTGTTGAGCAAGTTCATGTGTAGTGAGTAAGTAAAACCTTTGTAAAATGTCTGTATGTATGAAAATTCCTAGTATTCAGCAATAAGGAAAAAGAGATCAATTAATGTGTAGCTAATACATTAATAAGTGAAATGGCCTAGGAAACACTCAAACTTGTAACGCGTATTTCATACCGGTCCTTCCGGCGGAACGACATAGTCACCACATGCAGCCACACGCTCGCTCATGTGTTGGGCTCGCAACACCCGATAGATCTATCACTCATGCCTCTCGGTCCTTATACAAGGATTAATGGTCTTACGAAAATAGCCTACCCATTCACATGATCTAGGTAATAACCCTCCTTACGCTAACCATACCATGTAAAAAGTACTTGTAATCATAGTAACATGTATTTCACCCCCGCAGTTTAGAAAACTGAAAACAGTAAAGAGAAAAGGGGGACATGAACTCACCGAAGTGCCTCTCTAAAAAGTATCTCCCAGTCAACCTGCTGTGCGACGACCTACACGTACTAACTTTATTAGACGGACGGCCGTGCCTTAGCTTAAGGGTTAATGTCTTTGGGAAATAGTTAGGCAACTGTTTCGTAATTACACTTCGGAATTATTTGGTAAATATATTCCTTCCCAAGGATGGGGGTTTTAATACATGTGCGTTTATACAATTCCAAGACTTTATTATTAAGTCCCACTTAATAATATATACTCTAATTCTTTTGTCCAAAATATTCTATCCCCAAAATATAAATATCTTTCCGAAAAATATTATATTTTATTTCATTTGTCTAAAATACTCTACTTCCAAAATATAGATATTTTTTCCAAAAATATTATATTTATTCCATAAAATTTTTCCCCAAAATAACACTCGTCAAAATACACACTTATGAGTATTTTCTAAAAATGCGTGAGTTATGTTTAAAGATCGGGTGGTATTAATAATACCGTTGTAACTTAATATTTATTGTGAAGGCGTTCGTATTATTTTGGAGTTGTTAACATTTGGTAATATTATTTTTACCCTAAAAATAATATTTACGTAGTTCACAAAATAATCATAAAAATTTACACAAGCGTTGTGTATGAAAAAATATAAACTAAATATATATTTTAGCAAGTTTTATTTGGTGAAAATCCCACCTCCGACACTTGGAAGTTTCGTAATAAAAATCGTGGAGAACGTTATTTGGGAAAACAAGTTAAAAATATATCCACAACACTTGTGCTAAAAATATTTAGAAGTGTTAGATTTTTGGAAAATTTTCGCCAGAGTTTCCTCTGTAACTGGAGGTGGCCACGCTTACAAGCGTATCATTTTCTTTTAAAATTTCAAATCAACAATGTTCCCAACATCAATAACAAAGTTTCATCATCAAAATAGTCAAAATAAATATAAATCGCAAAACACATGAACTTGTGGTTTGTGCAAAATATATAGTAACTTTCCCCATATTTTTAGTAGATCTTTTATAAATAAACTTGGTTTCTTCGAGAACCTTGTTTTTAAAGAAGATACATTTTTACAACTTTTGTCAAAAATTACAAAAATAATTCTTGTTTAAAACTTTTGGTTACACAAGTATCTACACACTTGTGTGTTCACAAAAATCACTTTTGTTTAGAAAAGATCTGGCTTTAAAAATATGATTTCTTTTGACACTGGGTCCTTTGAAAATACCACTTGTAGATCTGTAGATCTACTAGTTTCGGACTCCATTTTATAAGAAAAATTGTTTTTACACAAGTTCATGGTTATAAGTAGTAGTGTTCTTCATCTAACCACTTTTCACACTTTAACATACACTAGGTCATGTTCCATGAACATGACTTAGTCGGGTTAGATGACGATCCGAACTAACACTAGCATAGAACAACACTAAATAATCATAACAAAACAAGCTGTATAAGTTTTACACCAATATTCAAACATTAACCACCTTGTTCATCTTCTTTAGTAAACTTTTAATTTTGTTCTTACATGTTCATGAATTTTAACCGACAAAACTCTTATTAACCACTTTAGATACGAACAATAGGGTGTTTAGAGTCACTTACTACTAGCTCGAGGCTAGGGAAGAGACTAGTCGAAAAATAGGCGGTTAATAGCGTTGAGGTGAGGTTCTTGCGATTCCGTGAACACCGGGCTTCCTTATACGAGCTCTAACACCTTTGAATTATGTAGAGTTGCCAAAATAAAAGAAAATGGAAAGTGGTGGGGTGTGTTGTGGTCTTCGGCCGGTTGTAAGAAGAGAGGGAAAGATGGATTTCATTTATTTATTTATTTATTTATTTTTTGTGACTTGTGAAGTGAAGTGGTCTAGCATGTAGTTATATAAACCATTTTCCACTATTGTCCATTAGTCCTTATGTAGTGTAGATACTAAACCAAGCAATTAAAATAATCACAAATGTAAGGGTGTGTGTTCCCCATGGGGGAGCCGATTGGGATAAGAGGTTGGGGTTAGGGGTTGGGTTTGAACTAGTTTGCTAAATATTAGTCGGTTAGTTAGGAGGCTAACCCATTTACTAGTGTGTAGTAATTTATACCGGGTGTTAGGGTATTCGGGGACCCTAACTGGCTCAGTAAAAGTTAAACTATGTCAATGACAATATTTTTATGTCCCGTGTTAAGTCCGTTTGTTCGGTTGGATAGTGATCCGTTAAAGTGCTTAACAAAGCTTTAAAGTGTCGTTATTATTATTTTTAGTGACACGATTTATTCCCGACACTTTGGAAAGTGTCTAGTAATATTTTTCTCAAGTTTTGGCACTTTTTAAATGCTGAATTTTTATTTAAAGTGCTGAATTTTGTACTTAAAGTACGTTTTAGGCACATCCGGTCACTGTAATAATCACCTAGTGACGCAGTTCTACAACCCTTCTATCCCTACACTCTCTACTAGTGTAGTAAACTATCTCTGGCTCATACAGGCCTTAGAGGCAGTACCTGCCTAGTGCTAGCTATGTCAGCACGTTTAATAGGTTATCCGTTTATTGTGCTACTGTGCTTTTGGTGCATCAAGGTTGTCACTAAGTTCTGTATGTAAATAATGGAGTGACAAGAAATAAAGTATGATGCAAGTAAGTACATGTATCAGTATTCAGGTAGCAGTTTATCCACAATTTCAAGCAAGCACAGTAATTAAGCAGTAATTAAATATTAATTAAGTCGTACGGATACCTGGTTTGGTGAGGGTTGTCACACCACGAGGGTACCCTAGCTACGGCTAGGGTCGACTAGTCACGAGCCTAGCCTCGACATGTGTTGTGCCACGTGGCACGAGGGGTGTCTGGCAAGACAAGGTCGTCGCGCACCGCGACAGACCTACCATCAACCTGTCGCGGCCCGCGACAGGTGCATTTTCCTTGATTTTTCATTTTTTATTAAAAAATAACGTTACACGGGTTCAGTTTTGCACATACGGGGTATTTTAGGGCATTTTCGTGGGTTTTTATATCCTCACCACCTTGTTTTAAATCTCATCCTCGAGATTCACTGGAATAGATAGGGATACTTCCGTTGCATTTCTGATTCTAGCTCCTATGTGTACTCTGGGCCTCTCTTTGAATCCCATTTTACTTTGACCAGAATTAATCTCTTATGCTTGAGATTCTTGATCTTTCTATCTTCAATCTGAATGGGTTTCTCTACAAACTTAAGTTTCTCATTTACCTCTATATCTCGAAGAAGTATCACTAACGATTCGTTTGCTAAGCATTTCTTGAGGTTACATACATGAAATACATCATGTATTCCTGCCATTTATTCTAGTAACTGTAGCTGATAAGCTACTAGTCATATTCTTTTGATAATTTCAAAAAGTCCAACATACCTTGGGCTTAGCTTTCCTCTTTTCCCGAATCTGACAACTCCTTTCCATGGAGAAACTTTTAATAATACCTTGTCTCCAACTTGAAATTCTAACGGCTTTTGTCTGTTATCTGCATAACTCTTTTGTCGATCTCGTGCTGCTTTCAGTCTTTCCTTGACTTGAACAATTTTGTTAGTTGTTTCTTGCACGATTTCAGGACCTGATAGTTGCTTTTCTCCTATTTCTCCCCAACATACTGGTGTTCGGCATTTTCTTCCATAAAGTGCTTCAAATGGTGCAGCATTGATGCTGGTATGATAGCTATTGTTGTAGGAAAACTCTATTAAAGGTTGGTGATCATCGCAATTTCCTCCAAAATCTATCACACAAGCTCTAAGCATATCTTCCATCGTCTGAATGGTTCTTTCACTTTGTCTGTCCGTTTGAGGATGATAAGTTGTACTTAGATTTAATCTAGTTCCCATTGCTTTGTGGAAACTGGTCCAAAAATGAGAAGTAAAACGGTTGTCTCTGTCAGACACAATAGATAAAGGAATTCCATGTAATGAAACTATTTCATTTACATACAGCTTAGCTAACTGTTCCATACTGAAAGTTTCTTTCATTGGTAAGAAATGAGCAGATTTGGTTAATCTGTCTACAATCACCCAGATTGTGTCATTATCTTTTCGTGTCTTGGGCAATTTGGTAACAAAGTCCATTGCTATCAATTCCCATTTCCAAATTGGCATTTATAATTTCTGAAGTAATCCTGAAGGTTTTTAATGTTCAGCTTTAACCTGTGAACATGTTAGACATTTAGCAACATAATTTGTTGTATCCTTTTTCATACCTATCCACAAGAAATTCTTTCTTAAGTTTTGATACATCTTATCGCTTCCAAGATGCATTGTATACTTAGACTTATGGGCTTCTTTTAAAATTCAGTTTCGTAGGTTTCCTTGGATAGGTATCCAAATTCTTTTCATATGAAAATTCCAAATCCCATCTGTTCCTTTCTCTAATTCCTTAATCATTCCTTTCAATCCCTCAACATCGTCCTTGATTGTTGTTTCTTGTATCTTTTTCACTTGTTCATTTAAATCTACCTGCAGGTTTAGTCTGAGAGCATGTATTCTTTTCGGCTTTTCATGATACTTTCGACTTAAAGCATCAGCTACTATGTTACCTTTTCCTGCATGATACTGGATATCACAATCATAATCACTAAGAATTTCCATCCAACTTCTTTGCCTCATGTTTAATTCCTTTTGTCCAAAGACATATCTTAAACTCTTATGATCCGTAAGTACAACGAACTTACTACCATAGAGATAGTGTCTCCAAATCTTAAGGGCAAAAAGTATTGCTCCAAACTCCAGATCATGGGTTGTATAATTCTCTTTATGCTTCTTAAGTTGTCTAGAGGCATAAGCAATTACTTTTTGACGTTGCATCAACACACATCCAAATCCTAATTTGGATGCGTCACAATAGACTACAAGGTCTTCAGTTCCTTCAGGCAACGCGAGTATTGGTGCGTTAGTTAACTTCTGTTTCAAAATCCTGAATGCTTCTTCCTATTTTGGTCCCCATTCAAACTTAACTGATTTGCAAGTTAGTTTGGTTAATGGAATGGCTATTCTAGAAAAATCTTGAATAAAACGTCTATAATACCTGCCAATCCAAGAAAACTTCTCACTTCTGTAGGTGACTCAGGCACTTTCCATTTGGTAATCGCTTCGATCTTTGTAGGATCCACATGAATTCCTTCTTGATTAACCAGATGTCTAAGGAATTGCACTTCTTGCAACCAGAATTCACATTTTGAGAATTTAGCATAAAGCTTTTTCTTTCTCAATAATGTTAGGAGTATATGAAAATGCTCCGCATGTTCTTCTTTACTCTTAGAGTAAATTAGAATATCATCTATAAAGACAATTATGAATTTGTCCAGGTATGGTTTACATATTCTGTTTATCATGTCCATAAATGTAGCTGGGGCATTGGTTAAACCAAATGGCATGACGGTAAATTCATATATTAACCATATCTCGTTCTGAAAGCAGTTTTAGGAATGTCCTATTCCTGTACTTTCAATTGATGATATCCTAGGCGTAAATCGATCTTAGAAAAGAATCGGGCTCCTTGAAGTTGATCGAATAGATCATCGATTCTCGGTAGTGGGTACCGATTTTTAATTGTAACCTTATTCAATTCTTGGTAATCAATGCACATTCGCATCGATCCATCTTTCTTCTTGACAAATAACACCGGTGCTCCCCATGGTGATGAGCTAGGTTGTATGAAACCTTTTCCAAGTAGTTCTTCAAGCTGTATCTTCAATTCCTGCATCTCCGTTGGTGCTAGTCGATAGGGTGCTTTGGCAATCGGTGTCGTTCTAGGTATCAGGTGAATTTTAAAGTCAACCTCTCGATTTGGCGGTAATCCAGGTAACTTTTCTAGAAAGACATCTGATGATTTAGGTATTACGGGAATATCTTTTAATTCTTTTCCTTTAGTCTTAATGATTACATAAATCATATACACCATTCCTCCTTTCTGTGCATAGCTTGCAGCTTGTATCACAGAGATGAATTTTGTTATTCTCGTTGGCTTGTCTCCTTTAATTGTGATCCCTTCGCCAGTTGGTGTACATACTTCTATGGACTTTTGATCACATAAAATACATGCATGATTGGCTACCAACCAATCCATTCCTATTACCACATCGAATCCGGCTAGATCCATTGATAAGAGGTTGGCGGTAAAATTATGACTTAAAATTTCTATCCTTGCTCCCTGCAGGATTTCGCTTATTTTGATAGAATTTCCATTTGCCGTCTCCACCAGACAGTCTTGGTGAAGTTTAGTTAATGGTTGATTGAGAAGTTTACAGAAATAAGTATTGATAAAACTTTGGTTTGCACCAGAGTCAAATAATAATTTAGCATAAACATCATTAACTGAAAACGTACCGGCAATCACATCTGGAATCATCTTGGCTTCTTCAGCGGTCAGAACGAATGCTCTGGCATTCTTCTTAGGTCATTCTATTGCCTTTGCTTTGTTGTTTGCCGCTAGAGCTAGTTTCGAACAATTCGGTTTGATATGGTCGGCTTCTCCGCAGTTGTAGCATATTCGGGTACTAGCATATTCGGGACACAGCACACTTTCACAAGTGTTTCTTCTTACAGGACTTGCAGTAGGGTGAAAAGGAAGAACCTGTTCCTTTTCCGCGATAGGAGTTACCATAACATAGTTCTTGGGTAATCTTTTGAGCTAGGTTCTTTTTCTGGTTTTCCTCTTGTGTGCATACCAATTCATCTGTCAGGGTATTGGCAAGTTCCACTGCTTCTTCTATGGTTTGTGGTCTAGCTGCCTTGACTACATGTTTGATCTCACTGATTAATCCCCAGATGTAACGGGAGATTAATACTAGTTCTAGTGATGCTAGGGTTGGTACTATCCTTGTGTGAATTCAGGATCTGGATGAATTCCTTGACCGTTGAATGATCAAGACCTACTCTCCTATTTATAGACCCTGCACATCCGGATGACCAGGTTGGCGGATGACGTGTGCGCGTATATACATGTTTTTACAATGAATCTAACACACGATTCGGTTTTAAATTTATAAAAATGATTTATACTTCAAGATTTAAAACACACACGAAAGGGCAAGTGTACCCCGTCATATATGTAGTAAAGTATCGGTAAGAACCAAGTATCGATCCAAGGATGTGGGCGGAGAAATAATACAAGACCTTTGTCATTAAATCACCGGTAGGAAGATAAGTGAGTGATTTTTCTAAAAACTAACATAAGCATAAACAAATATTTATAAAAACATAATAGACTCCAAATAAGAAAATAAGTATATAGCCTTGCTTTATACACAACCAGAGTACATAAACTAAGTCGGTTTTGTCACTTGAAACATTTGGTCAATTTTCCATTTTCAAGACAATTAGTATCCCTTTTTGGGATCCTAACATGACAATCATTCGGAAAGCTAAACGATAAACACACTTTAACCACCTAAAATTGTTCTTTAATGTGCAATTGATAAATGTCTATGGAAATCCCTTAAAGATAAGCTAGTCATCCGTTAGGAGTTTTCTAACCTCACTTAATGAAGGAAAGCGACACCGATGAACACAATGCAACCACCGAGACAAGCATAAACTAGATTAAATCACAACCGAGTTCATTTTACAAATCTTGAACATAAATTCACCAAGATAGCAATTTTGTCCTAAACTACTAACTAACCTAACAATTTATGACAAGAATTCATAACAACACCATTTAACCCGTTAAGGCCCTTACGTGAGGGAAAGCTTTCTTGATTAACAATAATTACCCCTTATTAAATCACTAATCATTTCTAGTATCATGGTGCACACATTTTAACCAAGTTAAACTAGTTAACCAAGTTCAAAGTCTACTAATACATGATTAATTAAGCATCTTCTTTCAAATATCTCAACTAACCATATACTAATCATCCAAGATAATTACTTATAATCAAGAAATCAACATCAATAAACAAGGTTGCAAACTAATCATCAAAGATTAACATAGAAAATGCTTCAAAGTGTCATTACAAACTAGATTAAAATACTAATGGTTGTAATTAAGCAAGGGGATTGTAGTGTTTTTGCCAAAAGGCTTACAATAATACATAAAACATTAATCTAAATGCTTGAAACATTAACAAAATTATGGAAAGATTAGAAAACCAAACCATAAACAAGCACTAGATTAAGAACCCGGAAGATAACGGAGCTAATCGGCACAATGTGGCTTGAATCCGGGTGAAAGCTAATGCCTCCGGAGCCTGAAAATCGCCTGAAGAGCTCCCAAAATATCCAGAGTTGCGAACAGAATGCTATTGTCTGTTTTTTTATAACATTTTGCGATCGCACGGTCGTGCCAATAAAGTGCACGACCATTCACTTTTACATTACGTTGCACCATACTTTTGTGACATCAGCAGAGTTGACTGGTCTTCGAACTCGCACGGCCGTTCTGTTGGAGGCACGGCCGTGCATCTCCGGGTTGGCTTGGTCATCGACTTTGCACGGGGTGCCGCAAGTCGCACGAGCGTTCCACTCCGAGAAAGGCTTGCACCTCGAGTCGCACCGTCGTTTAGTGCCGGTCTTGGTTATGTTGTCGGAACCGCACGGTCGTTCCACTCATTGCACGACCGTGCCAAACGCCCAGGACAGAAACTTCACAGAATATTCGCAGCTTTGTCATTTCGTCCAGAAAGTCCTCGTTTTCACTATCATCTTTTCTGCCATGCTGTTTTAGACCTGTAAACAAAAGTATACCTGATTAAGTATCCGAATGACGGTTTTACGGCCGAAAACGCATAAAATGGGGATAAAATGGGGGGCTATAATATGTATAAATTGGTGAATATCAGCAGATGACCTCCGTCCGGATGAATAAGCTTCCATCCGGACAGGTGGACTCTTACAACACATATCCGGATGATCCTTTGGCACATTCGTTCGGATGGACTCTGTGTCTATCCGTCCGAATGGACTTCAACATACATCACTTTATCCTTTTGTTTTGTTTAGCACTGGTCTTCTATCATCTGATTAAGCTACGATACGTGATTGACGCAAGCGATAGACATTTGCACTCACACCTTGCATATTCAAAGAAAGGGGTAGTATACTCCCTACAATCTATCCCAATCATTCTATGATTTAGGAACCTATTAGCAATATGTTCCTTTTCATGAGGAGGACAGAATTTCCTTTCAACTATTTCCTTAAAGTTTTTCCATTCCATACTGTAAACCCTATCACTTCCTCTGGACTGAAGAATGGTATTCCACCACTCTAATGTTGCATTCTTAAAGAGATTAGAAGCATACATGATCTTATCCTCATCTGCACACTTACTTAGTTTTAAGACTTGTGACACCCCAGGAAAACCAGTGAACGATACAACTTACCTAGCTTCCTCAGTAACCGCATGCTAAATTTCGGGACGAAATTTCTTTCAAGTTGGGGATAATGTGACAACTCGAGTTTCCAAAATTCCACTTTCGCATTTATTGCACGTTCACTGTTTGTCTAGTTGTTTACTTGCACAACTGGTTACTTTGTAACTGTATACGTTTTGGATTTGATAAGGTTTATGATTGATTTGTCAAATACTTGAATGTGGTGATGAAACTGTAAATTGCATATCTTGTGCATGTAATATGTGATAAATAATTCTTAAGGGTGCTTAGTGCTAATAGTGAAATTCTAATCATTCTTAACCCTAATCCCTTTCACTAATCATCACCCAAGAATCAAAACACGTACTTTCACATTCTCTAATCCTCTCTACAATCATCTTCATCATTGGCACAAGCTCTTCTTCACTCTTTCCTCTCTTTGTCTAGAATCAATCCAAGGTAATTGTTTAATCATTGTTTATTGTTAATCGTTAAATGATTGATTCATGCTAAACCCTAGTTCTTCATATGATATTCTGTGCTTATTGATTTATTCTGATTATTGAGAAATGAATATGATTGTTGTGTTATCATTTGTCTGATGATTAAGATGTATGATATGTTGGAACTATTGATGGTTAATTTGATTCCTGCACTGTGAAAGTATGAAATTAGGGTTTTGGATCGTAGTCTGTGAAAACGTAACTGTTCTATTGATTCTGTGACATGATCTTTGGAATTCACGCATGATTGAAAAGTCTGAGTTTTAGAATGATTAAAAGGCCCGAACTTTATATGTGTATGATACCTAGTCCGAATTTTGAATGAAATTGCATGAGGATCCGAGTTTTAACTATAAAGTGTTGAATGGTCCGACTTTCAGTAAGGGAGCCTAGGGTCCGACCTTATTGTTAATGTGTTGTCCGAATTTTTAAAGGCATGAGCCTTATGTCCGAATTTTAAAGGCATGAGCCTTATGTCCGAATTTTACTAAAGCTTTTATCCGAGTTTTATGTGAAACCATATGTCCGAGTTTTGTAAAAGGGATGAAGTCCGACCTTTATAAGTTATAAGGGTCCGAGTTTTGGTTTAATGGACTTAGTCCGACTTTTGTGCATAAGATGCTTGTCCGATCTTTATTGATTATCATGATGGTCCGACTTTTGTTAACATACCTTGTCCGAACTTTTGATCATGGAAAGCATGGGTCCGACTTTGTTATAGTGTTGCCTAGTCCGACTTTGTTTGATGAATATGTCCGAGTTTTGAGTAGTGTTTAGCCTTGTCCGAATATTGTAAGGGTTATTAATTGTCCGACTTTTATATGTATGTAAACATGTCCGACCTTTTGTAACAAGACCCTTTGGTCCGAGTTTTAGGCTTTAAAAGCCTTGTCCGAGTTTTGGCTAGTATAAAGGTGATCCGAACTCTAGTGTTAAATCAATTGGCCCGAGTTTTAATCTAAGGCAACTGGTCCAAGTCTGGTTAAGATATCAACCTTGTTAACTTTGTTAAGCAGATGACATGATTAGTTATTAACTCAGTTAAGTTGAGTTGATGAATGTTGTTTGTCAATTAACTCTGTTAACTCTATTGACTCTGTTAAAGTGTGCAACATTGTTAAGTGCGTTAACTGTATGGAGTATGTTAACTGCCTGTTAATCCTGTCAAGCATAAATGGTGTGATTTTGACTAAACTGCATACGTGATATGTGATAACTGTTTAAACACACTTCGTGACATAAATGGCATGCGAACTTGAACTGATCTAATATACATGCATACTATAGGACGTGATTAACTATTCGTGAGCACATAGTTAGCATACCGAGCAAACCAAGGTGAGTTCACACAGCCAAGGCATGGGATTCCCGGGTTGGGAATTGGGTTGGAAGATTTGAATTGGATAATTATTCGTACTTACGCTATTGCTAGACTATATACCATCTTCCTCAGGTTAGTCAGGACACTTACGTAAAACCTACGTAAACTAGTATCTACCACTGTCTCCCGGGTCGGGAGGACACTTACGTAAAACCTACGTAAACTCATACCTACTACTGTCTTCCGGGTCGGAAGGACACTTACGTAAAACCTACGTAAACCCCATGCGTACCACTGTCCTCGGGGAAGGGCACTCACGTAAAACCTATGTGACCTTGTACGTATTCCTGTTCTCGGGTTAAGAAGAACACTCATGGTTGCAAATATTCTAGTAAGGATAAACATGGGAAGCCCCCATTAGTAATAAATATAATCATGGGAAACCCCCACTATTAGTACATACATACGTGGGAAGCCCCCACTAAATGAACATACGATTTTGCTATTCCGAACTTACTTTCTGTGAACTCGCTCAACTAGTTGTTGACTCTCTGCTGCATGCCTTGCAGGACCTTAGGTACATATGGAGCTTGCACAGGGAGGAGCAGGTCGTTGTGGAGCATGAATCGTGGATGCCATGCTAAACTTTATAACACTTGAACTTATTACATACATTGAGTTTTCATATTATGCTTCCGCTACTAAAACTACGTTTGGTTTGAACATCAATTGTATTGAGTGGATTTTTATGAACTACTTCTATTATTATATGCTATGTTCAATATGATTGGTGGCTTGATCCTGGTCAGTCACGCTCCTAAGCGGTAGTACTCCGCGGGTGGATTTTGGGGGTGTGACAGATTGGTATCAGAGCCATTGGTTATAGAGAAATTGGTTTTAATATGGGAAAAACGTTTTTATTAAAACCAGACTATAACCAGAACAGTGCTCTCAATGATCCACAATGACGCTTCGCTCCACGTGCAAGACTCAACATCCTAGGTAATAAGGTTTATGTTTATTACCTGCTTGCTAGAACTACATAGAACTTTGCTCGTAGTATGCTTAGATTACATTGCTTACTATTCGTTATTACTTGAGAATACCTATGTGCTTACACTCTTCTGTCATCGCACTACTCGCGAACCATTCTCACTTATTCTACTTTTACTATGAAGATCATGTCTGGATGTGTGAACATGACTCAAGCCCAGTTGACGGCTCTTATCAATGAACAAGTAGCTGCGGCACTTGCAGCTGCACAAGCAGGTAGCATACCCTGCGGATGCGATTCACACTAGGATCTTTAGATCCTACATTAACTCTTGTGTTAAACTTTATCCTATTTGTACACAATAGGTCAACACGCCCCACAACCTGTCTGCACATTCAAGAACTTCATGGACTGTCGTCCAAGCACATTCAGTGGCACAGAAGGAGCAGTGGGACTCCTCCATTGGTTCAAAAAGCTCGAGTCGGTATTCGAGATGTGTGAATGCCCTGAGGCTCGCAGGGTAAAGTACGCCACTGGCACGTTGGAAGGGATTGCGCTAACCTGGTGGAATGCGCAAGTACAGATTCTAGGGCTGGCGGCTGCTAATGCCACCCCTTGGAACGATTTCAAGGAATTGATTAAAAGGGAATACTGCACACGTGATGACATCCACAAGTTGGAGGTGGAGCTTTATCATTTGAAAATGACGGGGTCGGAAATCGAAGCTTACACGAAACGGTCAAACGAACTGGCCATCTTGTGTCCAACCATGGTGGACCCTCCGATCAAGCGCATTGAGTTGTACCTCAAGGGTCTAGCATCAGAGATTCAGAGCCATGTGACATCGGCTAACCTCGACAACATCCAAGACATCCAGCGTCTTGCTCATCGCCTCACGGATCAGGCGGTGGAACAGAAAAGTTGCCCAAACGCATCAGTGCTACCACTCCAGCTGCTACTCCTACTACCCCCAGTGACAACAAAAGAAAGTGGGAGGGGGATTCTAGCAAAGGTTCAGCAACAGTTCAGTCTCAAGCTCAGCAACAGAAGACTGACCACTACCAGAGTCCTAGTCAGCAATCTTCTGGTGGTCATAGGCAGAAAAGATATCAAGGATTTCACCCCAAGTGTCACAACTGTAACAGGCATCACAGCGGCCAGTGCAACAAGGGTCGTTGTCAGAGGTGCCTCAAGATGGGTCACGAGGCCAAAGACTGTAGGAGTCCACGGCCTGCGAATCATAACCAGCAACTGCAATTACCAGCTCCACAAAACCCACAGCAGCAACAACAACGGGGCAACAGGGGATGTTTCCAGTGTGGGGCGGAAGGTCATTTCAAACGTGATTGCCCCCAGTTAAACCAGAACCAGAATTGCAACAACAACAACCAAGGCAATGGTAACAACAATGGTGGGAACAATAACGGCAATGAAGCTAGGGGTCGTGCTTTTGTGCTGGGTCGAGGTGACGCAAGGAACGATCCTAACGTGGTCATGGGTAAGTTTCTTCTTGACGACTTTTACGTTACTGTTTTGTTTGATTCGGGTGCGGATACCAGTTATGTGTCTTTAAAAGTTAGTCAAATGTTAAAACGTACACCCACACCCCTAAACACCAAATATGTCGTAGAGTTAGCAAATGGTAAAAGTGTAGAAGCCGCACATGTAGTCAAGGGTTGTAACATTGTCTTAGCTGGTCAGACCTTCTCGATCGATCTCATACCCATAGTTTTGGGTAGTTTCGACATCGTCATTGGTATGGATTGGTTATCCCAACATCACGCAGAGATCTTATGCAAGGAAAAGATAGTCCGCATTCCTCGTTCTGGTCAAGAACCTCTCGAAGTTCAAGGCGACAAGAGTGGTGCTGTGGTTGTCATCATCTCCTTCCTGAAGGCCCAAAAGTGCTTACGAAAGGGGCACACTGCCATTTTGGCACTAGTTACTGATGCATCAACAAAAGAGAAAAGAATAGAGGATATTCCTGTGGTACGCGAATTTCCTCAAGTGTTTCCTGAAGATTTACCTGGTCTACCGCCTCATCGTCAGGTCGAATTTCAAATCGAGCTCGCTCCAGGAGTAGCACCCATAGCTCGAGCACCATATCGTTTAGCTCCCACTGAACTGGAAGAACTGTCAAAGCAGCTAAAAGAGCTCTTGGAAAAGGGCTTTATTCGTCCAAGCTCTTCGCCTTGGGGAGCTCCAGTATTGTTCGTGAAAAAGAAAGACGGAACATTCAGAATGTGCATAGACTACCGCGAACTGAACAAAGTCACAGTGAAGAATCGCTACCCTCTTCCACGTATTGACGACTTATTCGACCAGTTGCAAGGGTCGAGCTACTACTCCAAGATTGATCTGAGGTCAGGTTATCATCAGCAGAGAGTCCGGGATGAGGACGTCTCCAAGACAGCATTCTGAACTCGCTACGGCCACTACGAGTTTCTAATCATGCCATTCGGGCTAACGAACGCGCCTGCAGTTTTCATGGATCTTATGAACAGAGTGTGCAAGCCCTACTTAGACAAATTTGTGATAGTTTTCATCGACGATATTCTGATCTACTCCAAGAGTCAGGAGGAACACGAGCAGCACCTACGGCTTATCTTGGAACTCCTTCGAAAGGAACAACTGTACGCCAAGTTTTCAAAATGCGACTTCTGGCTTCGTGAAGTCCACTTCCTAGGCCATGTGGTGAACAAGGATGGGATTCATGTTGATCCATCCAAGGTAGATTCGATCAGGAACTGGCATGCACCGCGTCCACCAACGGAAATACGCCAATTCTTGGGTTTGGCGGGTTACTATAGGCGATTCATTAAAGACTTCTCAAAGATCGCTCAGCCGCTTACGTTATTGACACAGAAAGGTGTCACCTACCGTTGGGGAGATCCCTAGGAAACCGCTTTCCAGTATCTAAAGGATAGGCTTTACAGCGCACCCATTCTCTCATTGCCAGCGGGCACGGATGATTTTGTGGTCTATTGTGACGCATCGATACAGGGGCTTGGTTGCGTATTGATGCAACAGGATAAAGTTATTGCCTACGCTTCTCGACAACTCAAGGTTCATGAACGGAACTACACGACGCACGATTTAGAGCTGGGAGCTGTTGTTTTCGCGCTTAAGATACGGCGGCACTACCTGTACGGTACCAAGTGCACTATTTACACCGATCACAGGAGTCTCGAGCATATCCTTAAGCAAAAGGATTTGAACATGCGTCAACGAAGATGGGTCAAACTTTTGAATGATTATGAATGCGCCATCAAGTACCATCTAGGCAAAGCCAATGTTGTGGCTGACGCCCTCAGTCGGAAAGACACTACGCCTAGATGCGTACGAGCATTGCAGCTCACTATCCAATCTAGTCTTCCTGCACAGATACGAGATGCTCAGGTAGAAGCATTGAAACCAGAAAACGTCAGGGCAGAAGCCTTACGTGGCTCAAGGCAGCGGTTAGAACAGAAGGAAGACGGCGCCTACTATGTAACAGGGCGTATTTGGGTTCCACTTTATGGCAACCTGCGTGAGCTGGTAATGGATGAAGCTCACAAGTCTCGCTACTCGGTACATCCAGGGTCGGATAAAATGTACCACGACATCAGAACAACGTATTGGTGGCCTAGCATGAAGGCCCACATCGCTACCTACGTCAGCAAATGCTTGACCTGTGCAAGAGTCAAGGCAGAGTATCAGAAACCAGCAGGCTTACTTCAGCAACCAAAGATACCACAGTGGAAATGGGAGGAAATTTCCATGGATTTCGTTACTAGCCTACCTAGATCCCAGCGTGGGAACGATACTATTTGGGTGATCGTGGATCGACTCACCAAGTCTGCTCGTTTCCTGGCAATCAAAGAAACAGACAAGTTCTCCACACTAGCAGACATATACTTGAAGGAAGTAGTCTCAAGGCACGGGGTGCCCACCTCTATCATTTCAGATTGCGATGCACGATTCACATCAGAACTATGGCAAGCAATGCACAAGGCTTTTGGCTCTCGGTTAGATATGAGCACGGCTTATCACCCTTAGACGGATGGGCAGTCTGAGCGCACGATTCAAACCTTAGAAGACATGCTTCGGGCATGTGTTATCGATTTTGGCAACAGCTGGGAAAAGCACCTCCCTTTAGTGGAGTTTTCATACAATAACAGCTACCACACCAGCATACAAGCCGCTCCATTTGAGGCATTGTACGGGCGTAAATGCCGGTCACCTCTCTGTTGGGCAGAGGTGGGGGATAGTCAGATCATGGGTCCAGAACTTATAGTGGACACCACGGAAAAGATTGCACAGATAAGGCAACGCATGGCGGCAGCACGCGACCGTCAGAAAAGCTACGCGGATAAGCGTAGGAAGCCATTGGAATTTCAGGTCGGGGACCGGATTTTACTTAAAGTCTCACCCTGGAAGGGTGTGGTTCGTTTTGGGAAATGGGGCAAACTCAATCCGCGGTATGTCGGACCGTTCGAAATCGCAGAAAGAATAGGCAAAGTGGCCTACAGACTAAACTTACCAGCTGAACTCGGTGCAGTTCACAATGTTTTTCACGTGTCGAATCTGAAGAAGTGCCTGTCAGATGAGACCCTCATAGTTCCTTTGAAGGAGCTCACTATCGACGAGCGGTTGCAGTTCGTCGAGGAACCAGTTGAAATCACGGACCAGGATGTTAAGGTCCTTAAGAACACGAGAATCCCTCTTGTTCGAGTTCGTTGGAACTCCCGTCGCGGCCCAGAGTTCACCTGGGAGCGTGAAGATCAAATGAAACTCAAGTATCCCCAGTTATTCGAAACCAATGCAACCATTACTAAGGCTGAAGCTACTACTACAGAATTTCGGGACGAAATTCCAAATCAACGGGGGGATGATGTGACACCCTAGGAAAACCAGTAAACGATACAACTTACCTAGCTTCCTCAGTAACCGCATGCTAAATTTCGGGACGAAATTTCTTTCAAGTTGGGGATAATGTGACAACTCGAGTTTCCAAAATTCCACTTTCGCATTTATTGCACCTTCACTGTTTGTCTAGTTGTTTACTTGCACAACTGGTTGCTTTGTAACTGTATACGTTTTGGATTTGATAAGGTTTATGATTGATTTGTCAAATACTTGAATGTGGTGATGAAACTGTAAATTGCATATCTTGTGCATGTAATATGTGATAAATAATTCTTAAGGGTGCTTAGTGCTAATAGTGAAATTCTAATCATTCTTAACCCTAATCCCTTTCACTAATCATCACCCAAGAATCAAAACACGTACTTTCACATTCTCTAATCCTCTCTACAATCATCTTCATCATTGACACAAGCTCTTCATCACTCTTTCCTCACTTTGTCTAGAATCAATCCAAGGTAATTGTTTAATCATTGTTTATTGTTAATCGTTGATTGATTGATTCATGCTAAACCCTAGTTCTTCATATGATATTCTGTGCTTATTGATTTATTCTGATTATTGAGAAATGAATATGATTGTTGTGTTATCATTTGTCTGATGATTAAGATGTATGATATGTTGGAACTATTGATGGTTAATTTGATTCCTGCACTGTGAAAGTATGAAATTAGGGTTTTGGATCGTAGTCTGTGAAAATGTAACTGTTCTATTGATTCTGTGACATGATCTTTGGAATTCACGCATGATTGAAAAGTCTGAGTTTTAGAATGATTAAAAGGTCCGAACATTATATGTGTATGATACCTAGTCCGAATTTTGAATGAAATTGCATGAGGATCCGAGTTTTAACTATAAAGTGTTGAATGGTCCGACTTTCAGTAAGGGAGCCTAGTGTCCGACCTTATTGTTAATGTGTTGTCCGAATTTTTAAAGGCATGAGCATTATGTCCAAATTTTAAAGGCATGAGCCTTATGTCCGAATTTTACTAAAGCTTTTATCCGAGTTTTATGTGAAACCATATGTCCGAGTTTTGTAAAAAGGGATGAAGTCCGGCCTTTATAAGTTATAAGGGTCCAAGTTTTGGTTTAATGGACTTAGTCCGACTTTTGTGCATAAGATGCTTGTCCGATCTTTATTGATTATCATGATGGTCCGACTTTTGTTAACATACCTTGTCCGAACTTTTGATCATGGAAAGCATGGGTCCGACTTTGTTATAGTGTTGCCTAGTCCGACTTTGTTTGATGAATATGTCCAAGTTTTGAGTAGTGTTTAGCCTTGTCCGAATATTGTAAGGGTTATTAACTGTCCGAATTTTATATGTATGTAAACATGTCCGACCTTTTGTAACAAGACCCTTTGGTCCGAGTTTTAGGCTTTAAAAGCCTTGTCCGAGTTTTGGCTAGTATAAAGGTGATCCGAACTCTAGTGTTAAATCAATTGGCCCGAGTTTTAATCTAAGGCAACTGGTCCAAGTCTGGTTAAGATATCAACCTTGTTAACTTTGCTAAGCAGATGACATGATTAGTTATTAACTCAGTTAAGTTGAGCTGATGAATGCTGTTTGTCAATTAACTCTGTTAACTCTATTGACTCTGTTAAAGTGTGCAACACTGTTAAGTGCGTTAACTGTATGGGGTATGTTAACTGCCTGTTAATCCTGTCAAGCATAAATGGTGCGATTTTGATAAACTGCATACGTGATATGTGATAACTGTTTAAACACACTTCGTGACATAAATGGCATGCGAACTTGAACTGATCTAATATACATGCATACTATAGGACGTGATTGACTATTCGTGAGCACATAGTTAGCATACTGAGCAAACCAAGGTGAGTTCACACAGCCAAGGCATGGGATTCCCGGGTTGGGAATTGGGTTGGAAGATTTGAATTGGATAATTATTCGTACTTACGCTATTGCTAGACTATATACCATCGTCCTCAGGTTAGTCAGGACACTTACGTAAAACCTACGTAAACTAGTATCTACCACTGTCTCCCGGGTCGGGAGGACACTTACATAAAACCTACGTAAACTCATACCTACTACTGTCTTCCGGGTCGGAAGGACACTTACGTAAAACCTACATAAACCCCACGCGTACCACTGTCCTCGGGGAAGGGCACTCACGTAAAACCTACGTGACCTTGTACGTATTCCTGTTCTCGGGTTAAGAAGAACAATCATGGTTGTAAATAGTCTAGTAAGGATAAACATGGGAAGCCCCCATTAGTAATAAATATAATCATGGGAAACCCCCACTATTAGTACATACATACGTGGGAAGCCCCCACTAAATGAACATACGATTTTGCTATTCCGAACTTACTTTCTGTGAACTCGCTCAACTAGTTGTTGACTCTCTGCTGCATGCCTTGCAGGACCTTAGGTACATATGGAGGTTGCACAGGGAGGAGCAGGTCGTTGTGGAGCATGGATCGTGGATGCCATGCTAAACTTTATAACACTTGAACTTATTACATACATTGAGTTTTCATATTATGCTTCCACTACTAAAACTACGTTTGGTTTGAACATCAATTGTATTGAGTGGATTTTTATGAACTACTTCTATTATTATATGCTATGTTCAATATGATTGGTGGCTTGATCCTGGTCAGTCACGCTCCCAAGCGGTAGTACTCCGCCGGTGGATTTTGGGGGTGTGACAAGACTGCTTCTGTCTTTTCTATCCAGCGCAAGGCTGAAATGGCTCTTTCATTTCCTGAGAATTCTATCGGTTCGCATGATAAGAATTCTTTATAAGAATAACCATACGAGATGGTCCTTCTTCTTTTTGGAAATGGAGCTTGGATAAACAGTCCGTGATTTCCATTCACGCTGTGACTTAGGTCAGTGGGTGCATGTTTACTTCTGATTATGGAATTATTTTCTGCCTTTTTATTAATAGTTTCGATAATATAGGGAATAGCATCTATGATTTCTTGAGCTGCTATGTGCTCGATAACACTTTTATCCACTTAGTTCCCGTTATTATTGTTATTCTGGATTTCCTGATTTACTTCGTTTGACATCTGAATTGTAAATATTTATCAGGTATTAATATCACAGAGTAAATTAAACAATAAACACTCAAGCATATTGAACCAAAAAACGTCGATCATTGCGACTTTTACTCTTTCCATATATATATGCATCTATTACAAACTATAACTAGAATTTAAACATTAGTAACTATGCATCGATATATATTTATAGCTGATATTTATATATATATATATATATATATATATCTATTTTAGTTGATATATTATATATATATATATATATATATATGTATGTATATATATATTTTTATCAAAGCAACAAAATTACACATATACATATATATATAGTATAGTAGGCGTTGACTTCTAATATTGCATTTCCCTCTCGTCATATTTCCAGACAAGCTTTTCCCCGATTTGGCAAATCTGGTTTCCTTCCTCAACCAACTCTTTACCATACTGGCGAAGTTCTTCCACATTCTCATGGCTCATTGGTGGCATTGGGGCTGGCACGGGTTCAGGGTAAAGTGGTTTTGGTTCTCCGTAGGGATATGGGTTATTCAGTAATTCCTGAATTGCCCAGTCGTTGGCCCACCACTGATCTAAAGGGTTCGATGCTGGAATCCTAGGTATCCCATTTGGATCAAAGGTTGGGATTGGAAGGTGGTTCTCCTGGTTTTGTTCTAGATTCATGGGTTGGTTAGGGAATAAAGGAAGTAATTGTGGTTTTGGTATTGCTACTTGGTTGAAATTAAATTCTCCTTCTGCATTTCCAAACATGTGAAAGTTCGCTAGTTGCCTAGCCAATTCTTCTTCCCATAGAGGTCTAGCTTCTAGATTTTGGGTATTTCTCTCAGCTCTATTCACTATTGCTTGTTGTATTTTTCTCATCCTTTTTCTCCTCTCCACTTTTGCTCTACTAAACTACTCTCTCTTCTTAGGGGGGAAAAGGTTCTTCAGATTTAGCTTTAAAAACAAAGATATCCTCAGAAACGGCTGTGTATCCGGTGGTTGGTTGGGATGTTCCTTCATCCATTGGAGAATGAGGTAGATGACGATAAGCGTCAGAAGTACCCTGATCACTCATACTGTAAACTAAGAAAATTTTCAAAATGACATAAAATAATAATATACATATAGCATGCTCACAGTCAAACTTAAGCACCTGAAACACATGTGAAAATAGGTACGTCTGCATAAAAATGCCTGTGAGTAACATAGGTTTTTTTGTTGAGGATTCATGGCTTTGATTTTGTTAAAAGAATTGTTTAACTAAAAAGTAGCCATGAACTTTTGTAAAAATGTTTTCTTTTGTAAAATCATATGAAAATCAATGTGAAAATTAAATGATTTAAAAGAAATAATGCATGGTTAAATAAATAACCAAATGGTAATAAATTGTGTAAAATATGTCGTGTCTTGAAATAGAATATCATGTCTTGTGTAAAACATGTCGTGTCATGTATAAAATGTCATATCTTGTCTAAAAATGTCATGTCATGTCTTGTCTTTGTCGAAGTGGTTTAGATAACGCCACGATGTGTAATGTAATAAAAGCACCTATATATAGGAAGTACCAGTGGCGTATCCACCATGCTTTTATCACATTACACACGACTCGTTATTTAAATCACTTATCAATGTCAAAAGTCATGTATAAACCATGTCTAATGTCAAGTATAAACCACGTCTTGTATTACAAATGTCTAATAATAACCAATGTCTTGTATGGCAAGTAAAAAGTCTTTACTCAAACCACATTTAATAATGTCATGTATAACCAAATGTCTTGTGTAACCAAATGTCATGTACAAAATAATGTCTTTGAATAAACAAAAGTTTAATTCATTTTGGCAGCGGAATTTACATCAGGACCAGTTTTGGGGGTATCTTGTGTTTATCCATTTTGGCAGCGGAATTTACATCAGGACCGTAGTTAGGAAATATTTTATCAGAGTAAAATACCACACTTTTATAATATTAAACACATGGGACAAAACCCATGTTTTAAATACACACATTTTCATAGGAATAAAATCCTATTTTATTTAACGAAAACATCTATTTATTTTAGGTAACTTTATTGCCACTTTTCCAAGCCTTCAATGCTGTACAGCTGGCTTCTATTTGGCTTTCACATTTTGTAACATGAAATGCGTTTAAAAACATTTTGTCAGTGGTAAATACATGTGAGTGAATCCCAGTTTAATCAAGTTTAATAAAAACAATTGTACATTATTGAGGGCATTCACGCAATTACATTTGTTTCCAAGTCATACTAATTATCACCCACAGTACTGTCAACCCGACTTGTGGTCATGTTACTCCTCGCAAGGTAGTAACAAATTTTGTATACAAAACCCCAACATATCGACGATAACTGTATCCTTACCAACACTCAATAACTATTTAACGTAATATTAATTAAGTGAGGTTTTGTAAAAACAGTTTGCAAAAAGGAGATTACTCACAAAAGGTTTACACAAAAAGAGGATTACTCACATTGTTGTCTTAAGTTTTCTGTAAAGGTTTCCTGGTGACAATCTATAAATTACACAAATGCACATAACCCATTTTAACATTAGTAATACCCTCCCCGAGATGGCATTCTGACGCCTACATCGGGCAGAACCACGACAGCCGTTACGGAACCCTAGATCAATCGGGCAGCGTATCTAATACGTATCCAGGGGTTATGATACTTACAACGGAGCAGAACTTCGTTATTTAGGGGGGTATTATGCCCGGAAATCACTTTATCTATGTGAAAATTCGTAAGAAAGAAAAGAAATGAGCGATCGAAAACTGAAGCCGATGCCCTCAATTTATAGGGCTGATCTTTGGTTCCGTCGCGCCCCTCGTAGCATACTCCAGGGCTTACGCGGCCCGCGAGGCTCCCTAGGGTAGGCCCTAGGGTTGCTGATTCGGACCGTAGACTCCACAAGCGTCACGACACGTGGCGCCCTAGGGTTTCGGTCTGATCCCTTGTTGTCGCGGCCCGCGTAGGCAGTAGCCAAAGGCTACGCGCCCCGCGAGGACCCTATTTTTCTTGTTTTTAATTAATTTTAATGAAAATAAAGGTATTCGGGCCCTGTTTTCACATATGGGGTGTATTTTGTGACATATTGGGATATTTTAATATATTTTAGGGTGTCGGAAAAATATTTAGGAGGGTGTCGGTTTATTTAAGGGTTGTTATATATTGGATAAACCCTTATAAAGACAAAGGTTTATCAAATGTCCCCAAATGGATGCTTCCAAACAAACTAGGAAGCGGGAATGAGGTTATCAAACCTATGGTAAACCATACATACTACTGGTCGGCAGGATAATGTTAATGAATGTATCATGTCTCAATCAACATACCAAAATGTCATAATCAATGTAAGCATGTCATGTAAAATGTTTTTGTAACCCATGTACTAAGTATGCTAAGTCAACATTCGAAGTAAAAGGTTCATGAAATCAAGGTGCTAAATATGTTAAGTTAACATATGAAGTAAAATGGGTCAATCAAATCAATGTGCTAGCATGCTAAGTCAACATACGAAGCAAAATGCAATGTAAATCAATGTGCTCATATGCTAAGTCAACATATGTCGCAAAATGTAACGTAAATCAATGTGCTCATATGCTAAGTCAACATATGCCGCAAAATGTAATGTAAATCAATGTGCTCATATGCTAAGTCAACATATGCCGCAGAAGTATCATTGAAATCAAATGTGCTAGCATGTTAACTCAATATACATAGCAAAACATAATTGAAATCATGTACTATATGTGTACTAGATGAACATAGCATGTATATGTCATGAAAGCATGAAAGTAACATACAGGCACAAGTGTTTCACCCTAAAATATTTGCAAAGAGTAAAAGAAGGGTCTATGTACTCACTTGGGATTGCAAAGTATCCTTGAATCAAGTGAACTACAAAGCTTGGGGAATCAAGGAATCAAGTGGCACCTAGTATTGATAACTATGTTAATAAGTCGGGTCCTAAACCGACGGTAGGATAGAATGAAGTTCTATAAAACAAATGAGTTTTGGAACTCATATGGCATTATTTAATAAACTTTACATTCAGATTAGAAAGTCATCCTAAGTGCTTTTGACCCGTTTTGACCCGTTACGGTGGTTTACGCTACTTTAACGTGTCGTTTTGCGTAAAAACGCGTTCGGATGATTATATATGTCATATGATAAGTGTTATATGTCCAAACATTGTTGAAAATGTTATTACATCAGCTTAGATACCAAAAGTTTGGTTACATATGCTTAAAATGAATTAATGCTCAAAAAGGGCATTTTGGTTATTTTTAAAGGGCATAAGGTATAACCTCAGTAGGTTATTCCCTATATAAATATGGTCACCTACATGTGTTTGGTCGGATCCTAAGATCGACCAAATGGGTCGGATTCGAAAGTCAAAGCGGTGGTCAAGACCGCTCGACTTATGACCCTAAATAAGCACTAAACTAGAAGTGACGAGTTAAACATGTCAAAACATGTTTTACTTAGTTGGAAAACTGATTTGGTATAAAAAAAAGTGTTTTGATACCCGAAAATAGTTCCGTCGTAAAATGCACATAAACGTGCATTTTGACCGAAACTTTGACTCTTCACTATGACTAGTAAACGTGGTAATCAGTAGGTATAATCGCAAGGGATTATAACCATCATGATTACGATCACGTTGCAAAGTTCAATTGAACTTTGTCTTGACCAATTCATTGTCAAAGCCAAAAGTCAAACACTGTTTTACTTTTAGCTTGAAATAGCTAAAAATAAATAAACAAGACTAGTTAGAACACTCACTTGTGTTCTAGGAAGAAGGAAACTCAGCTAAGAAGCCTTGAATCAGCAAGTTGCAGAATGAATGAAGTTGGCTATTTATACAAATCCTTGAATCATAGGATCATGACAAGTATTTATGTGTTGCCCAAAGATTAATCTTATCCCTATAAGTGTTTGGACCAGGTTACAAGCCTTGGGGAACACTTAAATAGCCCACAAGATTGCAAAAACCAAGTTGGAAATCAGTTTGCAACAGTGACGTGATGTCGTGGTCACAGTCAAATTTAATCCAATTACTACTAAATAGATAGTGGCAAGTGGGTATCAAACATAGGGAGTTTGTGGAATATGTGTTATTTGAAGGTTTATCTAAGTTAACTAAAATTACACTAATTGCAATGAAAATAAAGTTCAAGAGTTGGTTTGATTGATTTGAGTTTTAAAACTAAGATTACTATTCTAATTGCAAAATGAAAGTGTTGCTTGTAAACAAATTAGAGACAAATGACCATCCTAGATTTCCGGTTTGTTTCGGCATTCATATTATCATTTCACTAGAAAGAACTACATAGACATAGCTCATGTGTGATTATTTGCAGTGATGAAAGGGAACTAAGTACTCAGATTCCTAGAACGTGAGGTTGTTACCCGATGATCAATCAACCCTTACCCAAACCTAACTATACCCATGATATCTCGATTGCCAACGGCACCAAGAACGTATGGTTTCTAATTACTTCAACATAAGGATTAACAAGTTACTAACAAACAATCACACACCATAACAACAAATCGTAACGATAAAGATTGTTATTCTAGAAATTAGAGAAATCAAACATGAAATGTCTCAACCAAACCTTCAATCCAGGACAATCACCAAGTGTTTAGCCACTCATGGCTTGAAACAACATCATAACAAAAGTTTCAATGTTCATAAAGATCCAAGACAATAAAACCAATGATTAGACAAGTGTTCTTCTAGCTAATCTCCCAAATTCGTTCACAAGCCAATAGTAACCGAAATGAGATGATTAGACACCATAAAAACCCATGAAATGACAATTTAATGCATAAGTTACAAGATCGGATCAGTCGGTGGCGTAACCTACGGCAGAGGGCCGTAGGTTACGGCGGGCAGCTTTCCCTTACGGCGGGTGGCTTCTGTCTTACGGCGAAGGCTTTTTGCAAAGGTTGGGGCCGTAACCTACGGCCAAGTGCCGTAGGTTACGTCGCTGAGTGTTAGTTTTTCCTTGTTTCCTTCATTTAATTCACCATTTCTTCAATCCCAACACCGCCAACTTCTAGCATCCATCCAAGCTCCATAAAACCCGCATTTTAAGCTCTTTAACACCTGTAACATCAAACATCTTGTGATTACCAAATTCAAGCTATTAACCGGGTAAAGTATGGTATTTTAGTCTATTTAAAGGCCTTAAGGGTTGTCATACGGACCACCCGTCACATCCCCACACTTACCCATTGCTTGTCCCAAGTAACTCATTCAAAAACTATTTTCAACACATGCGCGATCAACATAAACTAAACAAAAACATGTCATCCTTTTACTAACCCGTTCTTAACACCCAAAACAATACACCCCTCTCTAAATCTCTCCTCTCGGCTACAAGTAAGTACTAGCAAAGATAAGCTAGACACACAATAGGCAAACGGGTGATTGCACAACTATAGGCTTGTACCTAAATCGGTCCTCCTCCTACAAGTTCCAAACATGAATGCAAATCAAAGGGGCTTTTAAGGTTGTAACGAGGCTAGGCGAATGTGTAGGAAATGGAATATATATGAAGTAGCGAAAACTTAACCCGGTCTTTTATTACCTAAAGAAACAAACAAACAACTATCAAACTTAACTACTATATACAAGGCAACTAAACATCACTTTTTTTTCATTTTTTTTTTCATTTTTCATTGCTTTTTCTCTTTTTCTTTTCTTTTCTTTCTGTTCTTTTTTTTTATAAAACAAACTAACTCACAAACTACTAAACAACCACTAATACTATAAGACCGGGTCAAATCGGGTAAATTTTTAGGTAACTAACTAGAAGTAACAAACGATAGGCTTGTAGGCACAAAATTGGGCAACTAAATGTCCAAACCCCCACCCCTCTCACAACCATGCTCATATATATAATTTATGAGGTCCAACCCCCCAAATCCTACACTCACACACACTAAAGACGAGGCTACCTAAATGCCCTTATCCTTTTCACATTCACGTCCAACTAAGGACTCAAACCGCATTCAAGCACAAGTTCTAATGCACCCCCGCCCGTTGCCACTCTCATCAAAGATAAATTTTATTTATGTACAAGTGTGGCTTCAACTCTCACCAAGAACAAAAGGGTATTAAGGGTTGCCGGTGCATCATCTGGGGTTAGACTATGGTGTTCAAATTTTTCATGTTTTGCTTGATTTAAAAAAATATTTCAAAATTCTCCCCATCCCCACACTTGGGATACATTGACCCCAATGTATGGTTTTGAGAGACTTTGATCGCATAAATTCTTAAACACCAACTAAAAGCTTATAAACTCAACCCCAACTTTCTTTTTGTATTTTTTTAAACCAAATCAAACAAACTAACTACCAATATTTCAAAGCTAAAGAACACAACAAGACTAAGGAAAGAGTACATTGACCTGGTGAAGTTTGCCACAACAGATGTTGTAGATAATCCGACTTCCTATCACCACTTTTACCCAAATATCCGTACATCTTCCCCATACTTGAATGTCGCCATGGCCCTGAAACATAGAAAGATAAAAACAGCAAGATCAATATAAAACCCCGGGTTGCCTCCCGAGCAGCGCTAAGTTTCCAGGTCTTCAGCCAGACCGTGCCTCCCCCATTTAAGGTGGCTCAAAGAATCGGTTTCTGCCACTTCCATCACTACATCGTGTCATTTCGTAAAATGCATCCGTCCCGCTTCGATTCGGTGGGTAATCAAGTACAATCCTACTTGATCCCGTATGCGTGTCTTCACGATTCGGTGTGTGATTTATTTTCATTCTTTGACACACATTTTTTATACAATCACTAGACTCACCACTCTTCCCCTCAATGGACTCATAACTAATCACTCTAGTTTGAACATCAAAGGACAACTTACGGTTCTTTTCGGTCATGGTAATAATCTCGTCTCTACAACTGATTTGAGCATTTGCTGTGTATAGAAACAGTCGACCTAAAATTACCCTTTGTTGTGCTGCCATTTTGGTAGAAGCATAATCTAGAACTAGAAAATCCATCGGGTATTCGAATTCTCCCAATCAAATCATAACATTCTTAACTATTCCCCGTGGACGCCTCCAACTCTCATCCGCCAAGCTCACCATGGTGTCTGCATCTTCAAGCGGACCGAAATCGTACATGTCATATAGCTCACCCGGTAACACACTCATGCTCGCCACATAATCCAACAATGCACGAGGAATTTTTAGTTTCCCCACTCGGATAGGCACGATTGGCGCTGCATACTCTTTATCATTCTCGATTTTGGCATCTTTTTCCAAACCCGCATTCACTTGATACGAAGAAGTCAGCAATGTTTCATTAAATTTAGTACTAGGAACGGTGCTTACCACATTGATATTAACACTTTTAATGTTTTTGGGATTTATCACCGTGTCACTTGGTAACTGGCCTTTTGTTTTCTTCAATATCGCCACTTCACTTGCAAGTTGACCCATTTGGGTGGTCAAAGTTTGAATCGCTTTATCACGGGCCTCGTCCTTTTGCATCCGAACCTCATCACGTTGATTCATTCGTCGCATTTCAACTTGCATCGCCTTCAAGATTTCCATTACTTCGTTTCCACCCAAAGAGCTTTGACCCGTTTGATATTGCCTTTGAAATCCTTGGTTTCCTTAGAAATTCGGGTTAACTTGATTTGAAGGGTTCCCAAAACGAAAGTTTGGGTGGTTCCTCAACCCGGGGTGGTAAGTGTTAGAATTCATATTGTTGTAATTTCTACCACCCCCTCCTTGACCTTGCACAGCATGAACCTCTTCGTATTGCCCATCACTTCCTTGGCAATTTTCAGCCGCATGACCTATTTCATTGCAAATAGCACAAACATCATAAATTTGATTAGAAGTTTGTACATTACCATCATCAACCGCATGCACTTGTGTTCGGGTAATGGCCGGCCGTGCTCTCCTTGATGCTTGAGCTTTTCTCTTCGAAGTAATTGCCATTTATTCCAAGAACTCCCAATCATCATTTTCATAATTTGTGCCAAAAGTCCCATTTGTCATGGACATTAGATCACGCGCATCTTCGGCACTCAACCCCTCGTGAAATGCATTCATCAACTCCCAAAGTTCAATTCTATGATGAGGGCAATTCTTGATCATCATGTTGAAACGCTCAAAGGCTTCATGAAACATTTCGCCTTGTTGTTGTTGAAAACTCCTCAACCCCATTTTTGCATCATTGGTCTTTTGAGCGGTGTAAAATTCATCTAGAAAAATTTGTTGCATTTCCGCCCAAGTGTAAATAGATGCTGAAGGCAAAGTGTAGAACCACTTCTTTGCCTTATCTTCCAACGAAAATTGAAACAAGACCAACTTGACATCATCGGCCGAAAAACCTTGACTCCCAAGAGTATTGCAGATTGAGTCATAGGCCTCCAAATGGAAATAAGGCTCCTTCGTTGCTAGACCCTTATATTTCGGAAAACTTTGTAAGGAAATACTCCTTACTTTAAAAGTTCTTCCTTGATTGTTGTGAGGAATAACCACCGGGGAAGGATTATGAGTAATCACCGGCCTAAAATGCGCTTCAATACCCCTCGCATGTTCTCTAAGATGCCTTCTTGGTACACCAAACCGCCCCTTGGACGAACTTGACCCATTGGTCTTGGTATATGCCCTTGTAGTGCAATTAGTTGTTGAAATTGTTGTTGTGGCATCGGTGATTTTGAATTGGCCTTTGAAGTTGAGGTTGTACATTCTGTGGACGAACTTGTTGCAATGGTATAGGACGTTGCATTTGTGGCCCTTGTGGCCTTGGCCTAATGTGTTGTGGTATGAGTTGTTGTTGTGGCTCTCCACCAACACTTGGCATTCCTTGAAGTTGGCCTTGCACATAACCAAAGTCTCCTTGGTCTCCATCACCCCCATAAGCATACTCATCTTCATCAAAACCCTCAAATTCCTCATATCCCACATCATAACCATCTCCTTGAATTCCCGAAGACTGCCCAAATGGAAGAGTCGAGTATTGAAAACCCGACTAGTAGAAACGATGAAGCATGGACAATGGTCGAGTTTGGTGCTATAGTATAGTTCGAATATGATTGACCTGCACCCGGAAAGAAATGGGACAATGGTGGAATAGTAGTAGCAGGGTTAAAAGTAATGGTTGGTTCTTCTTGAGTAGTAATGGGTTGTGTGGTGTTGGTTGGTGTGACATTTTGAAGTATGGTGGGTTCAGTAGTATTGGTTGGAATGGTGGTATTTGGTAAAGGTTGAGTGGATGTTGGTATAAATGGTGGAACACGTTCACCCGTAGTGGGTGGTGGTGTATCCCGATCCATGTATCTCAGTGGTGTAATCGGTGTAATTAGTGTTGTTGGTGAACCGCTGATTGTATTTTCTCTTAACAAAATCCTGTTTGCTCGTAAAGTTCGTTCGATTTCCAGATCAAATGCTAATGGTGAAAGCTTGTGAGAGCTTCTAGTACGCATACACCTGTAAATACCTGCACACTAACACACCCAGTGTAAACCAGAAAAATAACAAACTTAAAAAGATCAAAAATAACACACGTTGCGCACTACTCCCCCGAAACGGCGCCAAAATTTGACATGATGTCGTGGTCACAATCAAATTTAATCCAATTACTACTAAATAGATAGTGGCAAGTGGGTATCGAACACAGAGAGTTTGTGGAATATGTGTTATTTGAAGGTTTATCTAAGTTAAGTAAAATTACACTAATTGCAATGAAAATAAAGTTCAAGAGTTGGTTTGATTGATTTGAGTTTTAAAACTAACATTACTATTCTAATTGCAAAATGAAAGTGTTGCTTGTAAACAAATTAGAGACAAATGACCATCCTAGATTTCCGGTTTGTTTCGACATTCATATTATCATTTCACTAGAAAGAACTACATAGACATAGCTCATGTGTGATTATTTGCAGTGATGAAAGGGAACTAAGTACTCAGATTCCTAGAACGTGAGGTTGTTACCCGATGATCAATCAACCCTTACCCAAACCTAACTATACCCATGATATCTCGATTGCCAACGGCACCAAGAACGTATGGTTTCTAATTAGTTCAACATAAGGATTAACAAGTTACTAACAAACAATCACACACCATAACAACAAATCGTAACGATAAAGATTGTTATTCTAGAAATTAGAGAAATCAAACATGAAATGTCTCAACCAAACCTTCAATCCAGGACAATCACCAAGTGTTTAGCCACTCATGGCTTGAAACAACATCATAACAAAAGTTTCAATGTTCATAAAGATCCAAGACAATAAAACCAATGATTAGACAAGTGTTCTTCTAGCTAATCTCCCAAATTCGTTCACAAGCCAATAGTAACCGAAATGAGATGATTAGACACCATAAAAACCCATGAAATGACAATTTAATGCATAAGTTACAAAATTGGATCAGTCGGTGGCGTAACCTACGGCAGAGGGTCGTAGGTTACGGCGGGCAGCTTTCCCTTACGGCGGGTGGCTTCTGTCTTACGGCGAAGGCTTTTTGCAAAGGTTGGGGCCGTAACCTACGGCCAAGTGCCGTAGGTTACGGTGCTGAGTGTTAGTTTTTCCTTGTTTCCTTCATTTAATTCACCATTTCTTCAATCCCAACACCGCCAACTTCTAGCATCCATCCAAGCTCCATAAAACCTGCATTTTAAGCTCTTTAACACCTGTAACATCAAACATCTTGTGATTACCAAATTCAAGCTATTAACCGGGTAAAGTATGGTATTTTAGTCTATTTAAAGGCCTTAAGGGTTGTCCTACGGACCACCCGTCACATCTCCACACTTACCCATTGCTTGTCCCAATATTTTAATGATTAAATAATTTTTTGGATGTACGGATATGGTCAGAATGCAGAATATACGCGAATTGGCATACTTTCGCAGTTTTGACGCATTTAGTCCTTGTGCATAAAATAACATGTTTTTGCCATACCGACCCTTCAAAACTTATTTCTAAGTTATATTATGGGTATTTAGGGTATGTTTAACTTATGTTCTTGCTCCGGAGTGTACGTTGCTATGAAAATTGGCAGACTTTCGTAGTTTGTCGTAAATAGTCTTTGTGATCAAATAAGCATATTTTTCACATACCGAACCCTCCAAAACTTATTTCTAAGTTATGTTAAGGGTATTTAAGATAGGTTTAGCTTATGTCATTGTTCTGGAGCATACGTTGCGTTAAACTGATTACGTTTACGTAACAGTTTACGAATAACTTTCCAAAAAATGTTAAAGAGTTTGAAATTGAAAATGTGCAAATATCATGGATAATGACACAATCCAATAAATAAAGTATAAGGTTTTATTGCTAACGAAATTATTCGGGATTGGTTAGTGATAACTGTAGGCACAGTAGTCACAATTTGTAAGGAATTTAATAATTTTTAATGATTTGTAAGGATATGATGTGTCAGTTCACTTGACAGTTAAAGGCGCCTAAGGGCATTCTTAACATTGGAGATAGTCAAAGTGAAACGAGTCAATGACTATGATTTTATATTTTGTAAGGCTTATGGGTATGGGGACCGTCCCCGGATTGTTCCGGAACGGCGCTGGTGGGAATACCATCCCCCCCCCCCACGGCTTCGTCCTCGGCGTCGAGTATGGGATGATGGTGACGATCCACAAGAAGACAAAAACCATCAATCTCCCTCTCTCATACTACATATACATTTTAGGTCCATCCACCCATTTCTATACCTCCATCCTCTTTGCTTCATCCTCACACTCATCCTACGTGGCGGATCATCATCCAAGGGAGAACCATCACCATACCGCATAGAGTAAGTATAATAGGACATGCATAGGCATTGTAGTTCCAATCCCACTCCTACTGGTACTCACACTTGTCTCCTTTTAACAAAAAGAAAAAGATTGTGTAATATTCAAAAAGTATTAATATTATAGGTGAAAGTTACAAAATCTCCCTTTCCAAGTACAGTTTTTGTGTCTAGTTGGATGAACCTAGTTTGTGAAATAGCATTAGTAGCAGACACAATCGACCCAATGCCAACTTTATCTTTGTTGAGCACTTCACAAGCTTAAATCTTGTATTCATTATGCTCCCAATCATATCTCTTGGTTGTCTAGCCCGCATGCTCCTCCCACCACCCTTTCTCTCTCCATAACCACACCCCTATATAACACTCCCCTCCCCCCACTCCATTCTTCTACCATCTCAAAACACACTCATAACTCATAAGCTTTCTTCGCCACCTTCAATGGCTGTTTCCGGTTTTGAAGGCTTTGAAAAACGCCTAGAGCTTGAATTCTCCTGTCATGATCCGGTTATCGGCATCGGTCTCCGGGAACTTGACTTCAAATCACTTGAACAAGTGCTTCATCTAGTACAATGTACTGTTGTTTCTGCACTTGGCAACCAACACTTTGATTCTTACGTACTTTCAGAGTCATCGCTCTTTGTTTACCCTACTAAGATCATCATCAAAACATGTGGCACCACACAACTCTTGAAATCTGTTCAACCCTTCATTCATCTTGCTCGAACTCTTAATCTTCACATTGTTGCTCTTCGTTACACGCGTGGAAGCTTTATATTCCCACAAGCACAACCCCACCCTCACACTAGCTTCCATGAAGAAGTTGTCTATTTGGAGGACAACATTCCTGCAAATCTGTGTTACAGAAAGGCTTCTGTGATCCCCTCAAAGCTCACTTCTCATTCATGGCATGTGTTTTCTGCTGCAGTTGTTGAATATTCTGATGATATTCTATACACTGTTGAGGTGTGCATGACGGATCTTGATCAAACCCTAGCTCGAAAGTTTTTCCGGCATCCAAACGATGGGAAAAATGGTGATTCTGCTGGAAGAGAGATGACGGAAGCAACAGGTATTAATCGTATTAACCCTAATGCGCAGATATGCGATTTTGCTTTTGATCCATGCGGCTATTCCATGAATGCTATTGATGGTGACCGCTACTCGACTATTCATGTGACACCTGAAGATGGATTCAGCTATGCTAGCTTCGAGTGCGTTGGATCAGTCTATGATGGTGATATAGCTGACATGGTGAAGAAAGCGGTGAAAGTTTTTTGTCCAGGAACTGTTTCGGTTGCTACAACGAGTGCCAGTAACGACATGTGCCTGAGAATGAAGAATGCGGTTGAGCAGCTCGGAATGAAATGCCGGAGTTGGAGTATGGATGAGTTTCCGGCAGCCGGGACGGTGGTGTTTCAAACATTTACAACTCGCCGGAATAGAATATGATAGAAAAAGAGAAACATGAGGGGCCAGTGGAGTATGAGGATGGTGTTATGATTTTGCATGAGTGATAACAATGTGCATGTTATAGGATGGTGGGGTTGACTTGTGTAAAAAAATATTTTAAAATCCAAAAAAAGAAAAAAAAAATTAGAGAGGATCTTGATATGGAAAAATTTTAAGGGGATTGTTCATCTGCATCATGATAATGTAACCCACTTTGGCTTGTCACGCCTAAGATTTTGAAGAATGTGTTTTCTAGTGGAAAATATTTTGGTTTTTTATTACTCCAGATTTTAAATTTTCAAACTCTTTATCTATAAACTTTGACCTTAAATAATTTTGTTTGTATTAGATAATACTTGATTAAAGTTATATGATTTGGGTGTGTTTTACAAGTGTTTTTATCAGGTTAATTTTCATCATGTTTTATATAACAAAAAAAAATATATAATTAAAGTCAAAGTTTATAGATAAAGACTTTGAAAATTCAAAATATGACACTTTTAATAAGACGGAGGTACTACATTCCTTTACTTGCATTCACACTTTTGTGTTTCTTTCATCACATTTGTTTAAATTACACGATTTACACTACAAGAAAATCGACCAAGCGGCGACATATTGGATGATGATGATGATAAGAAACGTGTGGCTAGTGTTTAACGTGGGACACCGGGTGTGAATAAGGCCAATAGCGGCAACATAGTGGCTGTCGTTGCTATTGGTCCTTTTTCTTGTAGTGATCATATATATACACTGATACACCTGTACATATGATATGTAAATACATATTTTTTAGCAAGTCTCACGTATCCTTTAAACCTATTTTTAGATGTAGCTTAACGTCCATCATATGATTAGAACCCTTACTTAACAACGGGAATACAATTTATACCCCCTTGAAATTGCACCTTGATGCCCATCATATGATTAGAACCATAACGGTTACTTAAGAGGACATACCTTAAAGCAGATAAAATACAACGACTTTGTTTGCAATAATATTAGATACTCCAAGTAATAAAAGTTTTCTCATAGACCACTTGAAACCCCCTCTACTTCTCAGTTCTTATCAAATATTAGATGATTTATTTAATATTTACCATGGTTATCAATTAAATATGATAGTTTAAGACATTTAAGCCATATTCAAATAAACTCAGTAAGTAAAATGAGGTTGATAATCAAATAATATCTTAGGTCAAAAATTAAAAATCCTCCCTATGTTGTAAAAATTGTGAAAGTTTTTAATCAGATACCTATTTAATATTTACAACATTTCGGTTTTGATGGTCTTTTAAATTAAACTTAACTTAATTACTCATGACAAATCTTGATTATTAGTGATATTAATTTTTCAGATTGATAATCAAATCTTTGTTACTACACATAGTTGTTGGCACGTAGACAAGTTCAACTAATTACGCGTGCATATACACGAGGGTGACAACACATAGCCCGCATCATATTATTTATTGATATATACATATCTTCTTTCATGCGGCCTATATATTAATCACAAATTTTTTATACAAATTAACAGAAATAACCTTAAAGGTGGGCTTGGGAAATGGTATATTTATTATTATTGGATTTATAAAGCAAAAGATTTGGAATTATATTTGTTAGAACATGTGTATTGGGGCATTATAAGGTATTATAGGGCAAAAAAAACGCCCCCTTCCCCATTAGATAGGGCATTATAGGGCATTATTTTTGAAAAAAAAAATTGGTGGGGCATTATATATAAAACGCCTAACATGGTTTGTGGAATGGTTGACTGGGTTTGACCCACCAATGAGAAAATAGTTTGCTTTTTTTTGTTTAATGATTGGAAGGGGCATTATCAGACATTATTCCCACTACGCCACTTTTGCAATAACACCCCATGTTGACTGGACTGCCACGTGTCGAATAATGCCCCATGATGAGGGCATTATTTTGTTTAACCACTACACATGGCCTTAGATACCATATATTCTTTATATTGTGGGTAATATGAGTTCATTTCTAGACTCTAGTTATAAGTTCGAAATTATGGAGTCAAAAAAATCATTTGTTTAGGTGACGAACACATCCTACTTGTGGATTTGGTTGGTAAATTAGTTAGGTACAGAGAATAAAAAATAGTTGACAACACGTCTTTATTAGGTTAAGTTTTAAACAGTCATAATTATAAGTTTCAAAAATTGAAGTCTAAGTTTAGAAAAAAAAATGAGTAATGATTGAAAAGAAATATTATGATGTGGTCTAAAATCTGATAGATTGAGAAGTTGCCATATTTGGCCTTGTTGTTTGGTAACATAATCATGTTTCATGTAAGTTGTAAATATATTTGAGAGGGAAAAGAGTTAGTAATGTGTCAAAAACTAAGGACAGAATAAGTGACTTACCTTTGCATGCCAAAGTAGCATTTCCATATATCTATATATCTATGTGTATATATAGAGAGA
The DNA here is from genome assembly GCF_002127325.2 of Helianthus annuus. Taxonomy (NCBI): domain Eukaryota; kingdom Viridiplantae; phylum Streptophyta; class Magnoliopsida; order Asterales; family Asteraceae; genus Helianthus; species Helianthus annuus. Next base: position 32,040,294 of record NC_035439.2, on the reverse strand, counting down.
GGGTGGTTTGGATGCATCATGAAACACTAAAAACCATTTAGATACATAATTTGTTACGAGCTTTTTAATATAAATACATATAGAAATAGAAGGCGTTCAAATAAAAAAGGCTTTTTTTAACTATTTTTATTAAAACGTGTTTTCTAAATGTGTTTAGATTCAGAAACTCCGCAAAAGATTAGGTAAAAGTTAATTTTTTACATGTAAAAATGAATTATTTATGAATTGTTTACATCGTTCCTTATTTTTGTGTGTTTTCTTATTGAACCTTACACTATATATATATAGAAACGGGATCGGGAGAAAACGTCCAAAAGTGTGAGAACGGTGAGAACGCATCCTGACCCAACACGTGTCACGCGACATAGAGAAAGGCGCAGGGGCTTTTTTGTCCTTTCATATTCTTTTTTTAAACGTGTGTCACATTACCTTTCCATTTTTTAGCGTTTAACAAATACACGTCGTTTCTATTGTTTTTAGATCAGAATCATAGTAAATATTTTGGTGTTTTAACTAAGTATGGCTTTAATTGTTGTGCCAAGTAGGATGCAGGCCTATAATGTAAAAAACATCAGTAATTTTCTTGATGTTTATTTTTTTTTCTATCAAGTGTTGTGCCATGTAGGATGCAGGCCTATAATGTGACAGGCAATTATGGCGTTTTGAAAAGATAAATAAATTCAATTTTCCATGTAGTGGCTTTTAATATAATAAATGTTTGGCAATAATGTTACTGTCTATTCATTTTACTGTTTTGCAATTACTGTTTCGTTCAATTTCATCTGTCAATTAGTGTTGCTTTTCCCAGTAATACTTTGTTTGGCGTTTTATGTAGCAACATCGTGCTTTGCTAGCATCCGTTCTCACAGTTTTCAACTATCAGGCGTTTTGGTGTTTGTAGTTTTTGGTGTTTTATACTCAATTTTTTTACTAGTAGAAATTAGATAATAAACAACAGAGAATTAGATAACAAAACAATAGAAAATGAAAAAAAAAAGTTATAATCTAATTTCTCATCCAAATCTTCACTGTCATCAGCCTCTTCTACTTTTAACCTTTTTGGGTTTTGAACCTGTTTTGAATACCTTATGTAGATCCTTATTTTCCTACATAACGCCCGTCTTTAAAAGATGATTATTTTTTATGGCATCTTTTATTGTGGTTTGATATATACTTGTTTGGTGACATGTTGAAGATCAACGTCTGCTCGAATGTATTGATCCCTTCATGCCATCAATATATCCATCAAGAACAAAGTGACATGATGACATATCAGTGTCATCAGTCTCTTTTTCATGAATATTTGTCCATCTCATTAGCAAAGGTTTATAGAGATACCCACCTCAAAGAAGAATCCATTTAGTGAAACTTCATTCAGAACAATACTCAATATAGAAGAAACGAGGTTCTGCATATGTGGCTTTTTTAACTATTTTTTGGCGTTTTAAAGTGAATGGTTTCTAGGAAACATGGCGTTGTTTTTGGTTTGTGATCAGTTGATTGTGCAGAGATGTCTCTCTTATAGGATGTTTTTGGCGCGAAGAATAGACGGGATTTTATTTATAATAAATGATATTAATAAAGTAGCCGTCTTTTCAATTACTGTGTGTATTTTTACTGTTTTTGTTCAGCTTTTTATGAGTTTTTAGGCTTATAGACGTTCAATCTCTCAAGTTTGGCGTTTTTTAATTGGCTTTAAGTAGTTTTTGGCATTTTTTCCATTTTTAGCTTTTAATAATACTTCTCCAAATTACTTTTATTATAGTTTGGAGTTTTTTGCGTTTTACTGCATTATGGCATTTCACAAGCATTATGACTGTTTGGTGTTTTATTAATATAATGTATTTTTTTATTCTAAGTTGAAAAATACATAACAAACAACAGAAAAATAAAAATAAAAATAGAAACAATTAATCTTCCAAATATTCACTGTCACCAGTCTCTTTCTTCTTTGAAACATGTTTACTGGCGGTTTGACTTTGTCATGCTTGTGTTTTTGTGGCCGTTTGGAAAGACAAAATGACATGAGTTTTTTTTTTTTGAATATGTATTTTCAAACCACTTATCAGTGTCATTCGTCTCTTCATGCCATTATAATATTCATCAATAACAAAACACAAAAATGACATAAGTCTGACACCAGCATCTTTTTGTTTATGATTTGTCCATCTGTAGGATCGTTTGCTGACCCGATGAGTCGTTCAGAAGAGAACTTAGACTAGTTCAGAGGCGGAATTCATTGAATTAGTCTTTGTAAAGCTTGATTTCACACTTTAACGTCTCCTTTATTGATTCACTGACTGATTACAAGCTCGTGGAGACAAATGGACAGGGCTTCGCCTTTACACACACTGACTTCTCTACCTGGATCGCTCATATGGACCCCCTATATATAGACATTGGGGATCGCTTATAAGACCTGGTCCAATAAGCGACCCATACACTTGCCACATAAGCGGTCCAGCCCATTGACACATTAGCGGTCCAGATCTAATGCCATATGAGCGATCCTGCTATCTAATTGGGCCACAAAAGCTATCTAAAGCCCAATAAGCAACATGATTTCTCGTTTACTGTTCACTATACAATTTGCCCTATCCTAAGACTCGAACTAAGATGTAGTCGACAGACAACTGCACCAACACCATCTCATACAGCAAAATGTTAATTGAGTCACAGCACCTCAGGGAAGAATGAATTCTCCGAAACTTCGCGTAGAACAATATTGAATATACAAGAAACAGTATTTGCCATTTTTGGCGTTTTACTGAGGAAATAGTGTATCTGAAAGAAACGTCGATTTTTTGGAATCCTTGATGTTTGAGTGTTTTGGCGTTTTCTAAGATGATTGGTATATAGTAAAATATGGTGTTTTGAGTAGGTGTGTTTGATGTTTTGGGGATTTTGGCGTTTGTAATATGAATGGTATATAGTAGAAAATATGGCGTTTCAGGTTCGGGGGGGTGTGTTTTTATGTCTGAGATGTTTTGTTTATATAGGGATGTGTTTTTGCCCGTAATGGCGTTTTATTCATTAGTTTGGTGTTTTGGTATAGAAGTGTAAAGACCCATTTACCCTTAATGAAGCGCGTCCACTTAATAGAATTCGTGTTATTTACGAAAACGCCACCACGCCAATCTAGTCCATAGATTGTTTTGATCGGACGATCCATAAGTGTTTTCACCGTTCTTACATTTTCCACCGTTTTGCATAAATCCTATATATATATATATATATATATATATATATAGAATTGCGCTAAAATAAGAACCACCTCGAGTTGTAAGAACCGCGAGAACTTTTTGATCCGGACCGAGGTGGACCAAATTTTTTTTTCATAAACGTAGATGCATGTATTATAAACACATTTGTAAAAAAAAATTCAAAAAAAAATGGCGTGTGTGTAGTTTTGAGCATCACAAGTTTGTGTTTACGGTACCTGTAAATTTTCCGGTTAGATTTACGGTACCCGTAAACACAAACTTGTGGTGCTCAAAACTACACAAACGACATTTTTTTTTTTGAATTTTTTTTTACAAATGTGTTTATAATACACGCAACTACGTTTTTGAAAAAAAATTTTGGTCCACCTCGCCCCGCACGGTGTAGTTCTCACGGTTCTTACAACTCGAGGTGGTTCTCATTTTAGCGGTCCCCTATATATATATATATATATATATATATATATATATATATATATATATATATAGGGGCTGATTATCGTACAAATGCGCTTATCGTACATTACGTACGCTACAATCTCAGCCGTCAGATCATATTCCCGCATTGAAAATCGCATGTTATTTTTTTGTAACAATTTCGCATGTTGGTTTTTTAACATGCGATTTCATCAAAATTAACACATGCGAAATTGTTACAAAAAACAACATGCTATTTCATCAAAATTATCACATGCGAAATTGAATTATCACATGCGAAATTGTTACAAAAAACAACCTGCTATTTCATCAAAATTATCACATGCGAAATTAAATTACCACATGCGAAATTGTTACAAAAAAACAACCTGCTATTTCATCAAAATTATCACATGCGAAATTGAATTACCACATACGAAATTGTTACAAAAAACAACCTGCTATTTCATCAAAATTATCACATGCGAAATTATTACAAAAAAAAACAACATGCGATTTTCATTGCGGGAAGATGATTTGACGGCTGAGATTATAGCGTACGTAATGTACGATAAGGGAATTTGTACAGTACCCTTTACCTATATATATATATATATATATATATATATATATATATAGTAGGAGTTGGGTGGAAAGTGTGTTTTTCCTAGAAAGTCTAGGAAGCAATAAGAACGCGACATGTGGCATTGTAGGATTTTAACTAAAAGGGTAATTGTGTAATTTGAATATTAATTTAATTATGGATTATTTAATTAGGATAACTAACTAACCATAAAATTATGGAAACTAAATATCCCATTTAATTCAAATTGATAGTTTCACTTTAAATCATACAATCCATACAACATATTCACACGAATTCGTAAAAAAAGATTAAACATTGCTGAAGGATTCTTGACATTGTGTTTTAACAACAGGCATATTTCTTGACGCTGTGTTTTAACAGCAAGCAAATTTGCTGGAGGATTCTTGATATTGTGTTTTAACAGCAAGCAGATTTCTTGACAGTGTGTTTTAACAGCAAGCAGATTTCTTGACGCTGTGTTTTAACAGCAAGCAGATTGCTGGCCATTGTGTTTTAACAGCAAGCAGATTTCTTGACGCTGTGTTTTAATAGCAAGCAGATTGCTGGGGGATTCTTGACATTGTGTTTTAACAGCAAGCAGATTTCTTGACATTGTGTTTTAACAGCAAGCAGATTTCCTTGACGCTGTGTTTTAACAACAAGCAGATTGTTAGACATTGTGTTTTAACAGCAAGCATATTTCTTCACGCTGTGTTTTAACAGCAAGCAGATTTCTTGACATTGTGTTTTAACAGCAAGCAGATTGCTGGACACGCTGTCAGTGTCTTCGTCTTCAACACAACCTAGTGTCTTCGTCTTCAACACACTGTCATCATCAACATTAAAATGGTAAAACACATAAACCTTAAAACACAGCAACATAAACACACCGTAAAACACATTTACCTTAAACACAACTACAAGTCATTATAATTGTAAAACACACCTATATAAAATCTATTGTCAAACACACAATTCATATTTGCATATAACACACTGGTATCAACAGCCAGCAATGATCGATTACAATAAACACAATTTTGAAACCCTAGTTTTGAAAAATACATAAAAAAACGCACCTATGATCGACGACGCCTGATTGGAACGTTTTTTGGAACACATCGGAATATCAATCTTCTTCGTTGTTTCAATAATCTTGAATCTCTTACCTCAAAATTACCAGAAAAAGAACACGCAGATGATAAAAATTCGAGTTCTAGAACACAATCAACAAGTTAAATAGCAACTAACGCTTGTATTTTTTTTTCGAATTTCGTTATCTTCATCCATGAAACTAGCGAATTTTGGTATGGATTAGGGTTTTAGGAAGTGGGTAGAGAGAAAATCGCGTGATTTTAGGACGTGGGTTAATGTTTGACAGTTTGTTAATTGATTTAAAGACGTTGAATGACCAAAATACCCCCAATCTATTAAATCAATTAATTATTATCACACACATATTACCAAAATGCCACTAAGATGATCTCAACCATTAAACACACCAATCGGATGGCCCAGATCGCTTCCTAGACTTTCTAGAAAAAACACACTTTCCGCAGGAACCCTACTCTATATATATATATATATATATATATATATATATATATATATATAAGGTAAGGATCATTTGAGAACCACCTTTATTGTGAGAACCATAAGAACCAATGTGAACACACCAAAAAAAATCTAAACAAACCTAACCCAAAAAAAACACCTAACCCCCCCCCTCCCCCACCCCCCACCCAAGCTAAAATGCTAAAAACTAATCCCCCAAAAATCTAAAAAACACACAAAAAAATTTTTAATATTTTTTTTATGTAAAAATCGCTACTTTTAGTAGCCAAAAAAATATTTTTTTTAAAAAAAGATTTTAATTTTTCTTTAATAACGAAATATAGCGATTTTAATTTAAAAAATATTAAAAAAAATTGTGTGTTTTTTAGGTATTTTTGGTTGTGTTCACGTTGGTTCCCGTGGTTCCTAACGGATCCTTCTCCTATATATATATATATATATATATATATATATATATATATATATATATATATATATATATATATATATATATATATATATATATATATATATATATATATATATATAGGGTAGGGCTAGATAGAAAACCCTATATATATAAAAAACCCGAGAAAACCCAAGCTCCCGACATTTTTTTTTTTGAAAAAAATAACACATGTAATATACATGTTTTTAAGACTTTTGGGCCAAAAAAATCAAAAAAGCGCCGAAGGGATATTTTTAAAAAAAAAAACAAGTTTCAGCAATTTTCAGCGAAAATATGTCTTTTTTGCTTAACACGTGTTAGGAGCTGAAATTTGTTTATTTTTTTTAAAAAAATCCCTTCGGCGCTTTTTTGTTTTTTTTGGCCCAAAACACTCTAAAACATGTATATTACATGTGTAATTTTTTTCAAAAAAAAAAATGTCGGGAGGTTGGGTAAAAATGGCTTCCCATTTGGGTTTCCAGAGTTTTCTAAGAATTTTAGGGTTTTTTATCTAGCATTATCCTATATATATATATATATATATATATATATATATATATATATAGAGAGAGAGAGAGAGAGAGAGAGGGTAAGTGTAGAATTCAAATCCCCTAATCATACATTACGTACGCGATGCCCACAGCCGTACATGTGTCCCTGGTTTATTTTTCTTACATAAGAGTATATTAGACAATCCATTCAATCTGCAGAGGGCAAATTAGACTATTCCTTCAATAAGCAGATCGCGAGAAGTTTGTTACACCACTATCCCGGTAATTATGAATCATATCAGTTTCAAATTTTCATAATTTTTAAAACAATACAATGCGGTTTTCGTTCTGTGCGTTTAGGGTTTAATCGATTGTTGTTTTCAATGGATCCACAAAGCAGTACCGGACGGAACACAGATGTTGAGTTTGAAGATGCTGAATTCGTCAGTGATCACGTTCAATTGGCTGCTGATCAGAGAATTACGATTGAGGAAGTCAGAAATCCTAATTCTGCAAATGCAAATGGTGTCAATGAGTGTTCATATAGTAAGTTTGTTAATTCAGATGTTTAAATGTTCAATGTCATTGTTTTGTATACTCGGTGTAATGAATTTTGTATGATTGTAATTGATTAGAAGGTTTTTAATGTTATTAGAGGGTAATTAATATGGAATCAAAGTGTTTTAACTTTGCATGTGATGAGTCTAACAATTCGCATGTGACAAAAGGAATAAATGTTGGTTTCGCACGTTATGATATCATAAATCGCATGTATAAAACATAGAATCAAAATGCCAAGTTCGCATGTTATGAGTCCAACAATTCGCACGTTCATAACATGTTGGTTTCGCATAGAATGATACCATAAATCGCATGTAGTTTTCATTATATATAAAACATGTTGGTTTCTCTTTTTATTTAATTTTGCAGATGAAAGGCTTTATATTCCGGTGGTTGAAGCATCAGCTACACCTGTGGTTGGAATGCAATTTATTTCTATCGAACGAGCATACATGTTTTACCAAACATATGCTAGTTAGCTGGTTTTTCTTCCCGCAAAGGTGGTGAAACCCACAGTGGTGTAATAATCAAAACTAAATATTTTGTCTGCTCGAAAGAGGGACATAAGCCATTAGTTATAGACGATGCTTATTCAAAGTCAAGAAAGCTATACAAAACAAGGAATAAAGGAACCATTAGAACTGGGTGCAAAGCTCAACTTATTGTCACACCCCGAATTTCCAACACAACCCGGTGAGCCCGGTGGGGAGTATCGTGACGTAAGTTGATATCATCATAGTCAATAAACACAGAATAGAAAAGTGAAAGTCTTGGAATAAAATTACTGTTACAAACCGAAGTGTTCAAAGTTCAAAATAATAAACAGACGGTTGTAATGAAATACCCACAGGCGGATCAAATAAATGTACAAAATGATGATCAACAGACTTTAGGCATTCTAAGGATTTGCAAGATCCTCATATCAATGCCGAGCAGCTTCCAGCCTATTTAGTATAGTACCTGTAACTTAGTCTTTTGGAAATACATCAGTTTACACTGGTAAATACAACTAACTGACACATTTTGAAAACATTTCCAAAATTGATTTAAGTGTACAAGGCATATGAAAGTCTTTTATAACTTGGGACAATTAAGAATTTTAATCTTGTATACAGTTTTACATGTTTGTCAATACATATGGGGCCCAGTATAGAAACCGTGACATGATTAACTGACTCGCCACTTATAAACCCACAAAGGAGTTATCCCCAACTTGTGGGTAAAAATATTTTAGCATTTGCATTTGTCGGGTGTATGCCTATACCCCGTGGTTAAGTCGTGGCCATTAGTAGTAACTTAAATGAGCCGAGGATATCCAGGACACAGTCATTAACCCCCAATGTTTAAGTTATCAAACAAAACAGATTTAAACGGGTTATGCAAATTTGATAGCCACAATCTGGCTAAGTGATCCCATACTCGACCAAGCGGCAATAATTTACCGTATCCCAAGCCCGTATAGGGAAAATAAGTTAAAAGTATTTACCTAAGCTATAACTCAATTCAAATGCAAGATTTAAATAACTCAGTCGTATAATTAACTAGACAAGTGTAGATAGCTTTTACCAGAAGGCTCTAGTCTGGAATGATCGTAATATTAACCAATTAGAATGCTAACGGGTCCTATTTAAGTCATAGACTTAGACCGACTAGCTTAAAGAATGAAATACGGTATAATGCGCTAGATTAAGCGATAACCGGAATAGAATGTATTTTAAACCCAACAAGTATGAAGACTTGTATAATATGGGTAAACTAATTACATTCTGCAAATTGAAGTTAAAATGATAAGGTTAAACCCTTTTTGGCAAACTTATGTAAACTAGTTACATAAGTCGAACCGTACGCGTATAAGCATTAACGGGTAACTGGATGAGTCATATACAAGTTCCAAATGTTATTATACTTAAAACATGTTGTGATATCAATAGGATATCAACATGTATGCCCGTTAAGGTTTCAAAATTGAATTAAGCCCCATAAGGGCGTTTTGGTAATTTTACGACTTATAAAAGGAGCTTGCAAGTAAACTGATGTTGTGGTCATAAACATTCTGGAAAAATAGTTATTTTATGATATAATATCAGTAGGATATCAAATATATGTGTAGGTATGCTTTAAGACCAAACTATGCACCGTAGGGGCATTTTGGTTATTTCACACATAGTTTTGAGAACTTATTTGGGATTCGAAGTTCATGACTTATACCTACTATAAAAATATTTAAAATGATTTATAAAATCAGTAGGTAACAAGTCTGATTGTTAAATATGGTTTAAAACCATACATTGAGCCTAAACGGCGTTAAAGTCGTTAAATGACGATTTATGTGATGGTTTATGAAATCTGATGTTATGACCAGGTTTAAATAATTAAAATATGTTATTTATCATAACATATCAGTAAGTAAAAGATTTTGTATGTATATTCATGTTTAAAAATCATTTTAAGTGCCATAAGGGCATTATAGTCATTTAAGAGCATTATACAAGAACTTGAAGTTAAACTCAGAATATAATCTGACTTAACATCCCAAATAATTGCAATTTACCCTCTGGGGTTAGAGCCAATTGGCACTCTAACCCCCTCCCAAGGAAATTTCGCACTCTAACCCCCCAACTAATGGAAAACGTTGCACTCTTACCCCCACCGTCAAAGAACTTAATAGTTCTGTTAAATGGTATGTTAAATGACTATATTACCCTTTCTTATTACCCCCTATGTTTTGTTCTACTCTGCAATATTACCCCCCGGTGTTAAATGGCTATATTACCCTTTTCTTAGCGAATACTTTACACTTGCACCTAGATTAGCTAATGCATTGCTAACAAAGAGATCTCATATTAAGCACGAAATAGTAAAACTACCAGGATTTACTAATTTTGTGGCAATTTGTTCCCCAAGACTGTGAACACTCTTCATTAAGGGTCACAGTAGATAGATCTTATAACTTTCTCTTATTAGTAAGTAAGTCCTTCAAAATTTTGCATACTTAGGCATTTGGCCAATGTTTCCGAAAATGGAAGATATACATGCAACTTCGTGAACATCTCAAGAAATTTACCATACTGTTTCTCAAACTTCTTTTTTAACTATCACTTAGGATATGGAAGGTTAAACTTATTTTCTTTAACCTTTGTCTTCTTCTTCTTTTCACTAATTTACCTAATTATTAACTCTTCTTTCTAATTAGAGTTTGAAGTCTTAGTCTCATTCTCTTGATGAACATCTAAAGGGGAGTGTTGTCTTTAGTAATATTACCACTTCTTAGGGTAATAGCTTTTACTTGGGCTTTCTCTCTTTTAGACTCTTTTATAGCTAGTTGAATGAGGACTTTTTCAATATTTTGAATTTTAATTCTATTTCCAGCTAGCTCTTGATGTTGCTTATTCATTTTCTCCTTAGTTTCTAGGCTAGAATGCTCCACTTTGTGAGTAACCATCTGGAAAAGAATTTATATTACCTCTCCAACTCATCCTAGGCTTCCCTTTGTCGGCACCAAATTGATACCTAATTTGGTCACCTATGAAGTCAACTTCTTCAGCTTGCATAGCAGTAGGAGAGTCTTTAGTAGCATGAGATCCTCCACATGTACTACACATTTCTTGTTTAGAAGTAAGCTTCCCAACTTGTGCAGTAAATGCTTCAACTTGGATTAACATAATTGAACTAGATTCAACATGGTGAACATCAGCTTTCCTTGAAGACTTGGATTCTCACCTAGATGGGTAATCATTCGCAATGATCTTCTCAATGAGAGAACGAGCAGCAATAGGGGTTAAATCCAAGAATACTCCCCCAGCTAATATATTGAGGGTTTTCTTAGATGGAACACACAAACCCTTATAAAAAGTACTCATAACCATCCAAGGTTCCATACCATGATGAGGGAAATTCCTTTGCAACTCCTAGTAGGGATTGATGTGTGTAAAATGCAACATATAAAACACATCAATTAAGGCATAAAACTAACCCTTTTTAAGTACTAATGTTGGAAAAAGAGTGTTTTTGTCTTCCTTTTGTATTTTCAGGATGAAATGAGCTCAAAATCACAAAAGAAGCAAAAAGACCACTAATTCTACCATAAATACAAGAAAAGGAACAAAAGTGGACTGCCCGGACCCTCAACGGCACCTCCCAAAACAAAGAGAAGAAAACAGAGTCTGAACACGCCCCGTGTCCAGCGAACACGGGGGTGTGCCCAGGAAGCAGCAGAAAAGACAAACCAGTAGAAGCTTCCATTGCTCACCACGGGGCCGTGCCCAGCGGGCACGGGGGCGTGTTGAAAGTACAGCAGGCGCATTAATTGTAATTCGCAATTACAATTAATGAAGAGAGAGAGTGTCAGACGGGCACGGGGCCGTGTCCAGTGGACACGGGGCCGTGTCCAGCGTTCTGTCCAGCCTATAAATAGAGGAGCTTGGTTTCATTCTCCCTCATCCCTTGGCACACCACCTCTCTCACACCTCATCCACCACCCACCACCACCATAACACCATCATCCACCACCATCATCCATTGTCCATCGTAGAGTGTGTGAGTCGTCTCGGGATCCAAGATTGATCGTAAGAGTTCTTGACAATCAAGGCCATGTTTGCCTAAGTCTCTTACATCACTTGGTGAAGACAAGTGTTTAGTATAATACTTTTTATTTTTAATCTTTTGCACTTTTTATTTGGTTTTGTATTAATGACTTTAATAACTAGTTACTTATGTTGAAGGTGATCTTTCCTTATCGTTTGTCCGTGGTGTCTTGGCATTATTTTACTGTCTATATAAAATAAAAGATTTTCACCATTCATATCTCCACGGTCTATATGGAGGTATGTTGGCTACCTGGTCGGGGGTTAAGGGAACGGTTTGGTAAAGGTCTTGCCCTTGTTCAGCGTTTAGAGGTCCTGCTTGGGACCTGGGTCAAATTTAGTAGGATCTCCTTCAATGCCCATAGGTATTGGATGGCGGGGATCCAAACTCTTTGACCCCCTCATAAGCTAACTACTATTAATACTATAACCCGGCTATTTAGGACTGTATCCCTGCTGACTCAGACTACTTAGCCGAGGGTAACGTCACCGCCAAAAGCGGGGCCTACCACAATTTGCATTAATAACTTAATTCATTATCTTTCAATAATCCGACCCTTTAGGATTGTATCCTTGCTGACTCAAACTACTGGGTTGAGGGTAACGTCGCCTTCAAAAGAGGGGCCTACTACAATAACTAAGATAATCTCTTAAACAAGTGCAAAAGTGCGAAAATAATCAAAGGTTATACTAATACACGTGTCGGATCCAAGTGATTCATCTTGTCTATCTGTTTTTATTTTATTTTATTTTTCAGCATTTAGTTAGTTTTTATTTCTTAGTTTAAATCATTTTTTCTAACCTTTTGATTTGATTAGACGTTGAGGATAAACCGGTATTAAAAGCTCTTGTGTCCTTGGACGACCTCGGTATCTTACCAACACTATACTACGTCCACGATGGATGCACTTGCCCATATGTGTGTTTAGTGTTAGTAAATATCGTGTTTTATAAATTTAAAACTTGGCTAAAAGTGTAAAAAGGGCTTAAATATATATCTAAAAATATAACACACTTCACGCACATCAAGTTTTTGGCGCCGCTGCCGGGGACACAAGGATTTTAAGAAAGTTAGGAATCAACGGCCTAATCATCTTTTTATTTTTCTTTAATTTTTAGGATTTTTTTTTTAGATTTTTCAGCTTCTGCAGAGCTCAGCACGGGGCCGTGCCCGCTGAACACGCCCCGTGCCCAATCATTGGAACTGGCAATCCTGTTTTATATCAGACAGTAGGCTGAACACGGGGCCGTGTCCACTCAACACGCCCCCGTGCCCAAGATTCAGTTGCTGAAAACAGAACCGTTTGATCCCGGCGGTTGGTAATTTCTGATACAAACATGAGTAATAATGATTCTTTTTACTTTCGGCACTCTTATGGTTTGTGGTGTCGAATATGTGGAGGCGAACACGAGGAAATAAAATGTTTCTTCCTCACTTATAGGCCACACTATATAGACCCACCAATTCCTTGTAACCTTAAGAGGGGCGAAAGTAAAAATAAACATTATTTCTCCCTTGAATGCGCCCAGCCAGACATTCTAGGAGAAATGCTCCTTGACGAGCTATTTCAACTAGAAGAACTACTTCTAAATTGGTCAAAAGAACTTAGGAAGGATTTTTTAGATCCATCCCAAGAAGATGACCATGAGGAAATGTTGGAATCGCATTCTGACAACCTCGTTGCTCCCGAAAATACCTTTCTTCCTAAACAAGACGTGGACGATAGTCGTCCCTGTGCCGATTGTGCCGTGAAGGACTCCCCATCGACCTCGTTCGGTGCATACATAGACCTGAGCGATTCGGCATACGCCTTCTTTAACGAGAGCCCGGGAAAGGGTTGGACTTGTCCACCTAGAATGAAAATAGGAATTACCCTCACCGACAACCTCTTGCGTTCTCGCCTTAGTATAGGACAATTAAGGTATCTTAGGCACTTTGGGGTTGTTCCAACAAGTCAGGAGCCACCCGATAAAAGTTAGCTCCTTAGAAAAGACGAAACTCCATAAAACAGCCCTCCGACACGGGGCCGTGTCTGGCCACCACGCCCCCATGTTCGCTCAGAAGATTTTCTGCTGATTCTGTCAGAATACGGACAAAATGTGTCAGGATTTTCTCTGCACACGGGGCCGTGTCCAGCGGACACGGGGCCGTGTTCAGTGTGCTGTCGTTTTCTTTAAATGCAGCCTGAATCCTGCTCATTTTTGACCACTCCACCAAGCAGAGATCCCTGGAATCTTCACATATACCATCCTAGGTAAGTACCAAAAGAAGGTTCCTAAGGACCATCTTGTCTTTTCCACTTTTGTTCATTTCCTCTTCTTCCAAAAATTTTTCAAACCCTACCTCCATGGAAGCTTGGAAACCCATGATTCCAACCTTCTATGCAAGGTTTGTAGGAATTTTCGCTATGGATTCTTGTCTAAAGTTAGTTCTATAACTTTGTTTTTAAATTATCTGAGCTCATAACACGACGAAAGTATATAGAAATAATTTAAAAACCTAGAACCATTAGACAAAAAAATTCCTGCAGACAGTTGAACACGGGGCCGTGCTCACTGAGCACGGGGCCGTGTTCGAGGTACTGTTTTGCAAAAATTTAGTTATCCTCGGCTTATTTCGCAGAAAATGGCCAGCCGAAACAGCGGAGCATCTTCAAGGAATAACCGAAATGGAAGGAGATCGTCCACCGCAGAGGATTCCCTAGTAAACTACGTTTACGCTTTAAGGGAAGCCGTGGACGAATTGACAAGTGTAGAAGAAGCTTTAGTGGACCGCGTTAATCATCTGACGATAAGTTTGGAGGGCTGCCTGCAAGAAGTGAACCTTCTGCACCAAAGGTTAAACCTTCTTGCTTCCCCGCCTTTGGTTCCGGTGATAACACACAGGGCGTGGAATGTAGTACCCGAGGTTATCATCCCAGCAGAATGGCACGCCTTGCACCAAGTACCGCAACCAAGGATAGTGCAAGGAGTCCCGGTAAGCGCTCCTCCTCAAGATACCGACGAGAATGAGGCTACCTTCTACCTCCCAAGGGAGATAGAAGAATGGCTTTGAGTGAAAACCAAGGAGCCATGGGCTGAAGAATGTTTCTACATCGGGAAGCTATTCCCGAAATTTTCCTAAATAAGTAGAACCTTTATGATAACCTTATGTACCCCTTAGTTAATTAACTATCTTTATGTAATCTCTCTATTAGCAATGTTATGATGGTTTTTATGATTTATGGACTCGTGGTGGTAATGGATGAAAAAGGGAACGAGAAAAAAAATGGAACCATGCAGAAGAACAGAACAAACCGACAAAAATCTCCATAACAGAAGGCTCCACACGGGCTGTGCCCAACCAACACGGCCCCGTGCTGAGCCCCCTGCAGGAAATCACCCAGTTCAGGTAACTGGACACGGGCCGTGTTCAGCGGACACGCCCCCGTGTCCAGGCTTCTGTTTCACTTCTATAATTTTTGTTACTGGCACTTGACCACGGGGCCGTGCCCGGTCAACACGGGGCCGTGTCCAGAGTGCCAGTAACACAAATCTTTGTTTTTAAACACACTTTTACATATTCTAATCAACCAAAAACTTTATTTTTGGACACATTGAGGACAATGTGTAATTTAAGTGTGGGGGGGGGTGCTAAAACCTTGAAATTTTGCAAAATCCTAAAACAAGCCTTACACAAAACTCTATTGGAACCGCTAAACACCCCAAAATTTTTTTTTCAAAAAAAAAAAAAAAAATTTTATTTACTTGTCTTAGTTTAAGTTGGGAATAACAAGTTATAAAAGGGTTATATATTTTTTTTTACAACCGATAGCGTCGTGATAAAAAGAACTAACATAAGAAAATTATGAAACGGTATAACAAGTCTAGCTAAAATTCGATTATATATGCTTGGTCACATTAAAAACCCATTCCCACAAAAGTGAGTTTTGAGCCTTTATTGAGCATAAAAATATACATATCTAGATTAAATGCTCATTTTTCGTTTCTTGTGTGAATAGCCGCTCGGTCTTTACAAATCTAGAACTTGCCACGACGATACATTCCCGGTCCTTACCAACTTAAACCCAAGTAAGTAAATGATGGAGGCATTAGGACTAACTATTTTTCTTTCAAAAACCATTATTTTTCATTTTTTTTACCTACCCAAAATCCCCCTAGAAAAACCCCTTTGAGCCTAAACCTTTCATTTCATTACCCCCAAAACAATTTTTTTTTTACCCACCAAAAACCTTTTTCATTTTTTCACCCTTATTTTAGTAACAAGCTCGGTTTTTCATAAACATACCCTCTACGTGACGAAAAAAAAAAAATATATGAATAATGAAGTCAAAAACAAACAAAAGCTACAAAAGCTTGTTTGGAGAAATACTTCAAAAATAAATGTCACTAAAAATAAGGTATTTTATGAAAACCGACACTTATTACGATTTTCGCCCTTTTTACTAACCACTAACCAACCACCCACCTTTAAACCCAAGCCTTCACCCCAAAAGTCCTCTTAATATTTACAAAGGTAAAAAGTTAAAAAGGAGGAGGATTGATCGCTTGGCAAGCCTATGGAAAACGTAAGTCCGTGCCGCTCTCGAGCGATTCACTTAAATATACACCTTCGGCCGAGTGATTGAGTGATCTCCCGTGAGGTATGTGAACTTGTATATAAATGGAATTTTGATAAGGCATGTTATGCCAAAATAAGTAGTTTATCTTATGAAAAGTTCAAAATAAATCATAACGAATAGGATTGTAAATAAAATAAAAATAAAACCTATAAAAAAACTTGGATTCCCGACACTCTAGGACAAGCTAAAAAACTTCTCTTCTACCTATTCCATTTGGGAGTGTAAGCCACATTAAAAGAGTTTTGCTTGAGGACAAGCAAAAGTTCAAGTGTGGGGGTATTTGATGTGTGTAAAATGCAACATATAAAACACATCAATTAAGGCATAAAACTAACCCTTTTTAAGTACTAATGTTGGAAAAAGAGTGTTTTTGTCTTCCTTTTGTATTTTCAGGATGAAATGAGCTCAAAATCACAAAAGAAGCAAAAAGACCACTAATTCTACCATAAATACAAGAAAAGGAACAAAAGTGGACTGCCCGGACCCTCAACGGCACCTCCCAAAACAAAGAGAAGAAAACAGAGTCTGAACACGCCCCGTGTCCAGCGAACACGGGGGCGTGCCCAGGAAGCAGCAGAAAAGACAAACCAGTAGAAGCTTCCATTGCTCACCACGGGGCCGTGCCCAGCGGGCACGGGGGCGTGTTGAAAGTACAGCAGGCGCATTAATTGTAATTCGCAATTACAATTAATGAAGAGAGAGAGTGTCAGACGGGCACGGGGCCGTGTCCAGTGGACACGGGGCCGTGTCCAGCGTTCTGTCCAGCCTATAAATAGAGGAGCTTGGTTTCATTCTCCCTCATCCCTTGGCACACCACCTCTCTCACACCTCATCCACCACCCACCACCACCATAACACCATCATCCACCACCATCATCCATTGTCCATCGTAGAGTGTGTGAGTCGTCTCGGGATCCAAGATTGATCGTAAGAGTTCTTGACAATCAAGGCCATGTTTGCCTAAGTCTCTTACATCACTTGGTGAAGACAAGTGTTTAGTATAATACTTTTTATTTTTAATCTTTTGCACTTTTTATTTGGTTTTGTATTAATGACTTTAATAACTAGTTACTTATGTTGAAGGTGATCTTTCCTTATCGTTTGTCCGTGGTGTCTTGGCATTATTTTACTGTCTATATAAAATAAAAGATTTTCACCATTCATATCTCCACGGTCTATATGGAGGTATGTTGGCTACCTGGTCGGGGGTTAAGAGAACGGTTTGGTAAAGGTCTTGCCCTTGTTCAGCGTTTAGAGGTCCTGCTTGGGACCTGGGTCAAATTTAGTAGGATCTCCTTCAATGCCCATAGGTATTGGATGGCGGGGATCCAAACTCTTTGACCCCCTCATAAGCTAACTACTATTAATACTATAACCCGGCTATTTAGGACTGTATCCCTGCTGACTCAGACTACTTAGCCGAGGGTAACGTCACCGCCAAAAGCGGGGCCTACCACAATTTGCATTAATAACTTAATTCATTATCTTTCAATAATCCGACCCTTTAGGATTGTATCCTTGCTGACTCAAACTACTGGGTTGAGGGTAACGTCGCCTTCAAAAGAGGGGCCTACTACAATAACTAAGATAATATCTTAAACAAGTGCAAAAGTGCGAAAATAATCAAAGGTTATACTAATACACGTGTCGGATCCAAGTGATTCATCTTGTCTATCTGTTTTTATTTTATTTTATTTTTCAGCATTTAGTTAGTTTTTATTTCTTAGTTTAAATCATTTTTTCTAACCTTTTGATTTGATTAGACGTTGAGGATAAACCGGTATTAAAAGCTCTTGTGTCCTTGGACGACCTCGGTATCTTACCAACACTATACTACGTCCACGATGGGTGCACTTGCCCATATGTGTGTTTAGTGTTAGTAAATATCGTGTTTTATAAATTTAAAACTTGGCTAAAAGTGTAAAAAGGGCTTAAATATATATCTAAAAATATAACACACTTCACGCACATCAGGATCCAACATATCCAAAAAGCTTTCATCATCTTCTTGCTCAAAAGCGTATATCCTACTTCTTAAACGATTGTTTTAGATGGAGAAAATAATTTATGTAGAAATTTTTATGCCATGTCTGCCCAGGTAGTGACAAAACCAAGTGCTAAAGAACTAAGCCATGAACGAGCTTTTCTTACGAGTGAGAAGGGAAATAAATGTAGTTTCACTTCATCATCAGTGACATCTTGGATTTTAAATCGGGGTCTTCATCTCAAGTCCACTGTATTGACACGAGCGTTGAGTTGTCAAGATAATTTGAGGTGGAATGGTGAAGTTGTTCGCTCCCACCCTAGGTCTAACGATGGTAGTCCGAATCGCGTCATCAGAGGGATGTACATGCTCTGAATGGTTCATTCTGCTGCCATCCTAATGTAAAGTCTAAGGTACTAATGTACAAAGGAAAAACACAAGTAGCAGAAAAGAACAAAGTAAACAGAATACTAAACAAAACATGGTTAAACTACTACTCTTAGGTAATTCACAAATAGTAATGTGTCCCCGACAACGACGCCAAGAATTTGATGTGCTTAGATAGTAAAACGTACAGACCAGTTTTAAGGTAAAAGACCTAATAACTACTAATTACCCATGTAACAAGCAAGCATACCTATCAGAATATAGTATAGTTCAGGTAAGTTACCAAGTATCAATCCTAGGATACAAGAGCTATTAGTACTAAACCTTTGAATAATATATAACCTATGTAACTGTGAATTGGAAAAGTGATTAAAGACAAAATACTAAAAAACGGTTTTAAAAAATCAAATGTAAGAAAGAATAACTAATCAGGATCAGGGTCCTCCTAATACTTTTGCAATGTTATCAGATTGTGTATTTATGGAAAACTCATTATAGTAGAAACCATGAATGAGGTGTGGATTGCTAAAAGATCATTACCCTACAAGGTTATAGGCACACATAACTATCCGGTTTTAAGTAGCTAAGTAAATTACCTATCCTTTGTGATTTAGAGCCTCTTTTATTGTTTAGTTGCACAGATTTACAAACTGAGCGATTTCCTATCCACATGACTCAATTTCAAGCAAACTCTAACTAATTTCCAAACTCTTTTATTTAAGTTCTTCCCATAGGTAACCCATACACTATATCAACCGTGGGACAAATTCATCTATTACCTACTAAGTTTCAGGCCCTAGATTAATGATCGATATGTAACCTAGAGATAGACTAATCAGATCAAACATGCATAACCCCATAGAAAGACCTAGAGTATCTACACAAACTCATCCAAAGATCAATACATAGCATATAGATATACACATAACAAGTTCAATGATAAACACTTATCTAAAATCACACTTTCATAAACAAAATCATTCAACTCAACAAAATACTAAGATTCATCCAACCTAACTGGCTATAAGGCGATTAGCTAGTCATACACATAACTAAATAACAAGATTTCATCGAATACGTGATAAGATTCAGGAAATTGTAAATATAAAGGTTCTAACTTAGTAAGAATGACTAAAGCGATCTCATGTATGCTAGATCTTCTAGTCCTCTCCTCTGGATCTTTAAATGTGAATGAAAACATTGAACAACCCTTTTTCTCTCTTTTAGTCGCCCAACTTCGTAAACTAGGGTTTCTTGTGCGTAATGTTCTATTTATAGGCTCCACACAAGTTTTGAACCGGGTACGACACGTACGATCATTAATCAGGCACCACCCATATCCTTACGTCAGCAGTTGGGCCCACTAGGGTTTCAACTTCTAAAGGCGGTGTGCTCTAACCCATCTTCACCTGGTACGATCCGTACTCGACTCCGAATGGTACGGCTCGTACTTGGGTCTGATCCAGTAGCTTCTGATCTTTTCAATTAAACTTGTATTTTAACTTGGAAATCCATCTTTTTAACCAAAAAACCTGCAAAACACCACTATGCAACATTTAACCAATTCAAGGTGGTTGCAATAAACAACTACAAAAATGAGGGTTTTAGACATTAAAAACTATGTTGTCTTTCAAACACATCAAAAGGGCAACCACTTCTTCAACTACTTCCTCAATTAAAGCTTGTATATTATGAGGTGACCGACATTAAGTTTGATCTTTCAATGTTGAGTATATATTTCAATAGTTTTTAATTTTCCCACATCTTTTAAAAATTTAAGCACATCTTTTATCAATTTTAGGAGTTCTTAAAATAAATCCAAATCTTGTTGTAGAATCTTAGAATGATAATATATCACTTCTTCTAACATTAACCTCGTGAACTCAAACTCACCATAATCTACCATTATATTATATATATATATTATATTATTATATTATATATATATTATCTATACATATAATAAAGTAAATCATATGGGGACACATGGCGCTCTATTAGGTGATCTCAACTATTTTTTCCCGCCTAAATAAATAGATATAGATAATATTTGTTAATAAGATTTAAATAAAAAATATATTATTTTAATCCATAAATTTTATCTTTTACCCTAAATATCTAGATATAGATAATATTTGTTAATAAGATTCAAATAAAGAATATATCCTAAACAAATAGATTTAAATAATATTTGTTAATAAAATTCAAATAAAGAATATATATTATTTTAATCTATGAATTTTATCTTTTACTATTTTTTTTCATTTATATTTATCATGTCTTTACTTTATAATAATGTGATTTATAATAGTGTGATTAAAAAAATTGAATTATAATAAAATAAGAATACGTAACTCATGGCTTCTACTAATGTTTTAGATTTTTAATTTAAAAATATAAATGAACCTTTTTCTACTAAAAGCTCCAATTATTGAGGTCGCTGTAAATTCTTTCATCGCCGGAAAACTTTTTTTTGTCCGGAAAACTCAAGTTTTTGGCCGGAAAACTCAACATTTTCGTCCCAAACCTTTTTGTAACCTTAGATCGGACCTTTATGAACCTTTTCCGGCGATGGAAGACTAACAACATTAGGGTTCTGTTAGTCAGTGTCCATTGGAAGCCAATATGTTAATAGTTGGGACAGGCAGTTTTTAAATTGGAACTGCTAGCGGCCAACGACGAATAGTTGAGATTATTAAAATCTAATATTTCTTTCTTTAATTCAACTTTTCCCCACTTTTGTTGGTGTGAATTTTGATGACTTTGTTTCTATTTTATAATTTTAAGAGGTTTATCCCATGAAATTTAATGTTATTAGAGGTTTGTCCCATGAAATTCAATGTTATTAATGATAATTTATGAATTTATCATGTATGTTCAATCAAAACTATCAAGAGTATATTAAAAATAATAAGTATATACAAATAATAAATTATATCGTTTTTATTAATCAATCCGTGTAACACACGGGGCCATAACCTAGTATATATATTATATTATATATATATTATATATATATTATATATATATTGTTAACGAAGTGCCATGAATAGTAACTTTATTTTTATAATAATATATAGCTTTTTATTATTATTTTTAATTAATATTATAATAGTTTATTATTATATTTACTTTTAATAACATATTTTTATTTTTTTCCTTTTTTAAACCGTATATTTTCTTTACCAACTTTTTTAATAATTTTTTTCCTTTTTTAGAACATATATTAATTTAACAATTAATTTGCCACTTCTTTAATAAATTACGTTTATAACTTTTTTACTAAATATTACGTACGTAGTTGTGTTTAATTTTTTCAATCGATATTCCGTTATAAGTTTTGTAAAAAACGAAGTTGTACTTAAAATAAAGTATTTATTTGGTATCATAAAACGGTACAATGATAAACTAAACCGTTCTAATAGTTTGGTTTTCTAAACAACATGTTATATATTCAAATCACGTTTGTTTTACATTATCATTTGCTCGGTTTCGCCGCAACGCACGACGTCAAAAAAAAAAAAAAAAAAAAAAAAAAAGAAAAACTAGTATCAATTAAGTTCTTAATATACGTCAAGCGTGTAATCTTCATAAACGATCCTCATGGCAAACTTTTAGTCGAAAATTGAAAGGTATTGCTCTACAAGTAAACTGAAGAATATGCATGATAAATCTCACAAAATCCTACAAACACCAAAGCGCAATAGAAAATGTCAAACAAAGTAATGTAAACTCACCATACAAAGTAATGTAAACTCATCATATATCGTATGGGTCAAAGTCTTCACCTTTATTCTCAATAAACCAAAGGTAATACGCATAATTCGATGTCGAAATGTTATCATTGTCTTTTAGTTCATTTCAAGCAAAACAAAGCGTGAAGTATAGAATCATTCATGGCATAAAGATGATAAATTAGGGAAAAATGGAGATTGTAAAGCGTCATTTTGTTTTTAGCAAGGGAAGTAGAAACGACAAGAATATCCCTCACATGGAAAATAAGTGACTTTTTTCTTACAACGAAAACAAACTGAGTTAATCATGAACTGAAATAACAAGAAATGGACAACAAAACCGTCATCCATAATAATGGCTAGAGATTGAAACCGAGATTTTGAACACACGACATGAACAACTTGGAGTTTTCTCGATGTGATTAAATATATTACTATATATTATATTTTATAAATTTTAATTAGTTTTTAATTTTACAAACTAAAATCTAATTCACTAATCACTCTACCTTTTGTATGAGATTTGATTTTTGGAGTTTCCCCGTTCATGTTCATTTTCCTTCACCCATCAATTCCAAGAACCTTCCTGTTACATTTTAAACATAATAATAATCTAAATCTAATTACGTGTTGATTGGGTTATTCCCGTTGAAAAGTGACAAAATTCTTTCAAAAACATCGCAATCATCGTTGACGGAAGCAAGAATATCACAAAAATCGAGACAGATGTTGACAAATTCGCAATTAAATTAACCCCCTTGAAGGGGGTGTCTTGCTTCTAGGGTTTGTTTCTTCATCATGGATTTGTTTTGGGTCTGATCGGCTGCGTAATTTCTCTCAGTACTTTTCACAAACACAGCAGGGCTTGATTTTTTCACCTTCTGGTTCTTGAATTGTCTTGGGACTTTTCACAAACAGGTGGTGTGCGTGCTAATTTTGATCATGAATATGTTTTGGGTCTGATCGGCACTGTGATTTCTCTTGGGACTTTTCACAAACACGTGGTGTGCGTGCAAGTTTTTATCTGGTTTTGGTTTTTGAAACTTGGAAGTGGGCTTTAAGTTCTTGAAACATGGGTTGTGTTTGTTGCAAATGTAGTCGCAAAGCTCCGTCGTCTTGGTCGGATGGTGGGAAGAAAATAAAGGGGAAGAAAGATAGAAATGCAGCTGCAGATGAGTTGTTAGAAGTTGTCCCCATTCCTTCTCATAACTTCAAGCTTGAGTGTGCTGTGCTTACGCGCAGAGGGTATTATCCCGACACGCCGAATAAAGAAAACCAAGATTGTTTTTGTATCAAAACAAGTGTTCAAGGTAACCCAAATGTCCATTTCTTTGGTGTTTTTGATGGGCATGGTCATGCCGGGAAACAATGTTCAGAATTCGTACAAAACAGACTCGTCGAGCTTCTTTGCAATGACGATACGTTAGTTGAAGATCCTGTTAATGCTTTTAACGTAGCTTTCTCAACGACTAATACCGAGCTCCATGAAAATCCTGACATTGATGATTCGATGAGTGGCACGACGGCGATTACTGTTCTTGTTATTGGGGATAAGCTTTACGTCGCTAATGTGGGTGATTCGAGAGCTGTGATTGCTGTTAAAAAAGATGATCATGGTCATGTTGTTGCTCAAGATTTGTCTCAAGATCAAACCCCTTTTAGGAATGATGAATGTGAGAGGGTAAAAGAATGCGGGGCTAGGGTTTTGAGTGTTGATCAAGTTGAAGGTGTGAAAGATCCGAGCGTTCAATCGTGGGGTGATGAAGAGAATGCGGGTAGTGATCCACCACGGTTATGGATGCGGAATGCGATGTATCCAGGAACTGCGTTTACTCGTAGTGTAGGTGATAGCATTGCGGAAAAGATTGGTGTTGTGGCGGTTCCTGAAGTTTCAGTAGTTCAACTCACCGCTAATAACCCGTCTTTTGTACTTGCGAGTGACGGCGTGTTTGAATTCCTGTCTAGCCAAGCTGTCGTTGATATGGTACGTTGTTATTACACGTCTCAGTCGTGTCAGGTTTTAGGTTCATGGGTAACGTTGAACCAAACATGACCCATATTATTACTTGTGTTAAAGATAATTTTAACCCGGATACACTTAAAATCACGCAATCTAAAACGGGTTATAATCAAGTTGTAATCGGGTTGGAGGCTTGTACTAAATGGGTTAAACGGCCGTAAGCGGGTTGATGGGTCTAACCTTTTTTTAACCAGAATGGGTTGCCTAGTCAACCTGTTTAGTTAAACTTGTTTAAAAGGGACAAAACCTAATCTAATTAACGGGTTAAGACATGACAACCCAAAACCTGATCATTTCATGTCGTGTCAGGAATAGCTGGCTGTAGTTATGTAGAATGTGTTTTTTTTTCTTTTTTGTTTAAACAATAACATTATTTACTAACCCGTTTTTCGGTTTGTTGCTGTCTAGGTTGATAGATACATGGATCCTAGGAGCGCGTGTGCTGCAGTTGCTGCAGAATCATACAAACTATGGTTAGAGCATGAGAATCGTACAGATGATATAACCATCATTGTTGTACATGTTAACGGCTTATTAAATGTGAGAAATGATATAATTAGTTTCGGTTTTCATTGCAAATTATGGTAAAATAGCTGTATTCTGATTAGAACTTGCAAAACAATTATCTCTACAGCAGTCAGGTGTTACAAATGGTGATGAAGAAGGTGGAAGCAGTGGTGTCGAACCAACGGATGTTACACCACCGCGGTCAGAGAGGTTCCGGTCAGTGGGAAGCAATTTCTCACAGGCTCTTCATTTCCATCAAGCTTTGTTAACCAATGATAAGAAACCGCGTCTCGAGCCACCCAGATGATAGTTTGCATGTCTTGTCGGGCATGGTCAACCCATGTAGCAGCATTTTGTATCAGTGTCGTGTTACTACGACGATCATTGTAACATTATGTGGTATTACTAGTCTAGTTACCATAGGTGGATGATTTTAACGATTCAAGAAGAAAAATGGAGTTCTTTTTGTAAAACAACGCTAATGTTTGAAAGCATTGCGAAAAATGTTCTACGTTTTGGGTCGGGCTTCAGCCCATTGGGCCTAATCATGTCTTCATCGCGTCACCTCTTCTTTTATAGCATTACATATACATATATATGCAAACAGACTTGAGCGTCGAGGGTGAATCAGCTTTAGTTTTAATCTTAGGGCGTTTGGTTCACGGAATGTTGGATATGATTCAACCCGGCGAAATAAGACATTGTACATAATCATTAAACTTTCCATTGATTCTCTTCATGTCAAACATACGAAGCCTGTAGAGTTATTTCTATAACTAACCTATGAACTATCTCAAGCATAGAAAACAATAACAGCATACAAGAAGTTGCTTTTGAAGGAATTCAAGAATGAGTAAACAAAACAACCTGTTTTGGGAGGTCTTTCATATATGGATTAAAATTTGAGAAGATAATGCGACCAACAAAAAGCGGGAAAATTTTAAAAAATAAATGTTGAGAGGAAACTGCATTAACAAAATGAAAGAACTAAAACTTGCACACCACTTGAGTCGAGTTTGAATCAAACTCCACGTCGATACACAAAAGAAAGGAAACCGAGCACCTCGCGGTTAAATGTTTGCAGGATTGAACAAAAGTTATCAGTTTGCTGGTGTAACAGCAACCGGGCATTTTCCTAATGTATTCCATAAGATATAATCCCCAGAGTGGACCTGTATGTGACAAAAAAAAAAATATATATTATTAAAGACAAGGACTCAAAAGCATATACAACTTTCTACAGCTGAAAGTGGCAAATCCGGTGAGTCAAGCGGGTCAGGCAGGGGTTTAAAACAGATAGGGTCAAGTAAGCTTGGCTAATAACACTTTTATGCCTGATTATTTTAATAGTAGACTAGACAATACTTCATGCGTTTTATATGATTACAAAGAGAATACCATTACTGTTATACAGTTAAGGCAACTTTTTGGCCATTTTGACCTGCTTGGCATTTTTAATCGGTTCACTTTTTAGCTAATACTTTTAGACTATGCAGTTAATATCGGCGCTATAGCGTCGATATATCGGTTATAGCGCCGATATATCGGTTATCGGTGGTAGGGCAAAATCGTTTTGAAATATCGGTGTTATCTCGGCCAGCGATAAACACCGATATATCGCCGAGATTTTGCAAAACGTGTATCGGTTTTCTCGCCGATATCTCGCCTGGGCCAGTTTTTCACACTTTTTTTAATATACAAACTGCAGTTGGCAGCAAAAAAAACGAACGAAAGCTTAAATGGGCAAAAACTGCCGCACGCGGGCCTGGGTTTTCGGAGCTGCATTCGTGTCCGCAGGACGTGCGGGCACGCACGAGTTCAAGCAAATTCCAGCTCAGAAATCGAAATCGATAGTAAAAGAGAGCCATGAGAGGATTAGAATGACCTGTGTTGAATACTCCACAGGAACCTTCACAGATGGAAAGATGTTTACCTACATATCAATTAACCATAAGAATGTTTTTTTCCGTGAATATAAAAGAAAAAAAAGATATTATAGAAAGTTTATGTATGCTTCTCTGTATTCTTAAGGTTGCAGTAATAGGACTCACAGATTTAGGATCTATCATCATTCCTGCAAGAGATGTCCCCGACATCTTGAAAGAAACCTTTGCATAGTTGTATGCATGCCAGCAAAACGGTTCTTCTAAATCAACAGCTGGAAGATGCTTATTCATTTTCTCCACCAAATAGTCCTCTACATTAACCATGCTACTCCCCTGCTCTATCTCCGTATCACTATCTTCATCGCCACCTTGAACAGATCCAGAGTCAACTGCACTTTGACCTTTCCACGGAGCAAACTTAACAGTTCCCGGAAAAGTTGCTTCAATACTCTTCGCACCAACCCCTCGACCACTCGCTATAATTTTCCATTCAACAGAGTGCTTGGTATAAGAAACCGTACCAATGGAAGGCGTCCCCTCAAATGAAATTACCTTTCTTCTAGGAAAAGGCATATTCACCGTACAAAATTCCATAGTTAACGGCGCCTTATAACCTTCCATTAAAGATAATTTAAATAAAAAAGCGCCTTCGTTTTCCGACACCATTGAAAGCTGGTAAAATCCCTTCACTGGAACAGAACACGGAGCTTGATACCGTAATAATACGAAATTACCTAGTGGTGGTGAAAACATCACTGCCTGTTTATCACCGCCACCTTGTTCGGGAACTTGAGCACATGGGTGAAACGATAATATCTCGATCCGTTTACTGTCTAATCCGGTCAGTGGAAACAGGACGTCGGGCAGTCCCTCTAATTCTGCCCGACAGTTTACTTGACCCAAGACCGATATGCTATCGGGAATCTCGTCTCGGTCGTACATTGCTGCGTTAACAATCTCGTGAATAGTGAATAGCAGTCTCTGCTTTCCTTTATAAAGATACGGCTTCCAAGCTGGTTGCTTGCTGTCTACAGGTGCCACGTCAGCTGGTGAGAACCCATTGGTCCTAATTGCAGTTATATTCGAGTAGCTGAGGTCCAAGGGTGTACCTATATGTAAAACAAGTAGCATGTCAAATTTACAACAATGCCATCCAACCCATAGTTGTTAAAAGCCACCGCCCCTTGCGCCTGGGCCCATTTTTCAGGCGAGGCGAGGCAGTTGCGCTTTAAGTCGAGGAAATTGCGCTTTAACTCGAGAAAAATGCGATTTAATTCTCCAGGTGATGGTTCAGGCTCACATTCCGGCGAGATTCCTAGATTCTGGAGAGTTTCCAGCCAAATTCTCTACATTCTGACAAAAATCTCGCTAGATTTCTACTATTATCTAGGGAAAACTATTTTCTACACTAATATTTTATGACTTTTGGTACTAAATAGATGATATAAAGTGTTATATAATACATGTTGTTTATTTTATTTGAAGAATAGTATTCTTTGTCGTATACATAATATATTTTTTTTATTTTTTTCATTATGCGCTTTATTTTTCTCAGGCCCTCGCTTTTTTTGCGCTTTGCACCTAGGCCTAAGGCGAGGCCTATGCGCCTTGAGTGCGCCTAGCGCCTTTAATAACTATGATCCAAAGCATTGCCACTTACACCCCCTCAACTTTCTAAAAACTTTGTAATATGTTCATGGGTCAAATATAATACGTTTCGGTGCTTACTTTCATGTACGTTTTTGTTTGGTCTACGTTTTGTTCGGAAAGGGTCGGGTCAAATATAATACGTTTTCACTACGCGGTAAAAATTCGAGTTACTTTACGTTTGCACTCCGCCACAACGCGTGGTACCATTCTTTAACGTAAAAAGCACTATTTTCTTACGTGCTATTTTTTAAGTACGTTTCATTATAAATCCAAGTTGGTTTACATTTCGACGTAAACTTTATTGATAATGAGTCAGGTCAATTATAATAGGTTTTCGTGCTTATTTTCATGTGCGTTTTCAGTTGGTCTACGTTTTGACGTAAATTTCGTTCGAAAACGAGTCGGGTCAATATTTGACGGTATAAGTTCAAGTTACTTTAAGTTTCGACGCCGCTGCAACGCGCGGCGGGTCAAAATACTAGTAATGAACATATCGAAGATGAGGATAGAATTAAGATTTTAAAATACAGAAGTTGACTAACCGAAGGGCATTGCGGTGCTTATGAAGCTTCGAAGTGCATCTTTATCGAGGTTACTGGGACCAACTTTTGGAGCGTCTGATGTATTGGAGCCACCGCCAATGGCGGTGGAATTAGTAGAAGCTGCAACTGGTGGTGCTACTGGTTTCGGTCTGGTGGAAATGCCGATACTTCCGGTTAGGGAATCTAATAAGCCTCCAACAGAAGGTCCTGCACTTACAACCACTTCTGGTTCTGGGATATCTGATGTAATTATGTCGCCTAGAACATGGGCCACCATGAATGCTCTGTAGAGAAAATTGAAAAACCTTCTTAATGCGATTGGTAAAAAAAAAACAATATCCTTAATAGATGATATACAGAAAAAGCTAAAGCAGGAGCAATGCAGGTATCTTAAGGCTAGAGGGATCAGACGCATATTGTCTACAAGTCAATTGTAAAGAAAAAAACTCGTACAAGGTTTTGTATTCGATAAAACGTCATACATTAACTTAGTTCTCCCTTTTAATTAGTTCAAACAGGCGTTTGGGATCCTTTTCCTGTTACATCAAGAAAGTTTCTTTTCACTGATTAGTTACTTCTGCTGCTGATGACTTCTCTCTAATGACTTGGCTTATATTGAACTATGTTCTCATTTCAGCGGCTTTTGTGTTAAAATTCAAACATAACTTTTGTGCACTTTGAGGAATGATAATGCCTAAGAACCCATTTTATCGACTAAACCTGGTAGTCATCAATCCTATTGCATTATAGCACACTCACACACAAGCTTAAAAAGGTGTAGTTGTTAGAAAAATAGACATTTTATTGAGACCACTTACTCCAAACACATGATCCTAAACATTTTCGGGTAATAATGTTTCAACTGCTTGTTTTGTCGATGTCATTTGTTTGCCATATGTTTTCTTTTGTTCTTGCCAGCGGCTCTCTTTTGTATGTTTTTGTAAGAGCTTTCAAGTACTGTTCTTTGGGGAGAAATAGTGTCATGGAATATATTGTGGAATAATTACTTAAACATCTAAATATCTAATAAAGTTTAGCATATACTAGATGCTTGGGATAAAGGATTCTATCAATTTAAGTAACGTACTTGTGCAATTCAAGAGAAACACATCATACGGAAAAGGCATATATTCAAAAGCGGTAGACTTGTTGAAACCAAAAAGGAATATCTTGAGCAGGGTATAGAAATGAGTAACATATAAATGCCCAAACAGGATGCGATGAAGCAACAACTAATGCGGTGGTAAAGAAAATTAATCATAGAAATAGGCCTATCTTTTAGACGCTGCAAACATAACGAATATAGATAGTGGACAAACGAACATCTCAAACACTTGGTAAAAGTTCCTCTAATAGCTAAATTTGCAAATACAACTTACCATACCCTGTGATGCATGGAAGTTGAAGCAAGAGGGAAGACAATTTTCCATCAACTCCAACACCATTGCCACAATCAGACCTCCTACATAGCGTGTTGTATGTTTTTAAATGATCGGGTTCAACCAATGGCAATACAAGTATGTAATATTGACCCTTGGCATGCAAAATGAGCGGCCACAGTGTATGATCTTCCCCGTTTTCCTCTTTCTTAGCATGAAGACTTACTATATGACGCATAATTGGATCATCAACCCATGAATCTGATCCTTCAGTAGACTGTTTGACCCGTATTCCATACCCAAGCGCAGACCCTTCCCTGCATTATGTACTGAATCAGTTAAGTGTTGCTAAGGACAGCTTACAGTTAGACAAATGTGTATGCCTATGTTTTGAACATATTACCAAGTAACTTAAGGAAGTCCGCGTTATAAACAAGAAAATACAACAATAACCAATGTTGTAAAACAGGGTATAGGCGGCCGAGTACTCGCCAAGTAATCGCTACAAGGTAGGGTGCCGAGGCAATTATCTTCAACTCCGCCTAATTACTCAGAATCGATCAAACTCGGTCAGAATCGGGGATCTAGCCGGTCAACTCGGGATGAGGTTGACTATAAAAATAATAAATCATAATTCTTATGTCTATAATATTAAAGAATGAATATTATATTTCAATGAACGAATATCACTTTTTGAAATACTTTAGCATTTGAACATGTATTTTTTTATGTATATTAATATTCAGGTATTTTGTTTTAAATAATAAGTAAACTTAGGTTATTTAACACATATATATGATTTACCAAAAATAAATTTCTTTATAATTTATCATGTCCGATGCCTAGTCCGAGTACTCGCAACTCCCTAGTTGATCGAACTGGTAGCATGTAGCGACTACTGCAACCATGACAATAACCAGTTGAATTATGCATAAAATTCTAACACTAAATCCATAACTGAAAGTTCATATAGTAATCTAATTAACTTCAACAGGTTTCACAACCTAAATCATATCTACTTCTGTATCAAATACAAACTAAAAACAACAAATCTGAAGTTCAGAAAACCTCTTTTTTCGTTCCGAAAACGCAGCAGCTAGCTCCGAATCATTCGGGAGAGACGAAGACAACACATTCAAATCTAGATCATCTTTAGACCGCTCATTTGCTATCTTAACAGCAACACTCCAACGTCTCTCAACTACCGAAAACCTCCTGCTCAATTACATCAGCAAAAACACATGATACGGTTAGAAGTAGAAATTGAAAAGTGAGATGCTTATAGCGAGTAAATTGGATCTGTTAAAGTGAAAGGCATATGAAACCCTAGCAATTTATGAATTAGAGTGATTGAAGTTACCGAGAGAAGACGACGGTGTCTTGATTGTTGAGGATCCATAGAGCTCGAATGCTGCAACTAATTGGCATCGTTGATTTCTGGTGTTCGTTTTACGGATAGGGGTTTGTTTGTTCTACAGGTTTCACTTCATTTTTACTCCTTAAAACAAACACTTTTTATAGTTAACTTCCCTTTTGCTTTATGTGGTTTCGTCATTTCAACGGTTTTTCCTCAGTCATTTAAAAACAACCATCATACAAATACGAATCCAAAGAAATCTTGTGTTTTATTCCCGGGATTTGTATAACGACATGCGACAATTACACATATCAAATCTCGAATGATTTCGAACTCTCGAGAAACTTTTTTGGAAGTTTTACGTAAACTATTACGCAAACGTAATCAGTTTAACGCAACGTACACTCCGGAATAGTGACATAAGCTAAACATACCTTAAATATCCTTTACATAACTTAGAAATAAGTTTTGAAAGGTTTGATATGGCAAAAACAAGTGTGTTCGATCATAGGGACTATTTGCGACAAACTGCAAAAGTCTGCCAATTCGTGTAGCAACGTACACTCTAGAACAAGATCATAAGCTAAACATACCTTAAATACCCTTTACATAGCTTAGAAATAAGTTTTGAGGGGTTCGGTATGCAAAAATACGCTTATTTGATCACAGGGGCTAAAAGCGTCAAACTGCTAAAGTATGCAAATGCGTGCATATCTTGCGTTCTGACCATATTCGGACATCCAAAAAATTTTTGTAATCCCTAAAATATTGTATTTTAGTGATGGGAATGCAAAAATACCATTCGTCGCGTAATTTTGATCGTTTTCACGTCCGTTCGAGTTTCGTCATAATTAACCGAAAAACGCGATCGTACAACGAACCGACATCCATGATATTTCCAAGCATATTTCAAGTTCCCTATGTTTTAACATCCTTGTAGAGCCTTAAAATTGGGTTAACGGGGGTTAAACGCGTCGAAAAAACAAGTTCGGAGCATGCAGGGGCCTGTTTTGCCAAAAACTGAAAGTTCTATCTGGACTGGCTGGCAGCCAGCAAGAGAATTATCTATCTGGGTCATGGGGAGCGAGAGAGTGCCAGTGACAGAAAGTTCCAAACAGCTTCTAAGCTGTTTGCAGCTGGTTTCCTTTGATTGTTTTGTGATCCTGTGGGCAAGATAAGTGTTCTCCAAGGCTTATAACCTGGTCCAAACACTTGTAAGGTTGAGATTATTCCTTGGCTACCACACAAAACACTTGCAAGATCTCATTAATCCTAGAACACTATAAATACCCAAGCTCATTCACTTTATTCCTTGCTCAATATAACACCCCGTGTTTTCGAAAGTCAAAGTCAAAGTCAAGATTGAAGTCAAAGGAAGAAAACATCGCTAATTGCGATCTATCACTCCTTGCTCAACTACTGTTTTGACTTCTTTGACTGTAGTTAGTCTATTTTATGATTTAATTAGTTGTATTATGTTGAGTAATTAATTATAATCGAAGTAATCAAATGTTTATCGCTACGAAACGCTTTACGACTGTGAATAAGAAGGAAGTAACAATGCGATAAAGTCAATTAACCAATAATCGAACTAATCAAATCATCATCGAACTCGAAACTCGAATATCGCATTTATGGTTACTGTTATACGTATGTGTGTGCCTTATGTGTTACTTGTGCATGTTTACTTTATGTTATGTGTGGTAATCAATCGAATCGCAATCGAAACTCAATCGCAATCGAAACTCAATCGCAATCGAAACGCAATCGAACTCAATCGAAATCAGACCATGATAATTAGTGGAGAAAGGATAGTGCTCGATATGAATAGTTGGGATTAAAAGTAATTTGAATAGGAAACTCTATCGTACTCGCATCGTTCGCAATCGAAATCGAAATATCAAAAATCGTCGCACCGAACACTCGAATCAGGCAGCAGAACGATCAGGCTACCAGTCGATCGAACAGCCAGCCGATCGGACTGCTGTCCGATCGGACAAGCTGTCCAATCGAGCTGCCTGGCAGATCGGCCAGCCTTTACCTCTTTTGGCATCCTATAAATACCCCTGTCATTGTCAAACCTTCTACTTTTGGAAACCTCTGTCCGACCAGCATGCTCAGCTCACTTTTTCTCAGATTTCTCTCAATTCCGGTAAGATCTCGTCCTAAATCTTGTACTTTCTTGGTCTACATGCACTCCTACACCTTTCTATCTTTCAAATCTTAACTTTTAACCGTGAAATCATCAAGATTCAAGTGTTCTAGGATGATGTCATCATGGTGTTCTTGAAGAACTTCATGTTTTGGCCTCAATCCACCAAGAATAACTTGGATCTAACCGATTTCCACATAAACAAACAAAGATCTTTCACAGATCTAAACATATTCACGATGAAAGAGATTGAAAGATGGTTTTCCAACTTTCTCTCAACTCTCTTACACTCAATATCTTCAAAACCGATAGAAACGGAGCTTGTGCGAACTTGCTAATCATTCCGGTGGTTGCGTGGCCCCAGATCCGGATTCTATCCATGAGGTTCACCGATTTCGAGTTAAACGTTAAACACCGTCTCGAACCGTTCGCTAACCGGATTTGGGTGATTCCTGTCCGATCAGGAGAACCAAGTAAAGACGAGGGTTCTGTGGTTTGACTCGTTGTCAAAATACCTCAATAGAACGACAAACAATCAGAACAACCAAGTGTTAGGCGAACAGGCCGACCAGGTCAGGGTGTTGACCGATCGGACTGCTGTCCGAACGGACAGCCAGCCGATCGGACAGTCAGCCGATCGACTGGCCATCCGATCGGCTAGCACATGGTCCCACACTTAATCAACTTGTTTGAAGTTGGGTATTGAACGAACGGCTAACCAATCGGACTACCGTCCGATTAGATTACTCTTCGGATCATGAGATACTTGACTTCAACACTTAATCGATTTTTCAAAACATGTTTGACGCACTAAGAGTGCCACTTGATCAAACAGCCGTCCGATCAGGTGACACCCTGCTGTGAACTTGTTTTGCTGAGGTACCTAGCCGATCGGGTTGCCGGCCAATCGAACGACCGTCCGATCGACCGACCTGAAAGGTAAAGATACTTCAATGTTTTCAAATGCTACAACAAAAACTTCAAAAGTCAAACCATCATACACAAACACATCTTACTCAAGGGAAGAAACAATCCACTCGAACAGCCATCCGATCGGACTACCGTCCGACCGGACAGCTGTCTGAACGGACTGTCAACCGCACGGTCAGCCGTCCGATCGGACTATCGTCCGATCGACCAGTTGTCCGATCCTCCAACACTTGTTTCCGTTTTTACGCGTTGCTTGTCATTATGCTATCAAACTATTCAGGCTAACCCTACTCTCAAGCGCTCCCTTCAATCCATCAACCACTATGAGTATACTCGAACCCTTTTTGCTTTAGCACTTTTGGGTGTTACATACTTTACTTATTCTAAATCACAATCGAACACACTACTCAATACTTTAAACGCAAACCGTCATCGCATACTAAAATGAATGCTTGTTGTTATGTTTACACGTGGAATGCTGTCTACCTGCCTTAACGACGATAGTACTATAGTTTGGACTCAGCACCCGTTCACACGGGGGTTGTTAAGGACAACTACTTGCATGGATTACGGTGGTAATCATGTATTGCGAACTGCCTCGGGCAGTCAACCCGCAGTCATTGGTATCGGTAGCTCCATGTCGATAATTAACATGCTTCGTTTTCCTCTGTGTACGTGCTGGTTATGCGTAAACTATTTCGAACTCTATATGCTATTATCAAACTTGTATGCTCACCTTTACATTTTATGTATTGACTTTATTTTAACATATGTGACAGGTGTTTAAGATGCTTATCTGCTAGGAAAGCGAGGCTAGAATAAAGCTCTAGAGTCCAACAAATAGTTGTCTGTAGTAGTCAATTCAAGGGTCTCTAGAAGCAGATAAACAATTGCTATTTATTTAAATCTGAGTTGTCGGAATAGAATTAATTGCCTGGATTTGGTCTGTAATAATTTGTCTACTGTTTGAAATACGGTATGGGACGTATTATTTTAAATTAAATAGTAATGATAGTTGTTATGGAAACTTCTGGACAATCTGTTTCACTCAGTGCCATGCTTCGATGATTCCGCCATCGATTGGGGTATGACAGATTGGTATCAGAGCCATAACTATAGGGAATTAGGCAAGACTCGACCTAGTCTGGGTCGATGTCTTAGAGACCTAGACTATAGTTAGGAACCAACAGACCGAGCTTATATGCTATACCTAACCATTCTCGCTTATACTACACTATCAAACACTCGAATTTTCAAATAAAGACAAGCGATTAAGTCGAGAATAGGTGTGAAAACCGCAAACTCTCGACCATGATCTGCTTAATGACCCGCGTTTTACTTACAAACGGGGAGAATTATACCAAATCAGGAGTGAAATCCATATTTTGATGAATAATTTCCTCTATTTTTCGAAGGGAAGCTGTCAAGCCAGGGGTGAAACCCTAACCTTGACGACTTATCCATGGTTTTACAAAACTCTCACCAAAGCCTTGACGGACTCCAACGACCTGAAGTCACTAAACGACCAAAGGAGTTGTTGGTCCCTCGGGTGGGATCTTCTTGTTCGGAAATGTAGTTAAATCGTAAGTGATCAATGCGCGGAATTCATGTAATCACATAGCAGATATACGAAGACAAAATTCTACTCTGAATCACCGTCTGATATTCTATTGATATGATATGAAAATGTACAAGAACCGGAGAGAACTCAGATTGACATACGGTTGCTAGAACGTGAAAGTGTCAAAAGGTTCTAAATAAGCTGATCGAACAGCTATTTATAGGCAAGGTCAGGATATGAGAGTGCTGGCCGATCGGCTGGGCTAGCCGATCGGCTGACAATGCTAACCAATCGAACAGCCTACTCGATCGGTTGGGCTGTCCGATCGGCTGGGCTAGCCAATTGGCTGGCAGCTATAGCACTTAACAAAACGTCACCGTATCCTGACTTGCTTTACATACAAAACATATACAACTATACAAAATATGACTACATGTTGACGGAAGCTACAGACGTTATTGCACTAACAGACTCCCCCTCGGATGTAGCTGTAGTTCCTTCCAACATAGTCTTTACTTCCTCCTGTTGCGTCTTCTTTCTTTAGCTTTTTGCCTTCTTTGTTCTGCTCTTTCTTCTAGCATTCTTCTTCTTTTGTGTCTGCCCTCAGTTATCCACCATTTTCGATATTCTGGGTCGCCATCACGCTTTCGATCCCATTTTGGTATCTTGTTCTCTTCAGATTCGATTGGCGTCTGATCAGAAGGCGGCACATAACCTAGTTTTCGTCTTCCCAGCTCTGCAGCTCTTTTAGCTATCTCTTGAGATCTTTGACTTCGCTTGTAAATCTTTTAGAACTCATCAATTTCAAGATCTCTCCATTTCGACTTCCAGTATCTTCCTGAATTGATTTCTTTGGCGAAGCAAACATCTACTACTCCTTGATATTGCATAGCTATCTCTTTGTCTTTCTTATCATAAACTATCTTGTTGATAAACAAACAGTCTATGTCTTTCTTTGAACAGTTCACCAGCCACATAGGATCCAAGATGCAGATTTTTTGAGATTCTCCGGTGGACTTGTCATACAAAGAAATTATTGCCTCAGCTGTAGATGGATTGTATAGCCATGCTAAAAATATATCATGAAAATCTTGTTCAATGGCTCTGAGCGGCATATTCTTCAAACACCTGGGAGGCTTTACATCCAAAGTAATATCTTTCTCTCTGTTCTCCAGGTAAGTAACAATTTGCTTTGGGAACTGTGGCTTCCAATCTGGATAATTATTCGATGCTTGTAGTTTGATGTAGTTCCACAGTTCCTGATCATGCTTACGTACTCCTGGACCGTAGTAGAACTGTTTAATGTTCTTCGTTACCACCAATTCATCTACGTCCCACCAAGGTAAAGTAGCAATATCAGCTAAGAACTCAAAATATTGAACTCCCTGTTCCCGTCTGATAGCATAAACTTTAAGATCTTCTAAATAACCCCAAGACAGGATGTCTCCCCAAGAAAGGTTTTTGCTATGAGTGAAAAATTGAAGAGCCCTGAGAGTTTTTCTTTCCTTCGGCATATTCTTGAACCATCTCTTTCTTTCTTCTGCAGAAATCTCTCTTGGAACTGGTTCAGGAATATCTTCAGTAGAAATCTTTTCAACAATCTTTCTCCTGATCTCATCTTCATTTTTATCTTTAAACATTTCTGCAAACGATGGAAATGTAGCATCTTCCCCTTCATAGTGAAAATCTATCCCATCTTCCTCTGAATCAGATGCATCTTCAACAATTACTTCATCATAATGATCTGCTTCATGTGGGTATCTGGGCTCAAAATCCTTTGCAGGAGACTGGGGAATTTCATCTTCAATATCAAACTTAAATTTTCCATCTTCTAACCCCAATTCCTCAAGCATTTCAGCCCTTGTTCTTCTAACCTCTACCTCTCCTTGTTGAGCATTTAAATAAATGACAGTAGGATTCGAAAGAAGTACCTGATCAACAGGTTGTTTTCCAGATGATGATGCTTCATTCTGAACTTCATCCTCCTGTTCATTCATTTCATTGTTCATCAACTCATCCACCTTTTCTTGAACAGCTGGATCTCTGATTAACAATCCAGAAGCACCTTGATCATTGTCGTCATCGTCTTTATCATCTTTATCAGACTTATCGTCAGCTTTGTCATCAGATTTATCTTCATCTTCCTCAACTTCATCTCCAAACATCTCTATATCTGATTCTTCATCCACAATCTCACCACGAGCTATCCTTCTCTTCCTTTTCAGATCAAGAAATTTTAACAACTTGGCCACTTCCTTTGAATTGTATGGCACAGGGTAAGCATCACCAACCAGCACAAATTTGTCTGTCTTCCACTCAAGTAGTAGAACTTCCCTGGCCTTTCTTTTTCTCTGAATAACTTCAACCCTTCGAAGAATATTTTCAACATCTACTGGCTCAGAAGGCTCACCAACAACTAAGAATTCTGGTTCATGAGGCTCTTCATTTTCAACCATCTCCTGATCATCTTCAACTTGTTCTTGAACTTCAACAACTTCGATCATATCAACATCTGGTTGTGAAGAAGAACCACCAGCATCAAGTTGACTTGAAGACCCATCAACCACCTCAACCTCTTCAACCACACCTTTGTTCTTTTGGGTTGCTTCTTCAGCTAAACGACGTTCTCGCTCCATTCTTCTTTCATTTGCCTTTATCACATCAATCTCTTCGAATGCAGCGTGAATGTTCATTTTTAGATGACTTTCAACTACAGCAACTAGCATCTGAAGTTGTTGATCTTTCATCACTTTATCAGCTTTCATAGCTTCCATCTCCAACTTCATCGCCTTCATCTCGTTTGAAGAAGCTTCACTCATTTCACTGAGAAGCTGATTTAAAGTTTGGTTCACATTCTCCAGTTCCTTTATCTTGGCATTCAAGGTAGATATCTCAAGTGTCAACAATTCAAACATTTTAGAACTATCATCGACATCATCCTTCACTTTGTTCATTCTTTTCTCTTTTTCTATCAATGCTGCAACGATTTTATCATGAGCTTTCATCAAATCATCATCTTGGTTCTTCAGAATATTGTGTTCCAATTCTGCTTTTGCCTTTTCTTTTTCCAACTTGTTCACCTTTTGAATTAATTCTTTGACAGCTTTATCATTGAACATATCACTTTCTCCTGGAAGATCTTCTGAGAAAATACCAATAGCAGGACCAAGATTATCAAAATCGAAGTTAAAATCTTCTTTCTGATGCGATGACTCAGGAATATCTTGTTGAACAGGTTTAGGACTAGCTGCTTTGAATCCTGTGATCTCAACGTAATCATCATCACCTGTCTTCTTTTCTGTTTCAACAACTGGAACTTCTTTTGTCACTTTTGGAATATCAACAATAGGAGTCTTTTCTTTCTGAACATGTTGAGCTTTCTTTCCATCTTTGTCTTTTTGAGACTCAGCTCCCGATTTCTTCGCCCTGACATTTCTTGGAATTATTCCAGCTGGAGCTGCTTTTCTTTTCTTTCTTTGCTTCTTTGATTTTTCAGGATCATATGGAGAATCTTCTTCATCTGATCCCTTTTGTTTCTTTGAAGGTCTTTCCTTTAATTGAGCTTTTCCTCTTCCAAGAGTTTCAGGAATCAATTCAGAATCAGATTGAGTGGCTTCAGAATCTTCATCACTGGAACTATTCTGAGTTTCTAT
The DNA here is from genome assembly GCF_002127325.2 of Helianthus annuus. NCBI lineage: Eukaryota > Viridiplantae > Streptophyta > Magnoliopsida > Asterales > Asteraceae > Helianthus > Helianthus annuus. The sequence continues at coordinate 32,000,069 of NC_035439.2, read as the reverse complement.
TTCTGGTTCAACTCTTGAAGCTTTTTCAGCATGAGCACTTGTTCCTTGAGCTTGTTGTGCTGCAACCTCTTCATTCTTTTTCAAATAACTTTCCAAAGATTGTTTTAATAGATCAGATCCTTGTTCAATCACCACAGATGGCTCTAAAACTGTTTCATCAACTAGCCTCTGTTGTGGCTCTCTAGAAGACCCTACAAAACAAACATAGACAACAAGATTAGAAACATTTAAAGTACATGTGATCTAATTGTCTTAATGCTCCCCCTTTCACTATACCCTTTTCTCCATCTTTCGGAATAACAACCACAGGGGATGACTTAGGTGTCCTTTTTCTTTTTCCATCTCTGACGCACCACCATCTAGTCTTTTTCTCAACCATTTCACTTATCTTTGTATCTTCATTGTCTGAGTCACTGTTGTCATGCCTCCACTTATCGTTTTCAGGAGCAACATACTCTTTATCTTTTATTCTGCATATCATCTGCTTGGTCTTCACATCCTTATCTTTTATAATTCTACCAATTGTGACTTTATTTACAATGCTCATCTCCATCACATCCTCACTGTCCTTTGGAAGATCTTTGATTTTGTCATTTAATATCATCATGATGAATCTAGGATACATGATGTATTTGTCTCCTTCAGCTTTGTAGTTCTCCTTCATATACTCAAATATTACTTGAGAAATGTTGTACTTTCTGTTCAACACCAAGCTTGCTATGATGTTCATGATATAATCAGCAACCTCATCATAAGCACCCTTTCTATGACCCACTGAATGCACCATACAATGCATCAAATACCGATACGCTTTGGAGAAGCATCTTTTGTACATTTTTCCATTTATGTGCCCGGTGAAACCCATTCTGCACCATAAACCTTTTACAAGACGTTCTGACATGATCGTAGGATCATCATCAGAATCTTGTAGATCAAGAACTCTTCTCACATCTGCAACACTAAATTCAATCCCAACATCTATATCTTTTCCATCTTTGTCCTTCTTTCTTAATACAGCATGAATCATCTTATATGTTTCATCAAACCTTGCTGTATCCCAGAATGCTCTAACATGTGATTCATAAACCACAGTTCTATTTGACATCGCTTTAGTAATTCTGCTCTCTCTAAAAAATGTTGCCATCTTTTCTACCACAGAACCAGTTGTCGACTCAGCATCAATTGCACAAGGTACATTATGATCCTTGTCTTTTTCTTTACCTCGTCCCTGCAAGAATATTCAGTATAAATCATTTGAACAAGTATAGAGGCATAAGGATGAAAATTTTTAAAATTTTTCTAACACTTGGAATTTCTATGTGATAACACTAGAGAATCAACTGCCTGTTCGATCGAGGAGCATTGCTGTTCGATCGGCTGGAAATGAATAAAGTGATAATGACTGTTCGATCGGTTAGCATGTCTTTTGAATCGAATAGGAAATCATGTTCGATCGGTTAGAAATGCTATTCGATCGACTAGCAAATTATGTCAATGAAGTTTTTACAAATGGTGTCCGATCGGCTAGCAGATGCTCTTCGATCGGTTGACAAACTTATGCACAGAAATCTAGGTGAAAAATGGATGCTATCCTATCAATAATGTTGCTCGATCGGCTAGCATATGCTCTTCGATCGGTTAGCAATTCCTGTTCGATCGGCTAGAAGTTGCTGTTCGATCGGCTGGTCTAGCCGATCGGCTGGCAATGCTATGATGACGTGCTGTTCGATCGGCTAGCAATTGCTGTTCGATCGGCTGGTCTAGCTGATCGGCTGGCAATGCTATGATCAAACAGTATTCATCAAAAGATTCTAACACACAGATTTCATAGCATACATTTGGCACAAATTTCAAGGCATCAACATTAAACTACCCTATGCATCAACACAAACACATAATCTTCATTGCTGCTCGATCGGCTGGTCTAGCCGATCGGCTAGCATTTGTCACAGAATCGGCTAGGAACAACACTATCAGATGATTCAAAAATTTTATCCTCAAAAACACAAATTAAGCACAAATCTAGAATCCTAATGATGTCGCGATCAAAACCCTATGCTTAACTTTATCTAAAACATCCTACTAAGTGTCTAATTTCTCTAAAGAACCGCCGACTGCCGTATTAACAAGAACTCAGATCTATCAAATTTAATCATGATTTTTCAAAAATTGAAACGGTAAACATGTAGATCTTGCTAGTGCGATCAAAACCCTATAAACAGATTTCATCAAAGTGCCCTAAATCTTCCTAGATCTAAGTTTAAAGCACCGACAGACGAAGAACATGATGAACATGATGAATTCAAGGATTTGAATGTGAAACACATACCTTTGCCATTGAAAATGATGAGCAAACCAACAAATCAATGATATGATGCAAAGAGAATCAAATAATTTAGTGAAATTAGTGAATCGGCTGAGAGAAAGTTCTGTTCGATCGAAGTGTGTAACCGATTGAATGAGACAAGAACTCCTATTTATAGGGTGGCACTGGAACGGCTAGGCTATTCGATCGGCTGGTCTAGCCGATCGGCTGGTCTGTTCGATCCATGTCACTTTTGACTTTCAAACCGATTTGAGTCTTTGACCTTTTTCACATTATCAGTGTTCGAGAAATCCACTTAAGCATCTAGGTCCAAGTTAATGACCCTAGGTACTTAATTTGTCTACCAAGTTCAACTTAATGACCTTGGTTGACCCGAAGCAAAGACATACTGATGTTTTGATCAATCATTTTTCTAAAAAAAATTTACAAGTTTCAAATTAATGAACTTGCATTTTGACTTTTTATTTTTTCTGTTTGTATCAAGATTAGCTCCCAACCCATTTTTCAGCTCAGAACAATTTCCTGCATCTGCATCAGACTGTGAATCTGAAGATCAACTCTCCGCTTTGGTTTGTCAAAAATAAAGCAGAAATGCAAAATCTTTTTGAGTTTTCAATGCAGATTCTAAACTAGAAGAGTATAACAGAAACTGAAATACAGAATGTAATGAAAGTAATCTATTTACAGACATATTTTTGGTGAGCGTGTTAGGGAATCATATCAGCTAATGACATGTTACAAGTACCGTTAAGCTTAATTCATACTTAGAATTAAACAATTCACCTAGATTGTCGATATACTGATCAATTTTAAGTTTTCTCACAGATTTCAATTTATTCAGGATACGATTTAGATGTCTTATGAACTTAACTCATTTGTGTGTCCCACCTCTTGTATATACTCATGTATCAAGTTCCCAATATTTACAGGTGAGTATACCACAGATGATATCTGTAAGGGGTTAAATGCGAGGGCCGTGAGAGCTCAGGTCGATACTTCCGTATACGCAAAGAGATGACGGCTTCGACTTTTCGGTGTGTCCCCTTTAGAGGATCTTTTGTTACAACAACAATGACTATCAATTTTATTGTTTCATCAGATTGCTGAGGGTGATGCTATATCTCAAGCATTTTGTGGAAAGTATTATTCGGGGACTAGGTCAGAACTTCCATTCAGTAGAAGTCCCGGAATAATACCCCAGATATCACTGAGTATAAAGACCTAGTATCTCATAATAAGGGACCTATCAAACGAGATTTCAGGGGTTACCTATATATCCAAGTAGTGTTCCCCACGAAATAAGTTTCGTTATGAAATTTTAAGTTTATATCCTAAACAAATCTACTAACTGTGTAAAAACCTATCGACACATCATTAGTGAGATTGTTTAATCCTTTTAAGACATTACAAATCTATACCGTAACAGTCTAGCTGATGTACTATCATTTTCCCTTTATACACAAGCTCTTTTTCATTTTTTATTGTTTTTGGATTTTGATTTTTTAATGTTTTTGGCTTTTTGATTTTTTAATGTTTTTGGATTTTCTAAAAGTATATACAAATATACCTATCTCCCCCTAAAGACCAAAACTGGTAAAAAATCGATAAACCATTGCAGATTGTTTATCAACATCATCTACAGTGGTATCCTCATCAACGCCAATGATTCCATCCGACACCGATAATAGCATCATACCATTCAGTTTTAAAAGATATTTAAAACGTGTTCTATCAAATGCTTTGGTATGAAGATCAGCTTTTTGCTCGTCAGTGTGGATTTTCTCAATTCGTATCAACTTTTTCTCGAAACAATCGCGAATAAAGTGATGACGAATTTCTATATGTTTGGTTTTAGCGTGATGTACCGGATTTTTTGTTATATTTATTGCGGCCTCATTATCAACAAAAAGAGGAGTGTTAAGAAACTGCAAACCGTAGTCGCGCATCTGTTGCTGTATCCACAGGATCTGAGAGCAGCAACTGCTGGCAGATATGTACTCTGCTTCACATGTGGATAGCGCCACAGACATTTGTTTCTTACATTGCCAGGTAACCAAGCGAGGTCCAAAGAACTGGCATCCTGCAGTTGTTGATTTAGCATTGACTTTGCAGCATCCGAAATCCGAGTCGGAATACCTTTCGAGCGTAAAGTCGCCTTTTCTAGGATACCACAACCCCAACGATGGAGTTCCCTTCAGGTAGCGTAATATCCTTTTCACAATGATCAAGTGCGAAGCTCTCGGGTTAGATTGAAATCTTGCTGCGAGGCACGTCGGATACATAATGTCGGGCCTTGAAGCAGTTAGATACATCAATGAACCGATCATGGAACGATAAAGTGTTTCATCTGCACTATCTCCGGTGAGATCTGGGTGAATCCCATGATTTGTTGCTAATGGGGTTGCCGCAGGAGTAGAACCTAACATTCCAAATTTCTCTAGAATATCATGAACGTACTTCGTCTGGTGTATAAAAATTCCCTCAGGAAGTTGATCAACTTGGAGTCTCAAAAAGAATTTCATTTCCCCCATTGATGACATTTCGAACTTTTGCTTCATCACTTGTTCAAAATCTTTGCACAAGTTCTCGTTTGTTGACCCAAAAATTATGTCATCCACATAAATTTATACTATCAGCAGGTGACCGTCGACTATCTTTGTGAAGAGGGTGGCGTCAATTGTTCCCCGGATGAAGTGATTGGCTAACAGATGCTGAGATAATGTCTCATACCAGGCTCTCGGGGCCTGGTGTAAGCCATATAACGCTTTATCTAAGAGATACACTTTGTCTTTATGGTATGGGTCGACGAAGCCCGGTGGCTAGCCGACATAGACTTCCTCCTTCACTTTGCCGTAGAGAAAGGCCGACTTCACATCAAGCTGATATACTTTAAAGTTTTTCCACGATGCAAACGCTAGGAAAATTCTGATTGCTTCTAGTCGTGCCACAGGAGCGTATACTTCAGTAAAATCAATTCCCTCCTGTTGACTGAAGCCCTGAACAACGAGTCGAGCTTTGTTTCTCACAACTACTCCTCTGTCGTCTCTCTTACACTTGAACACCCATTTGGTGTTGATTTTCCTGTGACCCTCTGGTAGATCCACCAGTTTCCAGACACCCAATTTTTCAAACTGGTTCAGCTCTTCTTGCATCGCGTTGACCCAAGAATCTTCATTAAGCGCCTCTTTGTAAGTTCGAGGTTCGATCTGCGAGATAAAACAGCATAATGAAACTTCAGTTTGTAAAGGTGCTACTGAGGAATAAAAACTTGTAAGCCCTTGGTCAATTTGATGTCTGGTGCGAACTCCTGATTGAAGCTCTCCGATGATCAGCTCCTCTGGATGATATGAAAGAGTTCTGGGCATTACTTCACTCGAAACATCTACATTGCCTTCCAGATTAGTGACATTTTGATTTGCACCTTCTTCACTGATAGGATCTGCTTGATCTAAGATCTGGATTTGCTCCCCCTCAGATTCTGAATCACCATGATCAAATGTTGGACCGACATCAGATGTTGTTTCATCATTTGTTGCCGTCTGATTATCGTGAGAATGTGGATTATCATCTTGTTCACCAACATTACTAGGACCCGCTTCATCGTCATTTGAAGTTTGCTGAGATTGCCTAGAATACTTTGCTGGAAATCTTTCTTCTGATGACTCATAGTCTCTAAGAATACCAAACCCATCAAAGAAGTCTTCTTCATCTTCAGGTTCTTCCATCACATCAAATGAATCCCACAAAGTGTCGTAGTGATAACGCCATGAATCTCCTGGGTTCTGAGGCGGCATCGTATGACCTTGACATTCAACATTTGCAGCTTCAATAATCCGCTTTTCTCTTGGCATGAAGACACGACGCAAAGGACTTGCATATCCAACAAATATACCCTCAATGCACTTCGGACCAAACTTTCCAAAAGGTTCTATCACCGTACAGGGTGACCCGAACGGTTCAAGATACTTCAAATTTGGCTTGCGGTTATTGATCAATTCAAAGCATGTTTTGTTGAATTTCTTGACAGTGAGAACTCTGTTGAGAGTATAGCATGCGGCGGAAACAGCTTCAGCCCAAAAATTTATTGGAAGTTTTGAATCTGCGAGCATTGTTCTGGCTGTCTCGATTAGTGTCCGGTTTTGCGTTCTGCTACTCCATTCTGCTGCGGAGTGTACGGAGCACTAAACTCACGCAGTATACCTCTTTCTTCACAAAATTCTTCCATCTTGTTGTTTTTGAATTCAGTACCATTATCACTTTTAATTCTTCGGATACGCCTCTGGTACAAATTCTCAATCTTTTTGAATAATGCCATCAGACTGTCAAACGTTTCATCCTTTGTCTTCAAGAAAGAAACCCAAGAAAATATGGAATAATCATCAGTGACGACCAAACAATAGTAATCTCCTGTAATGCTTTTGACATTCACAGGACCAAATAAATCCATGTGAAGTCTTTCCAAAGGTCGTGAAACTAAATTAACTTGCTTTTTGGGGTGCGACTTTTTCTTCTGTTTGCCTTTAATGCAGCTTATACACTCCCCTTCCAGATGAAAACCTTTGATGTGAACTCCTGTAACCAGATCATTGTGCACCAAATAATTCATTTTTCTAAGATGTATATGCCCCATCTTTCGGTGCCACAATCTTGACTCCTTCTCAGTTGCTCTTGACACAAAACAATGAGCCTGACCCGTGGTTGTCGTTGCTATGCTCATATCCAATACATACAGGTCATTGACTCTTGGTGCCCTCATGATGACCCACTCTTCAGGAAGAACAAATCCCAGTTTTAGAATCAAACACTCTTTGTCAGTGAAATGAGTGGTATACTTTCTGTCACAGATCTGAGAAATGCTTAGTAGGTTATTCTCCAGCTCAGCAATGTAATTTACTCTTTCAAACGTCACAATCCCATTGGATAACGTTCCTTCACCAACGATCCGACCACCTTGATTACCCGCGAATCCAACATATCCTCCATTTATATTCCTTACATCGTACAACAATGCAGTCTTCCGTGTCATATGTCTGGAAGCTCCACTATCCATGATCCATCTTGAAACAAGTTGTGGAAGATCCTGCACATAAACCAACCTGATTAAAACATTTCAATTAAGGATGCCGATTCATGCTTCGCGATCAAGGAAGCTCCGGCAAATCATACACAATCAAACAGATTTTGCTACCCAAGCTTCTTTGGACTTAGGTAACTCAAGTTTGATGTGAGATTTTGTTGTGTAGAGTGGCGGAAAGTTTTTATCATTTAATTTCAAGCTTTCTTTAGACTCAACCTCAACGTCTTTAAGTGTGAACAACTCATCTTTTTTAGGTTGACCAGATGGTTGGTCTTTCTTTGCCACCCATTTCTTTTCAGAAATTGATTTTTCTCTTTCAAGCTTTTCATAAAGATCCAAAGGAACACTCATCTTTACCGATGTGGTAGAAGATGATTGTTTTTCCATCTCAGAAACCTTTGGTTTTGAACCACTTGCTCTCATCCCAGCAACTTTCGGCTTCCATGTTTGTTGAGTTGTTGCGACCCGTTTGTAAAATTTGTCATTTTTAGTTACCACCTTCTTTACGGGTTCAGTTTTGACTTTGGTGTTGTCATTTTTAAAACTCTTTTTCTCAACAACCAATGGAGCTTTTCCTTTCACAACATCTTTCTTCTTTTGATTCTCAACAACTTCAGTCTTAGGCTTCAAGTTGGTACACTTTCGTGCAATATGCCCAACTTGATTACATCTGAAGCATGTTCGGTTGTCAGCAACCCGACTTGTGCCTTCAGACCGAGGTTGTGAGGCTTTTTCCTCAAAGAACTCTTTGTTTGATTTTGAAAAAAATTTAGGTTCTTCATTAGAAAATGAACTCGAACTGTTCACAAACACTTTCTTTTCAACAGATGTAACACCTCGAATTTTTGTGTCCAATGATGTGTTAACACGTGTCATTTGATTACACGTGGCATTGATATTAAATAAAGGACTAATATTGACAAACCTTGAATGTATGTAAATTCGAGGGTTATAAATGTCAAACAAGGGTAAATATACTGTATAGTAACCCTAAGTAGTGCTTATACCTTCAAACGAATGAATCATGGATCGTACGGAAGCGAAACGTGGAAGAAAGTGAGAGATTACAAGCTACAGGGGTTAACTGTGTCAACATGTTTAATTATACCTCTGAGTGACCCTTTAACGCTCCCGAGGCTTTGTAACAGTATTATACGCTCACTAGAATATACTGTATAAATTCCGCGAAGTTTCCGCTTTAAAACGAGAAAGTTATGATCGAATTCGTATGAGGAGGGTTAAAAGCGTCAATAATGAAAGTTAAGGCTTTCAGAATAATTAAATAAACTAACCAGGGACTTAACTAAGCGAGTAAATAACACGAGGCCCTTAGCAGTAAATAATCAAGGACCAAATCGCAAAGTTACCCCTTCAAAACCCGAAAGGGCAAGTTAATGATTACTAAAGATTTCATTATTAATTACTAAAGATTTTGTTATTATTACCAAGATTTAGTCATGATTATAAAAGATTCAGAAAACTTGAAAAATAAACCTAACACGGGCCGCGTAAGGGTTCGGGTTAAGTTGAGGCGGGCCGCGAGCCTATGACTGAACGCGCCTGATTTTTAAAATTCAGGCGGCCCGCGTAATATGTGTATGGTTCCTCCATGCGGGCCGCGTCAGGCACCCAGATGCAGAAACATGCTTAAATTGGCTGTTCAGCCTTCTAAAAGCCATGAGATGCATTTAAATCTTTCCAATTGACCCCTAAACAACCCATAAGCATTAGGAACACATGTTGGAAGGTTGTGGTTAGTTGGGGGACTTGTGTATCAAAAGTTGTGGTGAAACTTTACTATAAAAAGGCATACATAGTTCACAACTTAGAACACACCTCACAACACTACTTCTGATCATTCTTGGAGCTCTCAAGCTTCCTTCTATATTCCTAAGTCTCGCATTAAACTTCTATAAGTTGCCTAACCTTTTGTGGTCTCGTTTTTCAATGGTTTTAGCTTATAAACCAAACCGTCGTAATGAACGGTTGTCATAGCGATAATTCACAAATGGTCCAGTGAATTGTCGGATCAAAAGTAGTTATGAGTTGGTATTTATGTGGGTAATAAACCCCTAAAGGGGTTCCCTCTGATCACCGCTCTAACTATGTCGAATGTCGAGTCAAACGTGCACTTAAAAAGTCAACAGAAAGTCATTTTGCGATTTCTTGCATAATCTGTAATGTAGCTGATATGTAACTTGTTTTGATGTTCGTAAAACATGATATTAAGTATATAAACTTATCTAAACCCGTTTGATTCGGCCATTTGCTATATTGACCCGGTTCGGAACCGAAAGTCGCAAAAGTTTGACTTTTGCTTTGACTACGGTTCTGACCCGTTTTAGTACAATGTAGATATGCCTTAGGACTCTCTTAGGACCAGGTTACATGATGGTATAAGCCTCTGTGACCGGTTCGTTAATTGTCCAAGTCTTTTACGCATTTCCGTTAATTACTTAAAAGTTGACCGTAACGCCCTTTATAAATTTAAACGAGATTTTCGGACATGTGAACGGATCATGACCTTGGTTACTGAATTCTAAGCATGTCCCTAAAATTTCATGTCAATCCGAGGTCCAGAATAAGAGTTATGCCAGTTAGCGCAATTTGCGAAACTTTAGTAATTAAATAGCGCAATTAGTAGCATAACGCCTATCTAAACTCGGATTTCGACACCAAACCTTTTACTCACTGATGTAAAATAATATTTTGGGATTTTTAAAGATTTTTAATTATTTTTACCTTGCTCATAACCTGCGGTTATGGCTGCGATTCGGTAAATACCGAATATGCCCTTTTCGGCCATAAATCGAGTTCTATAAGGTCTTTTGACCCGATTCCAGTTGCTACTAATTTTAAATAATAAATAAATTATTTTGGACTTTATAAACTGTTCGGGAAACTCAGATTTCCTGTAGAACTCGAAAAACCCATTAAAAATCTTTAAAATGACCGAAAAACCCCTACGGGGCGTATCACCAACTTAAACTCGTTTCGGGCATCACGGAAGGTATCCTACTGATACCACAACCTCTTTAAGGCATATTGAATTAGGAAACAAGCGTAGGACTCTCACGGTTACCCGTTGCGCCTATTGCGCGCACGATTCGGCTTATGTAACTAGTTTACATAATTTAGCCGAAACGGGTCAAACTATATTGTTTTAACCCCAAAATCCAGAGTATGATTGTTATACCCATATGAAACAAGTCTTCAAACTTGTTGGGTCAAAATCACACTCCATTCACGGTTTTCGCCTTTCACGCGATTAAACCGTAACAATTCTTTAAGACTAACCGGTCTAAGCTTAGGCTTAATTAAAGACCTGTTAGCATTCTAATTGGTTATTTATACCATCGTTCCAGACTAGAGCCTTCCGGTAAATTGTACCTACGCTTACTTAAGTGAATACGGCTGAGTTATTATTCTTGCTATTTAAGACAGGAGCTAGCTCAGGTAAATAATCTTAACTTATTTTCCCTATACGGGCTTGGGATACGGTATAATAATACCGCTTGGTCGGGTATTGAATATTTAATCGGATTGTGATTAAATTATTGAGGTAACCCGGTTTGATCTGTATTGTTTGAAATAAAAGCCTTTAGGGGTTAATGACCATGTCCCGGATATCCTTGACATCATTGTATTATAAAATGGTCACGTCTTATGCACGGGGTGTAGGCATACACCTGACAGCTGCATAAGGGAAACGGTATCTCACGCTCAGTGGGCCTATACTTGTGACGTGTCTGTTAATCTTGACTCGGTTTCTATATCGGGCCCTGAACGTACAACGAACATGTAAATCTGTATACAGGATCATAAATATGATCGTCTCAAGTTATAAAAGATTAATTTTGCCTCTGTGCATTTTAATCAAAGTGTCAAAATAATTTGTGCCTGGTGCATCTAAATCAATTTTCTTACACTCTTTTCAAATGAGTCAGTTGAGTGTATTTATCAGTGAAAACTGACGTATTTTCAAAAGTCTAAGTGACAGATACAAGTACGTAATAGGCTGGAAGCTGCTCAGGACATTAATAAGGAATCTTGCAAGTTCTAGGCGTCTAAAGTCTGTAGAACAATGTTTATAGATCTGCCTGTGGATCCCTTACTTTCCGTTGTAATACTTGGATATTACTTTTATTCGGAATATAATATATTTATCTTTTGCTTCCGCTGTGCATTCATATATTGTGTGGTTTGACTATATTGTTGCCAACTACGTCACGGTAATCCCCCACCGGGCCCACTGGTGAGACACGTGGAAATCGGGGTGTGACTGGTTGGTATCAGAGCCAACATTGAGTGAATTAAACACTATCCTTATGTGTTTAATCTCAATGACACACAATTGCACATATTCGAGTCTAGACTTAACATAGGAATGTTCTAAATTCTGATCTGGAAATTTTGCTTCCAAATTTTTATACGTCGCCAAGCGAAGGAGCTGTAATAGGAAGTCTCCACATCCGGAGTCTTGAACTGCTGAGCTTCGTACCGCGACCAGGATGAAACGTGCAACCAAGGAGAAAGCATTCAGGAAATGAATGAAGAAGAAACTCCTCTTGCTGAAGATCGTTTCCTTAATAAGTCTTTATAAGAACATATTTACCTTTCAGTCCCTTCGAGGACAACATTATTATTTTCGAGTCCCGCTTAAGGCAACCTTATATTTTTATTTTCATATAGTGGAATGATTAAATTTAAACTTTCATTCTAAACAAGAATATTAAATAAATGGAAAATAATATTTCCTATTGTAGGATCTACCATTATAATAAAATGGCAAAATCTAAAAAGGGCAAGACCTAGCCACGTGTCATTGTAAAGATCGGGCCAAGATGGTAGTTCCATAATTAGATTCAGATCCATATTTAACACCTCAATTTAAAAAAATTGATCTGCGATAATTATTAATTAAGAATCTTAAGTGTGAAACCTAGCCTTCGGGTCAATTATAAGACCGGGCCAAGATGGTAAGACCTGATTAAAAGATTCAGAATTCCAGTTAACCTCTGTGATCATGTTAACATCCATGGCAGATGTGATTCATTAAAAATCGCACAAGTCATTCCTATAAGAGAATCCTTCTATGGATTCCAAAACCCAAATTAATGATTTATAAATCATGGGTTAAATCGTCAATAAAGATGATCATTTTTAAAACATCCATTAGTGATGTAGTGCCTACGGGCCAAACTTATTAAACATCCATTAGTGATGTAGTGCCTACGGGCCAAACTTATTAAACATCCATTAGTGATGTAGTGCCTACGGGCCAAACTTATTAAAACATCCATTAGTGATGTAGTGCCTACGGGCCAAACTTATTAAACATCCATTAGTGATGTGGTGCCTACGGGCCAAACTTATTAGACATCCAATAGTGATGTAGTGCCTACGGGCCATACTAATTGTCGTATAAGACAAAAGGCAGTGGTAGGCTATGACTCCCTGTCAGAAAAAGGTAATGAACTAGGTTCAAACCTCAAGGCTTTGATTCTCTGAAATCCTAGCTTATAAATTATAAATGTCCTAGTGACTAGGCCTATTGTGCCAGAATACCTTCATGTTGTGATTCTCTGAAATCATAGCTTATAAATTATATATGTCCTTATGACTAAGCCTGTTGTGCTAATAGATTTAAGGGCCTTGATTCTTTGAAATCATGGCTTATGATTTAAAATTTGTCCTTGTGACTAGGCCCTCTGCGCCACCTTAATATCCTTGATGTTTTATAACTAGGATAAATTATAATGAAGATGATAATTAAATATAACTAACAAATTAACCAATATGGTTTATATTACCATGGTTAATAAATCGTTTAAGACGATAAAACTGTAAGAGCTTCCATATAAACCTTGCCCTTGTTTGATTTTATGTAGCATATAAAGCTACATGGCTAGGTCAAAGGAAGAGAACAGTCACTCTCTGGATAACCGCGATGATGAAAGGATTAATATAACCAGAGGAGAGCTTCGTACATTGATTGATTCAGCGGTATCTAAAGCTGTAGAGGAGCGATTTAGGGAATATAGTGAGACTAATAGTAAAGCCTCATCTATACCTCACTCTAAATCTGTCTCTAAAACTCATTCAGAGCCTCATAACGAGCCGCCCTCTAAGAATGAAGGACCAAAGAAGGATGACGATCGTCATTCATCAAATGGACACAGTGTTCCATCCAAGAAGCAAGTGTTCGATAATGAACAACGTACCAAGTCTTGTACCTATAAATACTTTGCTTCCTGTAAACCCCGAGATTTCACGGGGGAAAAGGGAGCAGTAGATTGTATGACTTGGTTGGAAGAAATGGACACGGTGGTGGACATCAGCGGTTGTGCTGAAAGGGATGTAGTAAAGTATGTATCCCAATCGTTCAAAGGAGAGGCACTGGCATGGTGGAGGTCTCTCATTCAAGCTGCTGGGAAGATCCCGCTCTATAACATGACATGGGAGCAGTTTGTTACTCTTATTAGGGAGAACTACTGCCCTCAACATGAGGTCGAAAGAATCGAATCGGATTTCTTATCGTTGGTTATGACAAACTTAGATTGTCAAGCTTACCTTACCAATTTCAATACCCTGTCCAGACTGGTTCCTTACCTAGTAACACCAGAACCCAAGAGGATTGCTCGCTTCATTGGGGGTTTAGCCCCAGAAATCAAAGCCAGTGTTAAGGCTTCGAGACCTACTACATTCAGGTCAACAGCAGATCTGTCGCTATCTCTCACACTCGATGTGGTTAGAAACAAGGCTGCCAAGGCCTCTGAAGATGGAAAGAGAAAAAGGGAGGGTGAGAATTATCATCGCTCCGATAGGAAGAGTACCAGGTTTAAAAGAGACAGCCAGCAGTCGGTTGAGAAGACCAAGTGCGAAACCTGTAAGAAATACCACCTCGGGAAATGCAGATTTGAATCTCAGCCTCTACCGTGTGGAATTTGCAAGTCTCAGGAACATAAAACCTTGGAATGCAAGGAGTTGAAGGATGCAACCTGCTACGGTTGCAACGAAAAGGGGCATATCAAGACCAACTGCCCTAGGAATCAGAAGAAGCCCGAAGAAGCCAAAAGAACAAACGCGTGAGTCGTCTGGATGAACTCCCGGGAGATAGTGCAGTATGATAAATATATAGCAGGTACCTTCCTTATCAAGCAGTTATGCAGAAATTAGTTATTACTGACACATATAATTCTATAATGAATCATAGTTGCTGTGAACTGTTGTCTCCGCCTATTTAGGACTCCGATCATTTAATACGAGATGGAAATTTGTCGTTGATACTTAAGAAAACGCTCCAACAAATCCTAGATTGATGTTTGTATCTACTAGGAATCACTCTTTTCTGATATCCTTATGGCAAGCTTCCAAGCCATCCAAAAATTCATCAATATAATAAAAACAGATGTGACGTTTTGATCCCCTGTCAAAAAGATGATGAATTAGGCCCAAACCTTAAACGCCATTGATGGTCTTTCGTGACCTAGGCTAAACATAATGAATATATATGTTAAATAACATCCATTGAGAATGTTAATACTATATTAGCCTATATGGTCTATAAATACCATGGTTAGTATATCTTAAGGCCATCAGGATAAAGAATAGCGGTTGTTGGATTGCAGCTAAGAAGCTATTTTTATTGGTGTTAGGGACCAATATCGAAAATGGCAAACTCAGATGAGACAGCCGTCGATCGTGTTATGAATGATGTGACACATGCCAATGAAGCTACAATTGTGAGCCTTAGAATTTCCGAAAGCGTTCTCCAAACTATGGTAGACGCAACTGTTGGAAAGGCTGTGAAGAAAGCTATGAAAAAGTTCAAGGAGCCCCAGGCTACTCGTTCCCAATTTTATCTGGGACCACATTTCCTTACTCGTAAGGAGGACCTTGTTCATACCTCAAATGCCAAAGATAAGCTAAAAAGAAAAAGGGAGGAAAAGAACTCCCAGAGCTCTATAAAGAAGAACAAACGAAAGTCCAACCAGAAACCGGTATGCAAGACCTGCAAGAAGTGCCACTATGGGAAGTGCAGGTTCGAACCGAAATCCCGATCACAACCAAGGGTATGTGGGATCTGCAAATCGGGGGAACATACAACGTTGGACTGCGGGGATATGGAGAATGCAGTCTGCTTCGGCTGTAATGAGAAGGGCCACATCAAGACCACGTGCCCTAAATATGTCAAAAGAAAAGCGGCTAATGAAGGAAAGCCTAAGAACGAAAGCGCCTAAATACCTGAGCTAGTTCATAAATAATGGTCTCAGGTACTTTCCCTATCTTTTTATCAGAAATTTAAATGCTAAGAGTTTTATTTTGGATTGGATACCAATAAACCATAAGCTTAGCAAACTTTTATATTATTCGCAAGGTATAACTTACCAAGGAAACCAAATTAACCGATTCTTCTAGTATCGGCAAGAAATCCTTCTGAAAAATCTAAAAGTACTCTTTCTTCGCATAGAGTACAACAACATATGTTATTTTAATTATTTTCTTCTTTCATTGTTTTTCTATCGCCTGCGAATGCCAAACTATGTTTGATAAAAGTGCATTATGAGGATTGGCGTATTCTAGTGTGTCCCATAGATTGCTTCCATGCCTGATCAGTATGGGGGTTTAATACATGGAACACATGAGATATCCCAATGGTCATATTGTACTAATGTCGACTAGTAGTATTCAAAGAAGATATCCAGAATGGTATTGCCCAAGTAAATGTTCCAGAATTGGAAATTCGTGGACTTATATGTGTCACTTGTTTGGCACAAACAATAATGAATGAACTGGAGCCTGAGATATGAAAAATCTCTGTAGTCTCCCTGTATCTAGATTATCTTCTCATAAGTTTTCCCTGCTTACCTCCTGGAAGGCAGGTAGAATTAATATTAACATCCCGCTGTGGGCTGGGGTATTACGAAAACTCCATATTGCTTATAGAACAATCGAAACCTTGATTAAGTGGGGTTTAAGATATAGGCTCATATAGCCTGACTCAATATTCTGAAAGTTTTATGTTATTAAATAAGAAAGACGGTTCATATTGCTTATATATTAATGACCGCAACCCCAATTAAGCAACAACTAAGAATTTCCATAAGATGCCCAGGATCTAAAGGCAAATTGTTGGTAGATAGGCTTGAAAAAGTCTATAGCCACTTATGTAGCCAAATGCTTGACTTGTACGCAAGTCAAAGCTGAGCATCAAAAGCCGTCTGGCATGCTACAACAGCCTAAACTTCCTGAATGGAAGTGGAAATGTGTAACAATGGATTTTATTATCAAGTTACCCAAAACGAGGAAAGGAAATGACACGATATGGGTTATAGTCGACAGACTGACTAGGTCAGCTCATTTCTTACCCATCAAGGAGACTTATAGCTCCGACATGTTAGCCCAGTTATACGTTGATAAGATCGTAGCCTTGCATGGCATGCCTGTGTCCATTATCTTTGATCGGGACACTAGATACACGTCGCATTTCTGGAAGAGTTTTCCAGCAATCTTTGGGCACACGTTTGAATTTTAGTACGGATTACCATCCTCAGACAGACGGTCAGAGTGATCGTACTATTCAAACGTTAGAAGACGTGCTACGTGCATGTACTATCGATTTGAGTGGTAGTTGGGATAAGAACCTACCACCAATCGAATTCTCCTACAACAATAGCTACCATACCAGCATTAAGGCTGCGCCTTTCGAGGCATTATACGGTAGAAAGTGTAGATCGCCTGTTCGTTGGGCGGAAGTTAGAGATGTCCAATTATCTAGACCAGAGCTAGTCTTTGAAACGACGGACAAGATTGTCCAGATTCGAGACCGTCTCAAAGTTGCCCGAGATAGGCAGAAAAGTTACGCAGATCCGAAGCGTAAAGATTTCACTTCGAAGTAGGTGAAAAAGTTTTACTTAAAGTATCACCCTGGAAGGGGGTGATGCGTTTCGGCAAGAAGGGCAAACTGAGTCCGAGATACATAGGACCTTTTGAGGTCATTGAACGTGTCGGATCAGTCGCCTATAAGTTGAACTTGCCTGAAGAGCTCAATGGAATTCACAATGTGTTGCAATCTCAAGAAGTGCTTCGCCGATGAATCATTGGTGATCCCACACACAGATGTGCATATAGATGAGAGCTTAAAGTTTGTAGAAAAGCCTTTGTCGATTGAAGATCGACAGGTGAATAAGCTTCGAAGAAAGCGCGTACCGATTGTAAAGGTCAAATGGGATGCTCGTAGAGGTCCCGAATATACGTGGGAAGTCGAAGCCACAATGAAAGAAAAGTACCCCTATTTATTTGAGTAAATCTCGGGTCGAGATTTATTTTAAGGGGGTGAGGATGTAACACCTCGAATTTTTGTGTCCAATGATGTGTTAACACGTGTCATTTGATTACACGTGGCATTGATATTAAATAAAGGACTAATATTGACAAACCTTGAATGTATGTAAATTCGAGGGTTATAAATGTCAAACAAGGGTAAATATACTGTATAGTAACCCTAAGTAGTGCTTATACCTTCAAACGAATGAATCATGGATCGTACGGAAGCGAAACGTGGAAGAAAGTGAGAGATTACAAGCTACAGGGGTTAACTGTGTCAACATGTTTAATTATACCTCTGAGTGACCCTTTAACGCTCCCGAGGCTTTGTAACAGTATTATACGCTCACTAGAATATACTGTATAAATTCCGCGAAGTTTCCGCTTTAAAACGAGAAAGTTATGATCGAATTCGTATGAGGAGGGTTAAAAGCGTCAATAATGAAAGTTAAGGCTTTCAGAATAATTAAATAAACTAACCAGGGACTTAACTAAGCGAGTAAATAACACGAGGCCCTTAGCAGTAAATAATCAAGGACCAAATCGCAAAGTTACCCCTTCAAAACCCGAAAGGGCAAGTTAATGATTACTAAAGATTTCATTATTAATTACTAAAGATTTTGTTATTATTACCAAGATTTAGTCATGATTATAAAAGATTCAGAAAACTTGAAAAATAAACCTAACGCGGGCCGCGTAAGGGTTCGGGTTAAGTTGAGGCGGGCCGCGAGCCTATGACTGAACGCGCCCGATTTTTAAAATTCAGGCGGCCCGCGTAATATGTGTATGGTTCCTCCATGCGGGCCGCGTCAGGCGCCCAGATGCAGAAACATGCTTAAATTGGCTGTTCAGCCTTCTAAAAGCCATGAGATGCATTTAAATCTTTCCAATTGACCCCTAAACAACCCCTAAGCATTAGGAACACATGTTGGAAGGTTGTGGTTAGTTGGGGGACTTGTGTGTCAAAAGTTGTGGTGAAACTTTACTATAAAAAGGCATACATAGTTCACAACTTAGAACACACCTCACAACACTACTTCTGATCATTCTTGGAGCTCTCAAGCTTCCTTCTATATTCCTAAGTCTCGCATTAAACTTTTGTAAGTTGCCTAACCTTTTGTGGTCTCGTTTTTCAATGGTTTTAGCTTATAAACCAAACCGTCGTAATGAACGGTTGTCATAGCGATAATTCACAAATGGTCCAGTGAATTGTCGGATCAAAAGTAGTTATGAGTTGGTATTTATGTGGGTAATAAACCCCTAAAGGGGTTCCCTCTGATCACCGCTCTAACTATGTCGAATGTCGAGTCAAACGTGCACTTAAAAAGTCAACAGAAAGTCATTTTGCGATTTCTTGCATAATCTGTAATGTAGCTGATATGTAACTTGTTTTGATGTTCGTAAAACATGATATTAAGTATATAAACTTATCTAAACCCGTTTGATTCGGCCATTTGCTATATTGACCCGGTTCGGAACCGAAAGTCGCAAAAGTTTGACTTTTGCTTTGACTACGGTTCTGACCCGTTTTAGTACAATGTAGATATGCCTTAGGACTCTCTTAGGACCAGGTTACATGATGGTATAAGCCTCTGTGACCGGTTCGTTAATTGTCCAAGTCTTTTACGCATTTCCGTTAATTACTTAAAAGTTGACCGTAACGCCCTTTATAAATTTAAACGAGATTTTCGGACATGTGAACGGATCATGACCTTGGTTACTGAATTCTAAGCATGTCCCTAAAATTTCATGTCAATCCGAGGTCCAGAATAAGAGTTATGCCAGTTAGCGCAATTTGCGAAACTTTAGTAATTAAATAGCGCAATTAGTAGCATAACGCCTATCTAAACTCGGATTTCGACACCAAACCTTTTACTCACTGATGTAAAATAATATTTTGGGATTTTTAAAGATTTTTAATTATTTTTACCTTGCTCATAACCTGCGGTTATGGCTGCGATTCGGTAAATACCGAATATGCCCTTTTCGGCCATAAATCGAGTTCTATAAGGTCTTTTGACCCGATTCCAGTTGCTACTAATTTTAAATAATAAATAAATTATTTTGGACTTTATAAACTGTTCGGGAAACTCAGATTTCCTGTAGAACTCGAAAAACCCATTAAAAATCTTTAAAATGACCGAAAAACCCCTACGGGGCGTATCACCAACTTAAACTCGTTTCGGGCATCACGGAAGGTATCCTACTGATACCACAACCTCTTTAAGGCATATTGAATTAGGAAACAAGCGTAGGACTCTCACGGTTACCCGTTGCGCCTATTGCGCGCACGATTCGGCTTATGTAACTAGTTTACATAATTTAGCCGAAACGGGTCAAACTATATTGTTTTAACCCCAAAATCCAGAGTATGATTGTTATACCCATATGAAACAAGTCTTCAAACTTGTTGGGTCAAAATCACACTCCATTCACGGTTTTCGCCTTTCACGCGATTAAACCGTAACAATTCTTTAAGACTAACCGGTCTAAGCTTAGGCTTAATTAAAGACCTGTTAGCATTCTAATTGGTTATTTATACCATCGTTCCAGACTAGAGCCTTCCGGTAAATTGTACCTACGCTTACTTAAGTGAATACGGCTGAGTTATTATTCTTGCTATTTAAGACAGGAGCTAGCTCAGGTAAATACTCTTAACTTATTTTCCCTATACAGGCTTGGGATACGGTATAATAATACCGCTTGGTCGGGTATTGAATATTTAATCGGATTGTGATTAAATTATTGAGGTAACCCGGTTTGATCTGTATTGTTTGAAATAAAAGCCTTTAGGGGTTAATGACCATGTCCCGGATATCCTTGACATCATTGTATTATAAAATGGTCACGTCTTATGCACGGGGTGTAGGCATACACCTGACAGCTGCATAAGGGAAACGGTATCTCACACTCAGTGGGCCTATACTTGTGACGTGTCTGTTAATCTTGACTCGGTTTCTATATCGGGCCCTGAACGTACAACGAACATGTAAATCTGTATACAGGATCATAAATATGATCGTCTCAAGTTATAAAAGATTAATTTTGCCTCTGTGCATTTTAATCAAAGTGTCAAAATAATTTGTGCTTGGTGCATCTAAATCAATTTTCTTACACTCTTTTCAAATGAGTCAGTTGAGTGTATTTATCAGTGAAAACTGACGTATTTTCAAAAGTCTAAGTGACAGGTACAAGTACGTAATAGGCTGGAAGCTGCTCAGGACATTAATAAGGAATCTTGCAAGTTCTAGGCGTCTAAAGTCTGTAGAACAATGTTTATAGATCTGCCTGTGGATCCCTTACTTTCCGTTGTAATACTTGGATATTACTTTTATTCGGAATATAATATATTTATCTTTTGCTTCCGCTGTGCATTCATATATTGTGTGGTTTGACTATATTGTTGCCAACTACGTCACGGTAATCCCCCACCGGGCCCACTGGTGAGACACGTGGAAATCGGGGTGTGACAACAGACTTCTTGTTTTGAACATTTTTCTTCTGATAAGACTTACCCCCCTGATATCCACCCGACCAGTTGTTTCGTTTGTTATTAGAAAAACGTGGTGGAACTACAGGTTTCTTGTAGTAAGATTTATCTTTCTCAAAGCTCATTTGTCTTTTTGTTTGGTTCAGATTGTTCACTTCTGACAACTCAACTTCGACCAATTTGTAAACATTTTTCAATTTGTTCACATTTACATTCTCAATCGGAAACTCAGAATCTGAAAACAACTTATCTGAACCCAACATCTTGTACATGACAAGATTTGGTTCTTCATTTAAGTTGTTCTTGGACTTTTGTTTCGGAATGTATTTATCCAAGAAACATCCATCATCTTCATTTGAATCAGACTCTAAAACACTTTCTGCCATGCTTTTGACAATATCAGTCTGAACACTATCATCAGATGATGATGATGAGAATGTAACATCAATTGACTCTGGAAGTTTTATTTCTTTTAACTCTTCCTCATCATTAACCAGCCCAGACTTTTTCTTTGAAAAATTGTTTAAAACAGGTGGTGGAACTTGATGATATCCCACCCCAGTTCCGTCCGAAAATACATCTTCGACAGCTTTGTTTTTCCCGATGGGTTTGGGAACAATGTGCTGCAAAACAAAGCTTGCGGAATTGTAGCTAGTTAATTTTAATTGGATGCGTTCGTTTTCAATTTTTGCTTCTTGAAATTGAACCTTCAGATTAGCAATTTCATCCAATTGTTTGTTTATTAACTCCTCTTTCACCCTTAACACACCCGACAATTGAACATTTTCTTTTGTTGTTTTGCCATTTCGATCATCCGAATCTTTAACCGTTCGCTTAAGCTTCTCAAAATTTTCAGTGATGTGACGATTTTCAAGAATGAGTTTTTCATTTTCTTTCTTTGTTCTTTCTATGTCACTTTTATCACTTTCATTTTTTTCAGTTAACTCTTTTGTACGATCGTTTGAAGCTTTTAGCAATTTATCCCGGTTTAAGATCTGGTTTTCTACCTCTCTGACCCTTTTTGTCAGATCTTCAACCTTTTTGTTATTGAGGTAAGCGATAGTACTACAATCTTTGCAGTTTTTCCTGCAATTCTTGCAGTCACTTTCGCTTTTATCTTTCTTACCTGACACTTCATTTGTGTTAATCTGACTGACCTGGCCGTTTGACTTAGTTCCAAAACTAGAATCTACCTCCAGTTCTTTTGCAGCTAGAACTTTGTCCGCCATCTTCATCAGATTTTCGGCTGTGAGCTCCTGTGATGTATCTATCAACCCACCATCGATCTTCTTTTCTGCCGACTTCACCTTTTTTTCTTTCTCTTCCACTTTCTTTTCACCTTCACCCCACCATTCTCTTTGTCTAGCTTCCTCTTCTTCAGCATATTGCTGAATGATTGCATCAACACTGAGTGAATTGGGATCGATTGCGATATTACCTTGAGGATCAAGGTAGCATTCTCTGTCTGGATCCCACCTTTTAGCCCTTTTTGCTTCTTTGTAAATGGTATAGATTCTGCTTACTTTTGTTTGGGCTTTCATTCTTCTGTTCACAAACTTTTCTTCTTCTGTTCTTGTGTCTTTAAACGGAACAATCTTTCCTGCTGCAAACGCGTAACCAACTGCGTCTTCCTCAGGCAATATCTCACTCCAGTCATATCCTTCATCGTCATGAATGACCGCTAGGGCTGTAAACGAGCCGAGTCGAGCCGAGCTAGACTCAGCTCGAGCTCGGCTCGAACTCGATTCGAGCTGGCTCGGCTCGAGCTCGAATTTCAAATCGAGCTGAGATTTGAGGCTCGAGCTCGGCTCGATTAGAATTCGAGCTAGCTCGGCTCGGCTCGATCTAGCTCGAACTAACAAAGAACCGCAAAATTTATTACTTAAAAAGCCTTTAAAAATGAATTTCTTCATAGCCTAAGGGCCATAATTGCCATTTAATTTAACCATATGGCTAAATATGCAAATATAAATAGTTAATTCACTTTCTCCTTGTCATTACTTTCTTTTATAGGGGAGATACACTCTTAGTTTTTGTTTTCTAAGCGATGTGGGACAAAAAAATGAAGGATGTAAACCTTATCGAGCCAGCTCACGAGCTCACGAGCCGAGCCAGACCAAGCTCGAGCTCGGCTCGTTTATAAATCGAGCCGAGCCGAGCTGGCTCGTTTACAACCGAGCCAATTTCGAGCCGAGCTTTCTTCGAGCTTTTTTCGAGCGAGTTTCGAGCGAGCTGCGAGCCACGAGTTTTTTGAACACCCCTAATGACCGCTAGAGCTCTTGACTTTTCCTTATCTTTTTCTTCAATCTGCTTCAGCCTAGGAGGTTCCAATTTATTCTGATGGTAAATGGCTTTCTTATAGTAATCTTCTCAGAACGGATTAGCAGATTCGTCAGCATACTCGTTTCTACACTCACGTTTAAAGTGACCTTTTTGTTTGCATTTGAAGCATGTCACTTTAGACTTATCGAAACCCAATTTGGTAGATGGACCACCAATTGTTTTCCTGCCGGTGATTTCCATGAAACGCTGTGCTCGACGAACAGCACTGGCCATAGCCCAACGAATATCGATCAGCTCCATTTCTTCAGGATCTATCTGATCATAATCTTCCTTCGTCAGGTTGGTATTACCAATCTTCCCAGCTACTACCCTTCATATGACTCCAATACAGATGCTAAGAAAACCATCTGTTGTTTCACTGACTCCTCACTGAAATTTTGACCATTTTTCAAATCAACTGCAATGTTACATTGAAAGACATTTTTTGGTGCTGATTGCTGTTGGTTTGATGTGCTTGAAGATGGTCCTTGACTTGTAGTGTTGGAAGACATTCCTCCATGAAAACCACTGTGTGAGGTCTCTTGATTCTTTGGTTGTGAACTTTCTGCAGTGAAGGCTGTTTTCGGAGATCCTGTCTTTTGAATCAAGCTCTTTGGATAATAAAGTTCCACATTTTGTTGATATAACGAGTGATTGACTTTATGTGTTTTCTTTATTTCGAGCTCATGACTCTCAAGTTTCTCTATCAGCAAATCAACTGTTAGAACATTTGGCTGGATTGTATTCTTGATCATCAATGCGAAGTATTGCCAATCCATTTCGTCTGGCAGAGAGTCAAATAACTTGTCAACTAGTTCTTCTTGAGAGTATAGGACTCCATGTCTCGCCAACTCCAGCTTCAGATGTCCGAAACGTTCAATCATTTTTGGAACAGACTCATTCTTAAGACATCCGAACAGATCAAATTCTTTTTCTAGTAATTTCTTTTTGTTTTTGATGATCTCTGCAGTACCCACACATTTCTTTTGTAATTTTTCCCAAAGATCCTTTGCGTTTGAATACTCAATTAGTGAGATTATATCTTCTCTCACTGACTGGTTAATCAAAGCTATACATTTCTGTTCAGCCACAAAGTATTCGATCTCTTCATTTTCTGACATGTTTTCAAAGTCTTCTCTTCCATTGTTAAAGCCGTTTTTTAAGCTTTTCCAACTGGGGTACGCGAAGGCTTTCAACCATTCCTCGAATCGTTTTGCCCACCGATTATATTCTTCAATTGCTAACAGCTTTGGTGGCTTATTATAGGTTCCATAAGCGCTTTCCACACTAAGTGCATCAGACAACGTCTTTCTCATACTTGGAGTATTCTCATTCGATTGGTTTGTTGAATCATCACCACTGTTACCAGCAAACGCATACATTTCACTGAACGGGTTCATGAATTCTTCCATTGTTAAGTACCTGAGATGTTTATCAAACACTTATAAGATTTTTAAATTTCAAAGATGTAATCACAAAGACACTTGGATCGAATGGCTCGTTCGATCGATCAACACACCCTCAATCGGCTGGCTCGTTCGATCAATCAGCTAGTTCGATCGAATGACAAACAGAATTATGTAAACAGCACTCAATTACTGTCCGATCGATTGGTGTATTTGATCGGCTAGCAATATGATGTCAGCAACAATATCAAATTTCAACAATGCTGTTCAATCGATTTGCTCTTTCGATCGGCTAGCAATATGATGTCAGCAACACTTTCTAACTGAAAATATCTGAACGATTATGCAAACAGAATGATGACGTCAGCAAGTATATGAAGCGGCTAGGTCGTTCGACCGGCTGACATCAGCAAACATGAATAGTTTTCCATAGATTTTGATCGATTTGAACAAGTTTTAGGTTGAATCTGATTATGAAAACTTGTAGGATTGTAATTCTGATGATTGCGAATCGATCTATAGTAAATTTGTCAAATTTTAACCGTAAAATCTCTCTGAATTTTAAATTTTTCGGATTTTATGGTGACAAAGTGAAAAATAAAGCTAGATCTGAGAAGAGAGTAGAAGAATCGGTCAAATTTCCGGTGAAATTTGAGTTGAATCGGTAGAAATAACAAATTTCGACGAAATTTGTCTCTAAAACAGCAAACACGGCTTGAATTCCGGTGAATTCGTCTTTAAATCAACAAGAACGGCTCGAATTCCGGTGAATTCATCTTTGTAGATCTCGATTCAGCTTCCTAATGCTCTGATACCACTTGTTGGTCCCTCGTATGGGATCTTCTTGTTCGAAAACGTAGTTGAATCGTAAGTGATCAATGCGCGGAATTCATGTAATCACATAGCAGATATACGAAGACAAAATTCTACTCTGAATCACCGTCTGATATTCTATTGATATGATATGAAAATGTACAAGAACCGGAGAGAACTCAGACTGACATACGGTTGCTAGAAAGTGAAAGTGTTAAAAGGTTCTAAATAAGCTGATCGAACAGCTATTTATAGGCAAGGTCAGGATATGAGAGTGCTGGCCGATCGGCTGGGCTAGCCGATCGGCTGACAATGCTAACCGATCGAACAGCCTCCTCGATCAGTTGGGCTGTCCGATCGGCTGGGCTAGCCGATCGGCTGGCAGCTATAGCACTTAACAAAACGCCGCCGTATCCTGACTTGCTTTACATACAAAACATATACAACTATACAAAATACAAGATGTTCACAAAGATAAGTTACAACCATGACATGATTAACAGAGTTCACAAAGACTCATCAAAAGTACGTAAATAAAAACCCAAGTTTAGAACTGTGTATCCGGTTCAGGAAAGGGATCCACCTCCTAAACTCAACCACTCGGATGACATCTTTATTCACTACGCATCCTAGACGCAGCGCATACTCCGCCAGATCCACTAATTTCCTGAAATACATGTAGTTTGAAAAATCAACAAAAGTTGAGCGAGTTCATGTGTAAGTGAGTATGTATAAACCTTTAAAATGTCTGTATGTATAAAAATCCCTGGTATGTAGCAATTAAGGAAAAACTGATCACCAATGGGTTGCAAAGCCAAAGGTATGTGTGAAATTGGTGCAGGAAGACTCAAACCTAGCAAATTTGTCTCCGGTATGAAGACATAGTCACCACTATGGGCCGCCCCGGCCTCACGGGTGTGGGCTCGCTACACCCAAATAGATCTATCACTCATGTCCCTTGGTCCTACAATGAGGATTAATGGCCTTAAGTGTCATGCCCACCACTCATATGATCGCGTAGTAAAAACCCCCCTTAAGCTAACCATACCATGTAAGTAAATGTCTGTAGTAATTGTAACATGTATTTCACCCCCGAAGTATAAAACTGAAACAGTTAAGAGAAAAGGGGGACATGAACTCACTGAAGTGCATCTCCTGTATCGTAACGTCAATCAAATCGATCAGCTACCTGGCGACCTACAACGTACTATTGTTTATTAGACGAACGGGTCGTGCCTTGCTTTTGTATTTACGGGTTTGAGTTATGTTACTTTGATGTTATTCCAAGTTGTGACTTCTTGTTAAAATAATAATAATAATTTTAACTTAAATTTTGTTTTTAGGAATAATAGTTAGGCAACTATTTCGTATCCACAATTCTCAAGTATTTTATATGTGTATTTCCTTCCCAAGGATGGGGGTATTTATACATGTACATTTGTAATTCCGAAAAATATATTTTAAGTCCCACTTAGAAAAATATATTTAAATTTTTTTTGTCCAAACACATCTTAATTCAAAATATATATATATATATATATATATATTTCCAAAATTAATATATTTTACTTCATTAATTTTCCAAAATAATATTTTACCAAAAATGTACGTGTAAGAGTATTTTCTGAAATATTACATAAGTTACGTTTTAGCATTCCGTGTTGCAATAACAAATGCGTAACTTAAATATTTATTCCGTGAGAGTTTTGGTATTATTTTCGAGTTGTAATTTTTCATGCTATTTGTCAAGTTATATTATTTTACCCTAAAATAATATAACTAGTTCACAAAACATACATATATTCACACAAGCGTTTTAGTATACAATTTATATACTAAATATATATTTATCAATTTTTATTAAGTGTTGGATTTTTAGAAAAATTTCGCCAGAGTTCCTTTATAAATGGAGCTGTCCATGCTTATAAGCATATCATTTTCTTTTGTAAAAATCATCACAATCCATTCACAATCATTAACAATTAACCTTTACTTACCAATTTGCCAAAATCAAGTAATAACCACTACTTCATGAACTTGAATATTTGTAAAAATATGTAGTAACTTACTAGCATTCTTAGTAAGTCTTGTTACCTTTTAAAATGTGATTAGTTCTTTAAAAACTTTATTTTTAAAGAGTTTAAGTGTTTACAACTTCCAATCATATTTTTGAAAAATATTTCTTTATGAAATTTTCTTGTTACACAAGTGTTTCTACACTTGTTTACCCACCAAGAATGAGATTAGTTTATGTAATATCCAAGATTTTATTAAACTTATATTTTTAACTTGGTTCTTTTGAAAAAAAACCACCTATGGATCTTTAGATCTACATGTTTATCAATCTACTTTGATCTTTATTTTTCAAGAAAACCGTTTATTCATTCAAGTTCATGGTTTATGTGTGGATGATCCATCATCCTACAACATTCCTACTTTCACATCTTGCTAGATCATGTTTTTAATCATGATCTAGCATGACTACATGATGATTCACATCATTTCCACCAACAAACAATGATCAACATGCATATCAACTTATATTCGTCATGATATCTTCATCTAGCAAGTTTATGTTCATGTCTTCTTCATATGATTCATTAGTGTTCTTAATATTTTTGATCGTGATACATCATTAACCACTTAAATAAGATGAAAAATGAAAGGATCTAAGTTCTTACCACTAGCTCAAGGTTAGGGAAGTTCAAGTGAAGAAATTGAGTGGATAAAAGAAGATAAGGGAGGTCCTTCCACTTCCGAGAACACCGAGCTTCGTTGTATGCACTTTAACACCTTTGTACACTCTTGAAATGGTTGAAGATGATCAAGTGATGATGGTAGTGGTGTCTCTTGGGGTCGGCCGAACAAGGAAGAGAGGGAGAGAGGAAAGTGTTGTTGAGTTTTAGTGAATGATGATAATGAGTGTTGATCTTATGGTTAAATAGAAAGTCTTCCAACACTTCTTTGTCCATTAGGTCTAATGCTCCCTAAGTACATGGCAAACCAAATAAACAAATGAAGAAAATCAAGGGTGGGGTACCACCCTTGAAACCGTAAGAAGGGGGGGTTGCTTGGTTGGGTTTCAACTAAATAGTTAGTGGTCTAGTTTGAAATCCAAAGTTAAGTTGGTGTTTTATGTGTGTGGTGTAATATATAGTGTGTTAGGGTGTTCGGGTACCCTAACTAGCTTAGAAAAATAAAAACAATGCTTCTAGCATTATTTTGGTGTTTCGGGTAATGTCCGGTTGTTCGGTTTGATACTGTTCCGTTAAAGTGCTTAATTAATCCGTAAAGTGTCTTTTATATAACTTTTAGTGACACTTTCAATTCCTGACACTTAGGAAAGTACACAGGACCATTTTGTCAAGTTTTTGCACATTACTGGCACCTTTAAATGCTGAATTTTGATAATAAGTGCAGAATTCTGCATTTAGAGTGGGTTTTAGGCACTTCCTGGCACTTTAACTATCACCTAGTGACGCAGTTTTATGGTCCTCACTTCCCTACACTCCCTACTAGTGTAGTGTCCTGTCTCTGACTCATATTGGCCTCAAAAACATTGTCTGTCTAGGTGCTGGCATTGTCAGCATGTTTTCTGGGTTATCCGCTCACTGTGCTAACTGTGCTTTGTGCATCGAGTTTGTCACTAAAGTTTGTGTGTAATATATGAAGTGACAGTATGAAATGTGATGCATATGTATGTATGATACAGAAATCATAAAGCAGTTTAAATTGTCAGTTGTAATCAAGCACAGTCATTAAGCACATAATTAAGATTAATTAATTGTACGGTACCTGAAATTGTGAGAGTTGTCACATTCTCCCCCTGTTAGAGAAATTTCGTCCCGAAATTTTAGTTCTGCTACGAGATGCAGGGGTCTTGGGGAATAAATGTGGGTACTTTTCCTTCATGCGATCCTCACGTTCCCACGTGAATTCTGGCCCATGTCGTGCATTCCATCGAACTTTGACGAGTTTGACACTACTCTGGCGTGTCTTGTTAACTTTCCAATCAGTAACCTCAAGGGGTTCTTCAGTAAAGTGGAGCGTGTCGTCGATATGAACTTCATTGGCAGGAATGACCACTGTCTCTTGAGTTGGACTCTTTTTCAGATTAGATACGTGAAATGTATCGTGAACGCCATTAAGTTCAGCAGGTAAGTCCAATTTGTATGCTACAAGCCCAATCCTTTGCAGGATTCTGAATGGGCCAATGTAACGTGGATTCAACTTCCCACGCTTCCCAAAGCGTGCCACACCCTTCCAGGGTGAAACCTTCAATAACACCATATCTCCTACCTCAAATTCCAGAGGTTTCCTTCTCGGATCTGTGCAATCTTGTCTATCGTTTCCTGGACCAATTCTGGACCAACTAATTGTCTATCACCCGCATCAGCCCAACAAATCGGTGATCGACATTCGCGTCCATAGAGAGCTTCGAACGGTGCGGCTTGAATACTTGCATGGTAACTGTTATTGTATGAAAATTCAACCAATGGTAGGTGAGTGTCCCAACTCCCTCCTAAATCCATTACGCAAGCTCGCAGCATGTCTTCCAATGTTTGAATTGTTCGTTCGCTCTGTCCGTCTGTCTGCGGGTGAAATGTTGTACTCAGATTTAACTGAGAACCAAATGCCTCTTGAAAGGATTGCCAAATCCTTGACACAAAGCGTCCATCTCTATCAGAGATAATTGAGAGAGGCACTCCATGTCGTGCAACAATCTCTCTCATGTATATCTCAGCAAGTTTGGTCGTGCTGTCTTTTTCCTTGATTGGCAAAAAGTGTGCAGATTTCGTTAAACGGTCTACAATTACCCAAATTGTATCATGGCCCTTGGGCGTCCTTGGTAATTTCGTTAAACGGTCTACAATTACCTTTGGAATTCGAGACAGGTGACTTCGTGCTTCTCAAGGTATCCCCTTGGAAGGGCGTGGTTCGATTTGGCAAGAAAGGGAAACTCGCACCTCGCTATGTTGGTCCATTCAAAATTCTCGAGAGGATTGGCAAGGTTGCGTATAGACTAGAACTGCCTGAAGAACTCAACAATGTACACCCTGTCGTCCACGTATCCAACTTGAAGAAGTGTCTAGCTGACGAAGGACTACAAGTTCCTCTCGAAGACTTACAAGTCAACGAAACACTTCACTTTGTGGAAAAACCGGTCGAAATCATGGACTGAGGAGCCAAGCAATTGAGGCGCAGTCAAATTCCTATTGTCAAGGTTCGATGGGAAGGAAAACGTGGCGCTGAATTTACTTGGGAACTCGAGAGTGATATGAAGGCGAAGTATCCACATCTTTTCCCTAAGTCTTCCTCAATTTCGGGACGAAATTCCCTAAAGGAGGGGAGACTGTAACGCCCTGCTTATTTGTACTTTCCATTTATAGCAAGTCTTGTTTGTACTTCCATTTTCGGAAATCTTGTATTTCTTGTAATCTTTTCTTTCGTTTTAATCGTTGTGAATCCGAGACTTGAATCATGAATAAAATTCGTATGTCTTTAATTTCGTGTTATACATACTTGATACATACTCATACGTTTAATTTCGTGATACATTCGATGCGTATTCGTAATTCTTGGAAACCTTGTGCTAATATTGCAAATACATGAAACTTGTGAATAATGCATTATTTGAACGAAATATTGTTCAAGGATTCTTGATTCATTTTTTTGACCGACACTTGATGCTCGTTAAAATAATTAATAATGAGAGTGGAAGTCTCGTAAAATGAATAACCGTTTAATGAATTTTTCCTAATTTAAGTTTGCTCATAAAATATGGTAATTTTGTAAATTTAAAAGTTTATTTTCTAATAATCCAGTTAGTCCCGTTAGATTCTAAAGTTAAGAAATAACCTAGTTAAATTAATTAATCAATTGTTTAAATAAACTAAATGATTAAGATTTTATAATTAACTTAGTTAATTTAAGTATAAGGTTAACTATTAACTTAGTTAGTTTAAGGTAATTATTAACTGGGTTAGTTAAAGTTAGGGGACCAAAGGTGTAACTTTTAAAGTTTGAAAAACAAAATAATAAAAAAATGGAGGACCACGGGACTCGAACCCGGGTCGACCACCCCAAACACGCGCAAACCAACCAGTTGAGCTGCAGCTACACATCGAACGTAAACCGGCCCCCTTTATATTTAAGAACCCGCTCCGCTCAAGTCCTGGCGGCCCACGGCCAGGCTCAGATCTGTTTTGCGGCTCGCCACCTTAGCCCAGTTCGCTGTTGTTGTTCCAGCTCGTAAATGGGCGCGATTTTTTGGCTCTTTTTGTGTTTTTGAACAAGTTTAGCATTAAATAACCAACAAACAACTAACCTAAACTCCTCCCTATAAATACAAGCCCTTCTCCAAGTTCATTTCACTTTGAAAATACAATCAAATCACTCTAAATCACTCTCAAATCGTCATAAACAAGCTGCCAAGCAGAAGTTCGAGCAGAATTGCATCTCTTCACAAAAGTATGCATAACTTCTTCGTTTCTCAACCGTTTTCGCTCATTCTTTTTCCAGAACACTTGGCTTGACCTTGGCTTCGATTCTAGGGGTGTTTCACAGCAAACAAGTCCTTGGAACTCCGGCAAAAAGGCTTCAAAGTCCACTGTTCAAGTTTGTTTTCATTAATCCTTGCTTAAACATTAGTCTAACTCACTCAAACCCACGTGCTTATGCCTACAACCACTTATATGGTTAGTTAAGCTTAAAAACGGGGCTGAGACATACAACATCAGAGGTTAAACCTCAAATAAATTCTGTTTTGATTAGGGTTTTAACCCACAAGTCATGTTCAAGCTTCAAACTTGATGTAGGAGTGATTATGGAACAACTTGGGTTTTTCCAACATAAAATCCCCACATGATTTGATGATTTCTCATAGCTTAGATTGTTTACATTATTGTACTAGTCTTAGTTCATGACCCTCCTTGTTTGTTTTTACAACAAGTGTACTGGTGAACGCATACGAGGTGCCTAAATGGAAGCTCGTTCTTCGTACCTCCTACATGACTTCTATGACACATTTTGAGGTACCTAAATGAAGATATAATCTTCTACCTCATGCTTGAAATACTTGAACATTTGGACTTAATAATATATACTATATAACCTAAATAATATCTATGTACATTCGAACCTTTGATGTTGAATTCATATTCATTTGTCAAAGTAGTAGAACGTCATCTAAGGCTAAACCTTGTTATGATTCTTATGAGTGTTCAACTCATGAAATCATTATAGCCCTTGTGGTTACCAAGTGTCATACAAGTGTTGTGCATTAAAGACGATTATTTTGATATAATACTTTCATATCATTTTTTTTAATTCCGAATCCTTAAAATCTTCCGATTTCCCCAAACTTGTACACTTTGTTCCTTTGTGTAGAAGGACAAGGTGCTCCAACTAGCTAATCCAACAACCAACTTACTCTCGGATTCAAGTAGGAACAACTTGCAAAACCGTGAGTATACTCGTATTCCCCTCTTTACTTTTACCACTTTTTGGGGTGTAACATGTTTACTTATCAAAAACTTACACATGAACATTTTGCTTAAACACATGAACATTCCTATAACATACTTGTATACGTGATTGCTTGATACTTTAAACTTGGGTTGAGGACATTATGTGTTAAACTTATCATTAACTTCGTACGAGCCTAACCATGACATATGTAGCGCTATAGGATTAATGACCCGCCCGTAGACTTGTGGTTATGTCATGAGCATATTGCGTTCATCATTGGTTTGATATGTTAGACACATGCCAAATTTATTGTTTATCTTGAATCACATGCTTGCTATGAGGAATGTGTTTAAAACTTATCTTTTGTTATGTACATACCAAACTTGTATACTCGCCTTTGTTTTTGCATTGAATTGTATTTTAAACATGTTACAGGTTGATGATGACGATGCTATGAAAAGAAGTAGCGTTGAGGCCTAGATACACATATAGACGTTTAGGTTTAATATGTTGTATCAATTTTGCTTATGTTGTTATGTACTTCTTTGAACTTGTTGTATTTGAATTTCTTGTAATGTTGACAATTTACTTTATGAAATGAAATCGGTTTATTAAATATTGTCACAAATAGCGTTATGATGTCTCTAGCAATCTTCACACTTCGTCTCATCCCGATGTTTCCGCCATTGGTTGGGGTGTGACAAAGGTGCTGGATTAAATGACAGGTTTTGTACATTCTATGAGGTGGCTATTAACTTAAATCAGACCGAAATGAAGATACCATAATTATTTATATCGATGAGGTGAAGTAATATTTGTGATCTTACGGTAGGATTGAGTTGCATCTGCTACTTTTGGTCCATCATTTAGCTATTATATATAATAGATATGTAATAACTTATTCATCATCACACTTAAGTAAATAACATCATGTTTTAAGTAAATAGCATGTTGCTTTCAATTGTTACTGTTCTAATTATGCAACTTATATGGTAATTCAGAGCGGCCATGTACTGTGTACCTAACCGCGTATACAATGACTAACTTTTAATCAGGTTGACTGTAAATGCTTGACTTCTTTCTGACATTGACAGCTCATGAGCATGGTCTTGCCTGGTGTTGTTGTATTCAAGTTGTCTATAAAGCTACAAATTGGTGTCATAAGCACCTATTGGTGTTAACTACTTAACTGTGACCCAAATGTTAAGAAAGCATGGTGTTGTTGGCGAGTTTGTTGAGTTCTACGATAATGTCTATGTAGCTAGCAATCAGATTATCTGTAAGTTAGTCATTTCTTTAACTATGTATAACATCACTATTGATTGACATGATTCCTTTTCTCTTATCTATGTTGTGGTTTGTACCTACAGGTAAGGGTATGAGTGAGTGAGTGTTGCTTTTAGAACAACGACGAGACTTTGAAGATCCATGTTCGTCTGGTTTGTATCAGAAAGGTGAAGTGGGTAGATTGCAATCGGAAGTGGTGGTTAAATTGCGTGCATATGAAATCTTAGAATAGCAGTGAGAACAGAACCACTAATAATTATGAAAGTCAACTTTGTTACAATCAACTGAATTCAAGAGGTTGTGTACGTGAAGAATCATTAACAAAGATGATGGCTCTTACAGTTATGTAGTGGATTGGGATTCCTTTTTTTTACAACTGGATTGATTGCTACTCTGATTGACAACACTTCTAAGATACCATTTGTAAGTCATTTGATTTGGATACCATATGTAATATGATAGAGCTTTAAAAGGTTATGTATTATTTCTAATGAATCTTTGTAGCTTGAGTTACTTTAGGTTCTTACATTAATTATTTCTAACGAATCTGAGCTTCATAATCTGAATTTGGAAGAAGAGTTGGAACTGAGGATTCTTGCCAAGGCTGCACGTCCTCGACTTCATTGGCGACGTGGACAGGTTTGTTAAGTCTTAAAGTCAGTATTTACTTAAAGAAAGAAAATTTAGGACATTGTTTTATGAGTATTATAAATGGTTTAGGGTGCAATTGAGACTGGGTCATTGAAACCGAGAATAAAGGTTGAAAATCCAAACGATCTAGAACCATCAATTAGCTTATGTGTTGAACACCAAATCTAAGATGATGATACTATGTGGGGAAGCTATAGCCACATTTGGTTTCGCTAACAAGATTCCTTTACCATATATATAGAGGACAACCCCAGTCGAAAATTGACACGTCAACATTTAATCATCTCCCAGAAGGTCCAAAGTAATAATTAGCGTATCAAGTAGATTAAAGTAAATGGATTTATTGTATTTAGGTATATCTATTTGTTGATGCATATTTTGTATGTCCGCCACTGTGTGAATAGGCTAGATAGAGTGTGAGTTGAATATTATATAGATTAGTGTGAAAATGGACGAGGTTTTGTAATGTAAATGTCACATTCGTGCGGATGGCCGATTCGCACGAATGGGACATCACATCCGTCCGAGAGAGTCATCCGTCCCTATGGTGCATCCGCATTTAATGTCCATCCGTCCTTACATGTATTCGCGGATGGGCTATGCCTATAAATAGGGATGAGGTCTCCTCATTTGGACAAGTTTTGGTTCCCAGAGGGGAAACTCTATCCAATTGGTTTCATGTTTTTGTAACTTCAAACATTGAATAGAAACCAGTTTAAATTAACATGTTCAGTGCTTCTACTCCTTTCTTATCAATAATATTCTACCGACTTGGTTATCTCGGAGCCAAAGCTCCGTCAACCCCGCCAGATCCTGGAATCTCAGTTGGTATCAGAGCTACGGTACCGATTCAATCCATCTAACAGTTGATTGAATCACCTACGCTCATGAATTTTGGATTTTTAGGAGGTTTTGACGTTAAACATCAAATTGAAGGTCAATTCACGGATGGAATTTGAAATTGAAGACATCATTAGGTTCGTGATTGATTTTCGCACAATCATGTCTCTATTCGCACGAATGAGCAAATGCTTAAAAACTGCATTTTTTGATCGCAATGACGAGATGAGTCTACAGGAAAAATTTGGTGATTGAAAATTTTTTCGAGTTTTTACGACCAAGTTGGTTGTTCGGGGACACCGTCTGGCTCCTCAGAGAATATATATGATGATGCGATCACAGATTGTGGAAATTAGTGGGGTAGTCATGCTACTGGTATAGAATGTTTATCATCTGGGTTATCTGACTATTAAGGAGCCTTAACGTAAAATCCGCAATGCTGAAAAACTGACTTCTGGATGTCAAAATGTCATATTTTCAGTATAGTCGAGTTTTTCAAAGATAAGAAAAGACTGAATTGCTCAATTTGAGGGGGAATTCAGTGATAAGATGTCAGAATTTACAAAAAATGAGGTGGAATAAAAATTTCATATTGAAATTCCAACATTTTTGAAATTCGTGACAATGCAACAACATTCTTGGTGGTTCCAACTTCAGATTGTCTGGGGATGCATAGGATCTGGATTAGTGAATTCGTGATCATAGGAAGTTCAGACTCTACAGATCAGGGTCAGATTGACGTCTTAGGGTTTGAGTCCCGGGTCTTCGTCAAGCAGGTCAGCAGGATTAGCGTCAGTAGATGCAACTGTATTGTGGATACTTATTATCACAGCATTATGATAGTCTAGAGTGTCAGAATGGTTAATCTTCGAGCAGATGAATTGTTTTTCGGATTAAATGTCAGGGAATGAAGATGTTTGTTGATTAAGTTGCTGCTGGAACTAGCGGAGAAGACTATATATCTGTTATCGTGACTGAAGAGGAAGAATGTGAATTTGATCGTGGATGATTGTTTCTAAAATCCAGATGATTTGTTATCCGGTGAAGATTTACTAATGTGAAGATTACTATTTATACTGACCAGTCATTCAAAAAGGTGCTTAAAAAAACGGGATTTCAAATTTTCATGGGTATTCATAAACTTGAGGTTTATCGGTGTAGTGTTCAAAGTTTCTATCAATTGCCGGTTGGGTTTTTGAAGATAAGATAATCGAGCAGGCAGAATGCACGATGAAACTGAAATGTTAAATCAAAAACCGAACGCGGATGTGGTTAAAGTCGAAACAGAGATACTTCATTGATTAAATTCAATTTGGTGATTAGCCGTGAAGATTGCAGTACTGTAATTAATCAGAGAATGTCGGGAACTGTGCAAACAAAGACCTGAAGATACATTTCACGGGGAATTTGTGCAAAATGTAGATAATGCAGCCCGGATCATCAATCAAGGGGGGATCTATTGATGATTTCAATATGCCTGATTAAAGTTGCAGAATATTCAAAACACGGCTCTTATTTTCAAAGTTCAAGATTCGATAGTGACGGCCAACGGGGAATCTGTTGGTGCTTATTTTGTATGTCCACCGCTGTGCGAATAGGCTAGATCGAGCATGTGTTGAATATTTTATAGATTAGTGTGAAAACGGACCAGGTTTTGTAATGTAAATGTCACATTCGTGCGGATGGCCGATTCGCACAAATGGGACATCACAACTGTCTGAGAGAGCCATCCGTCCCTATAGTACATCTGCATGTAATGTCCATCTGTCCTTACATGTATTCACGGATGGGCTATGCCTATAAATAGGGATGAGGTCTCCTCATTTGGACAAGTTTTGGTTCCTAGAGGGAAAACTCTGTCCAATTAGTTTCGCGGTTTTGTAACTTCAAACATTGAATAGAAACCAGTTTAAATTAACTTGTTCGGTGCTTCTACTCCTTTCTTATCAATAGTATTCTACCGAATCAGTTATCTCGGAGCCAAAATTCCATCAAACCAGCCGGATCCTGGAATCTCACTATTTGATCAAAACAGCTTCGGGTCGGGTTAGGATGATCCAATCACCTTTTCGTTTCCAAAATTTTAAAGAATAACTATTACCATGTCAAATAATTACATAACTTCTTTTAATAATTAGGTATATCTAATGTGTCAAAACAGGTTCGCGTCGAATTTGAGGTACGAGAGTGGAGCTGGATAAGAACAATTGTATATGAGGGGAATTGCCCGAATTTGAACACTTGTGTCAGTATTGGCATAAAAAAGTTACAGATAACAAAGATGCGTGGTAGTGGAAGGATGACCGGATTAAATATTCTCTGTAAAGCAAGTGAAGGAACAATTAGACAGGGAGCTAGAGATAAATCAGTCGGGCCTAGGTATTCTGCTGGAACCAGATAGCTACCCCCAAAGTCAACTAATTCGTGTGGCGAGCTAATAATGGGATAATTCCTACTTTGGATGCGATGGGGGCAAGAGGTGTGACTTTTCTATCCATGTCCTGTTAGTTATGTGGTTCTTTACTAGACTTGGCTAACCACATTCTTATTCATTGTATGGCGACAATCCGTATGGTAGCAGATTTGAGCGTGGGTAAAAATGCCCATGTGCAATAGCTATGAATCCATTAAGGAGGTGACTCTTAGTGTACATTAGGTTGGTATGTATGCACAAAGAAAACAAATAGTTCTTGATGTTTTCTATTTAACAATTTGGAGATTATGGCAGTGTCAGGATGACAAGGTATTCAAAGGAATGGTTACTTCATTCTTCAAAATGGTGGATGAAATTAAGGAGGCTCCCTTTGATTAGTATCATCAAAGCCGAAGTCTAGGGAAGTATCATGGCAAAATTGGTGCAGTTTTTATGTTCAGACTTTCTTACTTATTCTTACCAACTGATGTCATGATATACTTTGTATGTTAACTGTAGTGGTTGCCGAAAGATTTCATGGAGCGTTATTTCAAGACTGACACTTTAGACTTTGGATTTACTATTCGTTTTGGAAGCAATAATATGTGGAGTGTTAAAGTCAATTGGTTGTGGGGGTCCAACTATTACATTGTTGATTTCTCACAAATCACAAATGATCTTCATCTCATACCTGGTGATTTTATTGTGTTTGAGTTAGTTGCCAGTCATGTTTTCAACATTCTGCTTTTACTGTTGGTGTTGACGAACAGGAACAAAGTGAAGAAATGGATCTCACTGAAGATTACTTAGTAGATGGCTCTCAACAGGACATGAATTACGAACAATAAGATGTCAGCGATGGTAATGCTGATGTGGCCTTACAAGGCGAGCATTTGGACGATGATCAAGTAGCAAAAGAAGATGTTTTGGAAGATGATGTGGTAAATGTTCCGCCTAATGTCCCAGTTGTAGAAGCCGAATATGTCTTGGAACAAGAGGTTTTAGATGTTCCACCTATTCCACCAGTTGTTGGTCACCCTGATGAGTACGAAGTAACATAGCATGTCACTTTTCGTTTTGATGAAATGACAATTCAAACTGAAGACGGCTTTTCAATGACTTTGGAGATGTAGGAAGAAACTACACATGGCAAGATTAGGTATGCGTTAAGAGGATGGGAAAACTTCATGTTGCAAGTTGGCTTGGAGAATGGAGGTCAATTCGTGCTTCGTTATGATAGGAATCTCTACAGGTTGCTGATTGCTAACCCCAACGTTTAGGGAATGTATGTTTTGTCAATAATATAAGCAGTAAACAATTATGCCGATACTAATCATGTTTAAAGTTTTTTGTCATCGTACCATGTTTGGACAGAATTGGCGATTATTATGCCTTTACCATGTACTTATTTATCTATAATTTCTTTATTTCAGTTTATTTTTTATTCGTTTATATTGAAAAGTCCTTTCATTACAAAGTTCATCTCAATGCCAGTAGATATTATATATTTGTGTTAAGCAACTCGCGAAACTCGCGGGTTCTTAAACTAGCTTTCTACGTATTAATAATGTAGAAAGGAAAGGGTTTCATATTTTGAAAACAATATTGTGAGAGAAAGCTGCGTGAGAGGAAAACGAATATTGCATACTTATACCATAAATAACGGTGACGAAGAAACCGTGTCTTTAGCATTTGGTTTTGCCGCTCGAACCAAAAAAGAATGGATGTATAATTGACACGTGGCACTTAAAAGCCTAAAAAGGGACATGTGGCTAAAGTTGGTTTTGATTTATTATAATTTATATAGATAGATTATAGATTCAACAAATACTCAATATAATTTTATTTCTACCCAAATTTGAGTATAGAAGTATACTGTCTTGATGTACAAGTATTCTTAAAAATGCTAAACTATGCCCTTTATAGATTGTAATAAAAACCTAACACAACCATATAAAAGCCCTTTATAAATTGTAATAAAACTAACACAACCATAAATAAAAGTGAACGCTTTTAAGGTCTCAAAGATCAATCGAAAGGTAGGAGATGATGGACCTTGCACGCCTTAGGGTCCTCTCACTAACCTTTGATTTCTCGATCAGAACCTTTTTGATATTCACACATGTTGAAATGACAGTGGCCACCCCGGCTGAACTCACACCGGGGCAGTAGACCATGTGGCAGGACTCGAGTCATTTGCATCTTTTAACAAGATGGGCTAAACCAACGTCTGTTATCTCACGGCAATGTGATAGTACGATATCCTGTAGCAAAGGGCACCCTTCACCTACCTCTGCCAATGCCATATCGCGCAAATTCTGTTGAAAGATAGAAAGATAATCATGATTCTATGATCATACAAAAAAGGAGATGTTACTTAAGTTAAAATCATGAAAGTAGCCATTTGTCTAATGTGTTATACCTCTTTAACAATTTCAAGCATGCAGACATGAGATACATGAATCTTTTGTCATTTAACCACGTTCACTCGCCTATAACCTAAATATTTTCATCCTATAAGCGAATCTATGCATGATATGGTGTCGTGTGTCACATTAGTTTAAGTCGTTAATTCGTTTGTCACACCCCCAAATTCCACCTGCGGAGTAACATCCGCTTGAGGGCGTGACTGACCAGGATCCAGCCACCAATTATACTAAGCATTGGTTAATAGTAAAGTATTTGCTATCCAAAGTAGTTGGCAACGTTTTAGTTTAAGTTTAATAGTAAGTTTAAACAAAACAGCGGAAGCATAAACCAAATAGTTTTAAAAGATAGTTCATGGTTCAAGATAAGCAAAACCCAACACACGGGTTTTGACGAACACTACACATCCCTAAGCAGCAGCTCCTCAGTCACTGGTTACCTGCAAAGCATGCAGTAAGGTGTCAACAATAATGCTGAGTGAGTTCACTAGTTGTCCAGTTTTAATTACCAAAAACTTGTTTCACCAGTTAATTTACTCGTTTATACATGCCAAGGGGAGCTACCCCAAAAGTTAGCGACTAAACTGTTTTTCCAATACCGAACACTAGGTAACCGTTTGCGTTTCCGCAGGATGCCCCGATGTCAATGTTCTATCATCATTGACGGATGCCTGAGTACATTAGTTCACGACCGATCCCAAACCATGGCACGGTGTGAGGTTGGTAAAACCTAAATAGCGCTATCAACTAAT
The DNA here is from genome assembly GCF_002127325.2 of Helianthus annuus. NCBI lineage: Eukaryota > Viridiplantae > Streptophyta > Magnoliopsida > Asterales > Asteraceae > Helianthus > Helianthus annuus. The sequence continues at coordinate 31,958,467 of NC_035439.2, read as the reverse complement.
AACCCGTTCGCCTGGCCCCGGCGACTAATCGGTATTATGTAGTAGGGACTTGAGTGATAGAGTTTCGTTTAGTGCCGTTAGTTGCAATCCGTATAAACAGTAATTAACCAAAGGTTCCCAATAACAAGGGAAGAAAAGTAAGTTGTATCCCTCATAGGGGGATAGTGTTGTTTGTAGTTCCGTTTCCCAAACCACCGGGAACGCATGCTTTAGGTTGTGAACTCACCTTGGGTTGCTCGGTAGATATTTTACTTGGTCAAACACGTTGGTCACCACGTCCTAGCATGGTTACCAAATATAGGTCAAGTTGGGGTACAAGTAACCACATATAGCAAACACGTATAGACACACTTAGAATGCATACAATCAAACAGTTGGGGTATTGGGCCTAAACAGTAACAGATACACAAGCAGTCCAGTTAGCAGATAATCCAACAAGCTCTTTGGCCCAATAACAGCCCAGTCGAGACAAGGGTTCATGGTTTCGAGTCGCAACTAAGGATTGCGACTCGCAATCTCGGTTTCGGCCCGTCATGCTTTGGTTCCGAGTCGCAACCAGAGATTCCGACTCGCAGCCTTTGTTTCGGTTCATCATGAGCTGCTTGCGAGTCGCAACCGGGAGATCTCGACATTTCACGTTGTGGTCTCGAGTCGCAACCAAGGGTTCCGACTCGCAACCACTGTTACGTGCACCTGAATCCTTCTAGAACCTGTCACATGTACTATCCAATAGAATTCTGTTTTCATGAACTTTTGTACTAACCAATAAGATGCCATAAACATGTTTTCTTGTCCAAATTATCATCAAAACAGATCAAAACAAGTATATTCAAATATTTTCATGACATTCATGTTGTTCTTCATATGTTCATACTACCATTTTGAAACACATAATCTCATGTGAAATACTAGGATAAAAGAACACACATTTATCACCAAACCTCATAACATAATCGGACCTAATCGATGTCATCATTCTCGGTTCCTAAGTCTAACATGTCTCATTAACAACAAAATACCCATAAGATCAAGAAATCATGCATATCATTCGATCAAAACACTATTAATAGCACTCAATCGCATGGTTCGACTTTTACTAGATAAAACATGCTCATCATCATCCCTAATGGCATTTCTAGCTAACACATGGCAAACACTTATCATCAATACTCAAGAATCTTAGTTAAACACTTAAATGCACTAACCGGTTGAAGTTGTGGGTTTGAAGGAGCAAGGATTCAACTTCCGAGTGATGATTCCGAGTCTAAATCCGAGAGCCTTGATGTTATGGTTGGATCCGAGAGGGATGAGAGGGTGAGGAGGTGATCTTGGTTTGCTAGGGTTTTAGGGTTTTAGTGAAGGAGAAAGGGTGAGAGTGAAATGAGGGAGAGTGTAAAGGATAGAGTGTGAGAGTTTGGGGCTATATATAGTCAAGGGTGCATCCTTAAAGGTTTTCCGAAATGGGCTAAGGGGAGGTTGCGGCCCAACCGGCCCAACCGTTCACTCTTCACCCGAGACCCGGTGGTCTCGAGTTGAGTTTCGTGGTCTCGGCTCACATGTAATACTCATACATAAATATATAACATACATACTTAGCACAAAGGTCACATAGCACCATCAAGATAATACGCAACTTTTCATTTAATAACGTATATACACATAAGGCTATTACAAGGTATTTGTTCGGGAAAACCTAGAGTGTCACATTATCCCCAAGTTTTAAGAACTTTCGTCCCGAAAGTTAAGGCAGTCACTGTCAAGCTAGTATAAGTGAGAACGTTTCAACGGGGTGTCACATCATCCCCCCGTTAGTTTGGAATTTCGTCCCGAAATTCGGTTGCAGCTTCAGTGCTGGGGTTTTCGTTTGGAAACAACTGGGGATACTTGTGCTTCATCTGGTCTTCCCGCTCCCAGGTAAACTTTGGGCCACATCGCGAGTTCCAACGGACTCGTACAAGAGGTATCTGGCTACGTTTGAGGATTTTGATCTCTCGATCCGTGATCTCAATCGGTTCCTCAGTAAAGTGTAGCTGTTCATCAATAGTCAGTTCCTTGAAAGGAATTACGAGCGTTTCATCTGATAGACACTTCTTCAGATTAGACACGTGGAAAACGTTGTGTACCGCACTCAGTTCTTTAGGCAGGTTCAATCTATAAGCAACCTTGCCGATTTTCTCGGTAATCTCGAATGGTCCGATATATCGCGGATTAAGCTTGCCCCGTTTACCAAAGCGAACCACACCCTTCCAGGGTGAGACTTTAAGTAGAACCCGGTCACCGACCTGGAATTCCAATGGTTTCCTACGCTTATCAGCGTAACTCTTTTGACGGTCACGAGCTGCCGCCATGCGTTGTCTGATCTGGGCAATCTTTTCCGTTGTATCTACCACCATCTCTGGGCCTGTGATTTGACTATCACCGACTTCCGCCCAGCAAAGAGGTGACCGACATTTACGACCGTACAATGCCTCAAAAGGTGCTGCCTGAATACTAGTGTGGTAGCTGTTGTTGTAGGAGAACTCTACTAGCGGTAGATGCTTCTCCCAATTCTTGCCAAAATCGATCACACACGCTCTAAGCATGTCTTCTAGGGTTTGGATGGTGCGTTCGGACTGTCCATCCGTTTGCGGGTGATAAGCGGTGCTCATGTCCAAACGTGAGCCAAAGGATTTGTGCATAGCTTGCCACAATTCCGAAGTAAAACGAGCGTCTCGGTCGGAAATAATTGAGGTTGGCACCCCGTGCCGCGAAACTACTTCCTTTAGGTAAATCTCCGCCAAGGTAGAAAACTTGTCTGTTTCTTTAATAGCCAGAAAGTGCGCGGACTTGGTCAATCGATCTACTATTACCCAAATGGTGTCATTCCCGCGTTGAGACCTAGGTAGCCCTGTAACAAAATCCATGGAAATTTGCTCCCATTTCCATTTCGGGATTTCTGGTTGTTGGAGTAAGCCTGCTGGCTTCTGGTACTCTGTCTTGACTCTCGCGCAAGTCAAACATTTGCTGACGTATGTTGCTATGTGGGCCTTCATGCCAGGCCACCAATATGTAGTCTTCAAGTCGTGGTACATCTTGTCCGAACCAGGATGTACTGAGTAGCGGGACTTGTGGGCTTCATCCATCACGAGTTCACGTAAATCTCCATGGAGTGGGACCCAAATGCGCCCTGTTACATAGAAAGCGCCATCTTCTTTCTGTTCTAGTCGCTGTCTCGATCCTCGCAGGGACTCAGCCTTGATGTTTTCCGGCTTCAATGCTTCGACTTGAGCATGTCGGATCTGGGTAGGGAGGTTAGACTGGATGGTAAGTTGCAATGCTCGCACGCGCTTTGGTAGAGTGTCCTTTCGGCTGAGGGCGTCTGCCACGACGTTGGCCTTGCCCGGATGGTACTTGATGGCGCATTCGTAGTCATTCAAGAGTTCGACCCAGCGACGCTGTCGCATGTTCAATTCCTTTTGCCTAAAGATATGCTCGAGACTCCTGTGATCGGTGTAAATAGTGCACTTGGTACCGTACAGATAATGTCTCCATATCTTAAGAGCAAAGATCACTGCTCCGAGTTCCAAATCATGCGTAGTGTAGTTTCTTTCATGCGTCTTGAGCTGTCGAGAGGCGTAGGCAATAACTTTCTCGCGTTGCATTAACACACAACCGAGCCCATGGATAGACGCATCGCAATAAACCACAAAGTCGTCAGTGCCTTCGGGCAATGAGAGAATAGGAGCGCTACAGAGGTTATCCTTTACCCTTTGAAAGGCCGACTCCTGAGCTTCATTCCACTTGTAAACAATGCCTTTCTGAGTAAGAGTCGTGAGGGGTTGTGCAATCTTTGAGAATCCCTTGATGAATCTGCGGTAGTATCCTGCCAACCCCAAGAATTGGCGAACTTCGGTTGGGGTCTTGGGCATAGGCCAATTCTTTATCGAGTCGATCTTAGCGGGGTCGACGTGAATTCCGTCCTTATTGACCACATGCCCAAGGAAATGGACCTCTCGAAGCCAGAAGTCACACTTCGAGAATTTGGCATACAATTGTTCCTTGCGTAAGAGTTCGAGGATGAGGCGTAGGTGTCGTTCATGCTCTTCTTGACTTTTCGAGTAGATCAGGATGTCGTCGATAAACACGATTACGAATTTGTCGAGGTAAGGCTTGCACACTCGGTTCATGAGATCCATGAAAACCGCAGGTGCGTTAGTCATTCCAAAAGGCATAACGAGGAACTCGTAATGACCATAACGAGTCCTGAACGCAGTCTTAGAGATGTCTTCATTACGAACTCTCAGCTGATGATAGCCTGATCGTAGGTCAATCTTAGAATAGTAGCTCGATCCTTGCAACTGATCGAATAGGTCGTCGATGCGCGGGAGAGGGTAACGATTCTTGATGGTAACCTTGTTCAACTCACGATAGTCGATGCACATTCGGAATGCGCCATCCTTCTTCTTGACAAAGAGTACTGGTGCTCCCCAGGGTGATGAACTAGGACGGATAAATCCTTTATCCAATAGTTCTTGTAGTTGCGTAGAGAGTTCCTTCAGTTTTGCAGGGGCTAGACGGTAAGGTGCACGAGCTATGGGTGCTGCTCCGGGAGCTAGCTCGATTTGGAATTCGACCTGACGGTGGGGAGGGAGTCCGGGTAGTTCCTCAGGAAATACCTCGGGATAGTCACGTACTACAGGGAAATCTTCAATCCTCTTTTCCTTATCGTGGGTGTCGGTGACGAGTGCTAGGATAGCGGGGTGCCCTTTTTGTAAACACTTCTGGGCTTTTACAAGTGAGATAATGCATGTGACTTCTCCACCTTTGTTGCCTTGAACGATGAGGGGTTGGCCAGAACGGCGAGGAATACGAACCGCTTTCTCTTGACAGAGGATCTCAGCGCGATGTTTGGATAACCAATCCATACCAATGACGACGTCGAAGCTTCCAAGTTTGACGGGGAAAAGATCGATACTAAACGTGTGACCAGACAATTCTAGTGTGCAGTCGTGGATCACGTGCGTGGCCTCGAGGTTCTTACCATTAGCTATCTCGACGATGTGCTTAGAACTTAATAATGCAGGCGGGTGCTTAAGTTTCTTACTAATGCGGAGGGATACATAACTGGCATCGGCACCGGAATCAAATAACACAGAAACATAACGATCATCAAGTAGGAACTTACCCGCCACGACGTTGGGATCGTTCCTTGCTTCTCCAGCTCCAATCACGAAAGCTCTTCCCCTTGCACCATTTCCAACATTGTTGTTTTGCTCATTGTTCCCAGCTCCCTGGTTGTTGTTGCGATTCTGATTCAGCTCAGGGCAATCCTTTCGCATGTGCCCTGTTGCCCCGCATTTAAAACATGCTCGGTTGTTTCCCTGCTACTGTTGCTGTTGAGGTTGTTGCTGATTCTGCCTTGCTGGGAACTGACTTCTACAATCCTTGGCTTCGTGCCCCATCTTGTGGCATCGCTGACACTGACCCTTGTTACATGCCCCATTATGGTGCCTGTTACACTTGTTGCACTTAGGGTAGCTTCCCCGGTAGCCACCCTGTTGCTGAGTGCCTTTGTTGTTGTCAGTTTTCCTTTGCTGAGCTGGGGCCTGAGTAGAGTTAGCATCTTTGCCCTGATTTCCATCCCACTTTCGTTTGCCATCACTGGAAGTTCCTTCCGCAGCACTGATCCTTTTGGGCAACCTGCCCTCTTCCACAGCCTGGTTAGTGAGTTTGTGGGCAAGACGGACCACAGGCTGTATGGTAGTGAGGTTGGCCGAGGTCACATGGCTCCTTATTTCTGGGGCTAAGCCTTTGATGTACAATTCGATCCTTCGGTACATGGGTCGGGACATGTTTGGGCAAAGAGCAGCATAATCGTTGGACAGTTTGGTGTAGGTCTCAATCTCTGACCCAACCATCTTGAGTTCATAGTACTCGTCCTCGAGTTTGTGAATGTCATCCCTGTGACAGTACTCTTCCTTGATCATATCCTTGAAATCTTCCCATGCAGTAGCGTTAGCAGTCTCCAAACCAAGCATTTGAATTTGCGCCTTCCACCACGAAAGTGCGCTTCCCTCAAGGGTTCCAGTAGCAAACTTCACCCAATTAGCAGGGGGACACTCGCAGACAGCAAAAACAGCTTCGACTTTCTCGATCCAGTGAAGAAGACCTATGGCACCCTCAGTGCCACTGAATGGAAGAGGCTTGCAATCCATGAAGGTCTTGAAGGTACAGACACGTGGTTGCACAGGCGCATGCTGACCTGTTATAGGAGCGATACGAATAGGTTTAGAGGTGAAAAGACGATGTGGCGGTAGGATCTAAACATCCTAAAACAACAAGCTTACCTCCCGGGTGAGCTGCGAAAGCTGCAGCCACCGTGTTGATCAGGTTAGTGAACTGAGCCTGAGTCATGTTAACGTTTCCTCGTCCGCGTCCACTCATTGTCTTCATAACCAGAAAACATAGTATGAGTGTGGTGTCGTAACATAGCGAGAATGAGATAGAAGAGAGGTGGCGAATCTATCTAATTAGGCAAACTAGTACGTATAGTAGAGCGGAAAGCATAAGACAAACAAGCAAGTAAATATGGGTCCGAGCTATGAGGTCAGATAAGTCGAGCCTTGCACTTGGAGTGTAGTGTCGTCACGAGTCACGGGTTATAGTCTGGTTTTTCTCAAAAAGATTTTCCCCCTTTTTAAAACCAAGTTCACTATAACCAATGGCTCTGATACCAATCTGTCACACCCCCAAATTCCACCTGCGGAGTAACATCCGCTTGAGGGCGTGACTGACCAGGATCCAGCCACCAATTATACTAAGCATTGGTTAATAGTAAAGTATTTGCTATCCAAAGTAGTTGGCAACGTTTTAGTTTAAGTTTAATAGTAAGTTTAAACAAAACAGCGGAAGCATAAACCAAATAGTTTTAAAAGATAGTTCATGGTTCAAGATAAGCAAAACCCAACACACGGGTTTTGACGAACACTACACATCCCTAAGCAGCAGCTCCTCAGTCACTGGTTACCTGCAAAGCATGCAGTAAGGTGTCAACAATAATGCTGAGTGAGTTCACTAGTTGTCCAGTTTTAATTACCAAAAACTTGTTTCACCAGTTAATTTACTCGTTTATACATGCCAAGGGGAGCTACCCCAAAAGTTAGCGACTAAACTGTTTTTCCAATACCGAACACTAGGTAACCGTTTGCGTTTCCGCAGGATGCCCCGATGTCAATGTTCTATCATCATTGACGGATGCCTGAGTACATTAGTTCACGACCGATCCCAAACCATGGCACGGTGTGAGGTTGGTAAAACCTAAATAGCGCTATCAACTAATAACCCGTTCGCTTGGCCCCGGCGACTAATCGGTATTATGTAGTAGGGACTTGAGTGATAGAGTTTCGTTTAGTGCCGTTAGTTGCAATCCGTATAAACAGTAATTAACCAAAGGTTCCCAATAACAAGGGAAGAAAAGTAAGTTGTATCCCTCATAGGGGGATAGTGTTGTTTGTAGTTTCGTTTCCCAAACCACCGGGAACGCATGCTTTAGGTTGTGAACTCACCTTGGGTTGCTCGGTAGATATTTTACTTGGTCAAACACGTTGGTCACCACGTCCTAGCATGGTTACCAAATATAGGTCAAGTTGGGGTACAAGTAACCACATATAGCAAACACGTATAGACACACTTAGAATGCATACAATCAAACAGTTGGGGTATTGGGCCTAAACAGTAACAGATACACAAGCAGTCCAGTTAGCAGATAATCCAACAAGCTCTTTGGCCCAATAACAGCCCAGTCGAGACAAGGGTTCATGGTTTCGAGTCGCAACTAAGGATTGCGACTCGCAATCTCGGTTTCGGCCCGTCATGCTTTGGTTCCGAGTCGCAACCAGAGATTCCGACTCGCAGCCTTTGTTTCGGTTCATCATGAGCTGCTTGCGAGTCGCAACCGGGAGATCTCGACATTTCACGTTGTGGTCTCGAGTCGCAACCAAGGGTTCCGACTCGCAACCACTGTTACGTGCACCTGAATCCTTCTAGAACCTGTCACATGTACTATCCAATAGAATTCTGTTTTCATGAACTTTTGTACTAACCAATAAGATGCCATAAACATGTTTTCTTGTCCAAATTATCATCAAAACAGATCAAAACAAGTATATTCAAATATTTTCATGACATTCATGTTGTTCTTCATATGTTCATACTACCATTTTGAAACACATAATCTCATGTGAAATACTAGGATAAAAGAACACACATTTATCACCAAACCTCATAACATAATCGGACCTAATCGATGTCATCATTCTCGGTTCCTAAGTCTAACATGTCTCATTAACAACAAAATACCCATAAGATCAAGAAATCATGCATATCATTCGATCAAAACACTATTAATAGCACTCAATCGCATGGTTCGACTTTTACTAGATAAAACATGCTCATCATCATCCCTAATGGCATTTCTAGCTAACACATGGCAAACACTTATCATCAATACTCAAGAATCTTAGTTAAACACTTAAATGCACTAACCGGTTGAAGTTGTGGGTTTGAAGGAGCAAGGATTCAACTTCCGAGTGATGATTCCGAGTCTAAATCCGAGAGCCTTGATGTTATGGTTGGATCCGAGAGGGATGAGAGGGTGAGGAGGTGATCTTGGTTTGCTAGGGTTTTAGGGTTTTAGTGAAGGAGAAAGGGTGAGAGTGAAATGAGGGAGAGTGTAAAGGATAGAGTGTGAGAGTTTGGGGCTATATATAGTCAAGGGTGCATCCTTAAAGGTTTTCCGAAATGGGCTAAGGGGAGGTTGCGGCCCAACCGGCCCAACCGTTCACTCTTCACCCGAGACCCGGTGGTCTCGAGTTGAGTTTCGTGGTCTCGGCTCACATGTAATACTCATACATAAATATATAACATACATACTTAGCACAAAGGTCACATAGCACCATCAAGATAATACGCAACTTTTCATTTAATAACGTATATACACATAAGGCTATTACAAGGTATTTGTTCGGGAAAACCTAGAGTGTCACATCGTTATTGATAGGAAAATGTCTTAATGCGAGCAAAAGTATTTGATATGCGGCAGACCTCATGGCTAAATGACTTTTGTTTCCAACTTGGCTATAGAGGTACAACACACCCAAGAAACTCATTTTTCATGTGAATTCAAATAATAATTATCTAACTCAACAATAAATTAATTGCATTACACAGTCGAACATTCATAAATTATTAAAGTATTAGATAAGAATCATAAGATTACTCAAAATTATGTTTTTAGAATAATAATCTCATTTTTTTATTTTACATAATGGAATGATTTAGAAAGTTGAAGCATTAAAAATAAGAATCGTTTTTTCTTTTTTTAAACATTTGCAACTTTTGTTGTGTTACCTGAAGAACGCTAACATCCAAATATGTTAGTCGATGACAGCCTCTAGCAATAGCGGTTATTCCGGTATCTCCTATATGGTGGCAGCCACTGACATTTAAATGACATAATAAGGGGCAGCCATTACCAATAGCCACCAGAGCTTCATCCCCTACCCTGTCAATATAAACACAATTTTTTCATGATTAAAAGATTACAAGCGGGATTCCCCATTGTGACTTGGCCAGAATTCGGAAGTGTTTCGATTTGTTACGGGTATACCTTCTACGTTATCAAATTTGAATACAACTAAATCGAAGGGAAAAAAAATAATAGAGTTGTATTTATACCAGTATATCAAGAAAAAAAAAGTTAAGCATACATACACTTTCAGTATAAAGCGTATATTATTTCAAGTGTAAGGGGTTAAATTAAAAACGTAAAATATTATTATTTATTAACAAGGTTAACGTTAATATTTCATACTTCAGGCAAATTAAAAAGTATGGTAATTTAACATATGCTAATTGGTCCAGACTCTTGTAAGCTACTCAAAAAAGTTTTGTAAAAGTTCAAGCTGAGTCGAGCATAAACGAGTCAGAGTCTAAAAATAAGCATTGAGCTTGACTTATAATTTATATAAATATAATAGTTTCAATTGAGTTTACTCAATATAAGTTACATAATAAAACTAATTCCAAATATATTTATTATAAAGATGATAAATAATATCTAATAACTGAGTCGGGCTCAAGCTTGAAAAATATCTTACGGGTCATTCTTGAGTTGTGACTATAAAGCTCAAAACATCTTGAGAGCTCGGCTTGTAACTATTGGAAATACAATGAATATACGATATTTTTGTTTACCAACTAATACGTCATGATTATTAATATAATTATAATGTGTCCTCGATCTCTTTGAAGAGAGCTTCGAAACAGATTAATGAGTGTTCAAAGTGGACGCGGCTATAAATAATGACATATGGATTGTAAAAGTGGTGTGCCTATTGAATAGGAATTTGTCCTGCATAAACCTTGAAATAATTTAAACGCAAAAACACAAGATTCTTGACAAATATTATTAGTTCTAAATTCTAATTTACTTTCAACTCCATTGAATTAATTTGGACCCTTCATTAAATAGCCAACATGCAAGAGAAACTGAACATAACATGTTAAAAAAGTGTATATTAAATTTTCTAAATTTTTATAAATAATTCGAGTTTCATGGACCAGAACCCCCCCCCCCCCTTTACAAAAGTGTGTTCGTGTTAAAAATCTAACATGTTGCATATAGTTTCTACAATTTGGATGTGATCTAATAAATTTAAATTTTTTGATAGCTTAGAGGTTCCAAAAAGTAGATAGTGATCAATTATATAATTAATATAGAAAGATATACAACTCATAATATTCTTATACCCATTCGTGTGTTTTCGTTCGCCTTTTTTTCTGGAATTTTCTTAATCAATTAGTTTAATCGTCTATTTTTTGCTAGTCAATATTCAAAATTTATAGCTTCAATTGTTTATGCAGGTATACTTTGGTGTCTAGGTTCAATGCTTTCTACAATTTGTAATTACATATGCAATTCAAGGGTTCATATTCAATCTATAGATTAACTAGTTCTATACCCGTCCGGTGGACGGGTGTTTTAATGTCACAGTGAACTCAGAAACTTATGAGCTAACATGCAGCTGTTCAGTGTTTTCTTTGCCCATTAGACTTGTGTAAGATACAAAACTTATTAGCCAACTATGCTCCTATTTGTACAATTTTCCTTCTAACCAATTAAAAGAGTAAAACCAAAGCACCTGAGCTTCAAGAACATTATTTCGAGATAATGTTTTGGATAAATGTTTGTTAACAGAATGCTCTTTTTCCTCTGCAGCTGCAGCTTTGGCCTCTGCATCCTGCAAATTGAACTATCAGGGAAGTTTATGGATATAAAGATGTTACGCTTGAAATAATACACACACACACGTATATCTATATAAACTATTATGGGACCTGAAGCTGCAGGTTTAGTGATCTCTCCGCTTCATCCCAAGAGTCTGCTTTTCTAGCAATTGCTTCCTATAGATGAAATATCAGTGTACGAACCAAGCTCAACGTATAATGTGTCGAATGAAAAAAAATACCTGCATTGCCTCAATCTGCCTCAAAAGAGGCCTGGTAGATTCGGGAACTTGCATAACCAGTTCTTCACATCTACATTCGCTGGCCTGAAGACAGATGATAATGGTAGTGTATGTTAAAAGTTAAAAGAAATAAACAACTATTCTGTAAAAACAAAACATAAAATTAAAACGTTAATCGCACTTCTTTTCACACTTTGGTAGCTATACCTACACCATTAAATCACCACATATAAAAGCATTAATGTGAGTGTAGCTACCCAACGTAGCTCAGAAGGTTCTGAGTGTAGGATCCCCTGCAGCAACATATGCTACGCCAGTGGACATCAGCTCCTTAGTCCATCTTTCAAGTTTTCAAGTAAAACACTCACTTTGACCCATATAACATCTAAGCCATCTATTTAAACTTCTAACCTGCATTTTCAATCTTTAAGTCAGTTCCATGTGTGGACACTTTATCTCAATAGTCATGTCAGCTCAATAAATGCGAACACATAAATGAGAATTCAATAACCATTTAGCTTAAGCAGTTGAATGTAACTTCAAACTTACATTATCGTATGAGAAATTGCAAAACGAATTACTTTCTAAATAGCTCAGTAGCTCACCGAGATCTCATGAAAAGCAGGCAAGAAATCGACTTGGTGAGTTACAAGTAACACCGTCTTGCTTGACAGTGCTTCCATTACGTATTCCCAAAAATAACATGTTAACGTTTAATATATATTGCAGAAGAAATCAATCGTGCGAATGATGATTATTTTGATAAATACTGGCAGCAGCGCGCTAAACAGATCATAGAAAAAGTATTTATCTGCATCTTGATAGCGTGTGCAAGTTGAACTCTTTGCTTCTGTCCATCACTTAGATTAACACCTCTTTCTCCTATGATTGTTTGATCCCCAAATGGAAACATTTCAATATCCTTCACAAGTGAGCATTTCTTAACTACTTCATCCATTACTGACCTGAACAAAACATTTTCTCGAACAGTTCCAGTCTGAATCCATGCTGTTTGTGAAGCATATGCCACCTTGCCATTAACTTCAATCTGCAAACAAATTAATAAGATTACAATCTGTAACATATTTGTTTTTTATATATAATTTATCTGTAGCAGAGACTTACTCTGCCTTTTATGTTTGGATCCTCTCCTAGAATAGTAGATATCAGTGTCGATTTACCCGACCAAATCTCCCCGCATATAGCCACCTTGTCACCGGTCGAAATATCAAGATTTACACCTTTAAGAGTCAATTCTGAATCATTGTTCCATGAAATTATTTCATATATTGATGCACCAAACACACACCCTTTTAAAAAACATGGGAGATCCCTGATGAAATTGATAAAAATAATAAAATAAATAAGAACTAAACTGACCTGATCAAAGCATTTCCGATTCAAGATTCTTGATATGCGCTTAAGGATCGGTCCAAACAGAAGGAATACCATATTCATTGCCAAGGAGAAAAGCCCTGCTCTTCATCAAAGCATGGAATTAAATACATCTAAAAGCCTAGAACATGATATGAAGAACTGGGCAGAAACTCATGTAATAACATCAGGAAAATGATACAACAATAACTAAATCGACCTGTGGTGAACCAAAGCAACTTGTTGGTGACCAGAATTTACCAGCCGACAACTCCCATGACTTGGAACTCGGAGGTGACGATGGTCGGATGGAGTTGAAGACGATGGCGGTGAAGTGGACGCCAAATAAGAAGAGAGCCGTAGTGATGGTGGGGAGTTTAGGGCATGTTTGGCTAAGCTTTTCAAAACAACTTATTGGCTTATTGACTTATCAAAAAGCCAATAAGTTGTTTTTGTGTTTGGCTAAGCCAAAAGTCCTTTTAGAAATGGCTTTTTGTAAAGAAGAAAAAGTAGGTTTCAAGAAGTCACAATATTGTGACTTTTTGGCCAGCTTTTAACTTTTCAAACTACAAATTACCAATATACCCCTTCTTTACCCTCTTATATCTAAAAGAATGCCCATTTTAGTCATTTTACATCAATAAGCTAATCCAAACACTTTTTTTAAAAACTCCTTTTCAAAAAGTCCTTTTCCCAAAAGTCCTTTTCCAAAAGTCCTTTTTAACTATAATAAGCTTAGCCAAACATGCCCTTATAGCGGGGGCGATGCAGAGGTTCTCAAGATATAAATTTGGGGGAGAGACGTGGGTGGAAGCAGTTGTCTTCTCAAAATTTAGGAAGGCTGGTCAAATATGAAGCTGTAGGTAACTGCTGCTTCTAGAACATTTTTCCTATTTTAAATGGTCGAGATTTCATCTCAGATTAATCTAATGGTAGAGATTAAATATAGGAACCCTTTGACTTTAAGGGTGACATAAGAATATATAATTCCCTTGCTCCCGACCTATGAGTTACAGATAAATTAGTTATAAAAACTGAGAAAATGTGAAGCATATAAAAATACTTAAAAGAAGAATAATGCCTCGTAACATCTGCGAATATGAAGCTTTTTTAAATTCTTGCAGCCAATAGCAATGCTGCGGATGGCATCATCCCCAATGATAGAGCAATCCACTAAATGAAGAGCTTGCAACCTTTGCCAACTTCAGATAGGGCTTCATCACCTATTTTTTGACAGTATAGTAAAGCTAACTCCTTAAGACGCCTGTAAATTTACCTCAGTACACAATGCGCAACTGAATGATATGATTAAGAAAGAAAAACCTAAAGTGCTGCAAGTTTATTCTAGAAGGGCCGAAGGGGTGGCTAAAAGTTGTTAGAAAAACCTAAAGTGCAACTTCAGATCGGGTTACTGTTTAGTACAAAACTACAAACAATACTTCTTTTTTACTTTCCCGACTGCATTAGTATGTAGTAAAGGACAGGTGGGTTGATGGGTCAAAAATGTTCGGAGTAAAAAAGTGTTACATTTTAGCACGAATCAAAACGATCCAGGCTAGGTCAGGTGAAGTGACTAGCAAACACTATTTTTAAATTATTTAATGTAAAATTACAAGTACAAAAGCAATATAATAGAATAGTAATCTATATATCCAATAAAAAGATTTAAGTAAGTAGTATGCATTAGAATTTAGAACAATACTTTAGGCGACTTTCAACATATTCAATTTTAATATGTTCCCCTCCAACTATTTTTTTTTTTATTTATTTTACCTGTTTGAGATAAAAGACAACCCAGATTGTCACTTCCAATCTCTATAAAGGTAAACACCCTTCATGCTCGCCTATTAGAAAATGAGAATATAATATATTGGTAAAACCAAACTAGTGTTGGATAAAATGTTCGGTCTTGTAAATTCTAACAACTCGAATACACTGAAAAATAAAGAAATTAAACTGCTTACTTCTTAAGGCAAATTTACTAGTTATTTTATGGGCAAATATCATAAAAAACCAACATACTTTTTTATATTTCTCACAAAAGTCCCTTAACCCAACTTTAACACGTAAAATTCCCTCAACTAGTTACTTTTTTGAGGGAGTTAAATAAGAAAGTATACTGGTTTTTTATGATATTTGCCCTTACTTTATTAGATAATATAACATTCATAAAAAGGACTTTGATCGTAACTCACATGCAAGCCCTTCCGATGCTTTCTAGCCCATATGTGGTAATATTGTGGCAACCCCAGACGTGTAAGTTCAGAGCAACCAGC
The DNA here is from genome assembly GCF_002127325.2 of Helianthus annuus. NCBI lineage: Eukaryota > Viridiplantae > Streptophyta > Magnoliopsida > Asterales > Asteraceae > Helianthus > Helianthus annuus. The sequence continues at coordinate 31,943,310 of NC_035439.2, read as the reverse complement.
TGCAACAGCCTCTAATCCCTTATCACTCAAGAAATAGCAATCACTCAGCAACAACAGACTCTTCAAATTTTTACATCCCTTCCCAATGGCACAAAGGCTCCTGGATATGTCAATGAACATACATATAATCATAAATCCCAAAATTTGGGTATCTTACGTCCTTTTAGGGGATACGGAGTGGGAGCGGCAAAGCATCGGCAATTGAGTTTGCCGCGCGGCAAACACCGCCGCCGACCAACATAGGTCGCGGCAAAACTTGAAATGCGGTGACCATTTGCCGACTCGAGAAAATGAAAAGGAAAAAGGGGGGGGGGGGGCACTCCAACGGTAATATTACCGTTTAAAAAAAAATAATTTTTTTTTTTAAAATTAAACTATATATATAACAAAAACCATGTAACCATATACTTTCCAATTGAGCTATACTCATACAAACCAATTCCTTCTAAAAGTTTACCATACAAAATGGCGGATGAACTCCCGTTATGGTTCCCACCCATGAGTAGCGACGATTCATCCGATAGTAGCATTCTTTTTTTTCAAAATCTCATCGAAGAAGCCGAACTTCAAGATACCGGCACATCTAACCGAAGGAGATATATTGAACGTCAACGTGAGGAGGGGCATGAGACACTCATGGCGGATTATTTTGTCGAAGACCCGAAGTACAACGAAGATATCTTTCGGCATAGGTTCCGTATGTCGAAACGTTTGTTTCTAAAAATTGTGTCCGATGTGGAAGAGAACGACCCGTGGTTTGTAGAGGCCCCCGATGCGCGAGGTAGGAAGGGCTTTACGCCCTTGCAAAAGGTGACATCGGCTATTAAACAGCTCGCAACTGGAAACACTCCAGACGAGAACGACGAGTACTTGCATATGGCCGAAAGAACTTCCCGCGAGTGCCTAGAATATTTTTGTGACACGGTTTGCAAAATATATGGTCCAGAGTTCTCACGTAGACCGACAAGCCACGACATGGCACTTTTATACCAAGCTCATGAGGAAAAACATCACCTTCCAGGTATGTTCGGTAGCCTTGATTGCACCCATTTCGTTTGGCGTTTTTGTCCGACAGAGTATCGAGGCCAATATATGCGAGGAGATCATAGATACCCGACTATTATGCTCGAAGCGGTTGCTTCTCAAGACTTATGGTTTTGGCATGCTTTTGCCAGTCCACCGGGTTCTCAAAACGATATCAATGTTCTACAACAATCTCCGTTATTTTTAACGGAACGAAATGGAACCGCGCCAAAATGTCCATTTTACGTTAACAACCATTTATACAAACGTGGTTATTTGCTCGTGGATGGAATCTACCCTTCGTGGTCCGTGTTTGTGAAGTCGATCCCTTACCCTCACGAAGTAAACGAAAAGAAATTCAAGAGGCAACATGAGGCGGCAAGAAAAGACGTCGAACGGGCTTTTGGTGTTTTGAAGGGGAAATGGGGTGTATTGAGTCGACCGATGCGAGCAAGATCGGTTAAAAAAATTAGGAATGTCGTGTACACGTGTATTATTTTACACAACATGATTTTGAAAGACGATGGAAAGGCGATAGCACCGGTGCACATTCGGGATCCTCCGGTCGAGCCGGCTCTAGACGATACGGTGTTGGGCGAGTTGTTGAATGAAGACACCCATTGGAGACTCAAACACGATCTCATAGATCATCTCGCAAGTCAAGATTTACCCCATCTTTTGGCCGATTCCGACGAAGACTAGTTTAAATTGTTTCATGCTAATGTAATTTTATTGTTTTTTAATTTAGTGTAACTTTGATGTTTTTAATTTAATTTATGAAACTTTATTGTTTTTAATTTATTTATATTAAATTAATTATTGCAAAAAAAAAATAATAATAAAAGTTTACCACTTCAGCAAGTGTTTAAACCATTGCCAACACTTTTCAGCAAAGTTTAAACACTTTTGCCTAATTGACATGGCGCGCTCTGATTGGTCGGTTTTTTGTTTTGCCACTTTAAAGTGTTTAACCACTCCTTATACCCTTAGATCAAATTAGTACATAGGGAGAGGATCATGAGAAAACTACATATAAATGAGAAAACTAAAAAAAAGCCTAAAAACATGGCAATTTTTTATATAATTTTTTTTATAAAAATTTGCTACTTTTTATGTATAAAAAAACTTTTTTTCAAAAAAATAAAAATAAAAACTTGTACCGCACATGTGCATTATATGTGTGTTGCACATGTATATTATATATATATATATGCTGCACATGTGCATTCTATGCTTAAAATTAGCTTTTGAATTTAGTTTAGCTTTTAGGGTTAGGGGGTGGGGGGGTTTAGGTTTTTGGGGGGTGGGTTAGGTGGTTTAGGGTTTTTCGTATTATTGCACATGTTCAGTACAACTTTTTTTTTTTTGAGAAAAAGTTTTTTTTTTATATATTAAATATAGCGAATTTTAATAAAAAAATTTCAAAAAAAAATTGGTATGCTTTTTAGGCTTTTTTAGTTAGTTTTTTGGTTTTCTCATTTAAACTAGTTTTTTCATGATCCATCCCCGTAGAACATAAATCTTCTACTTGTGGCAATCACATGTAAATGTGAAAAGCAATACGTAAAAACTAATTCCTAAAACGATTGTTTTGTTGGTTCATTCATAATAGTTACATTGCATTGCACAACACTCTGGTTCAAACCCCGAATAGTGTTGCTTGACAGTCGTTAAGACTCATGTGCATAGCACATGTTGGCTAGAAACATTATTGTCAGCTTACTAACTTCATCTTCAACCTAATGTCTATATTCATCCATCTATTTATAAAAAAAAAAAAAAAAAAAACCAATACAAAAAGAGGAAACAAGGAAAGAAAAACTAACTTATCTGAAAATCTCTGGAAACTATAAAGCGACAAAGACTCCAACAACACACAAAGGGTTCCAACAGCAGTCAAAGCCTCATCCGTTACCATAATGCATTGCAGATTCAGGTTTTTTAAAAGAGGGCATCCTTTTGCAACAGCAATTAAGCCTTTATTGTTTATAAACTCTGAGTCCAATGACAAAGTTTCAAGAATTCTGCAATGAGACCCCACAGCTTCGAGCGACACATCACTTATTTTAGCACATGCTGCCACACCCAATGATTTCAAGGTCTTCCCACAGCCAATGGCTAAGTCAACTAAACCAGTGTCGGTCAAACCTTCACAAAATCGCAAATTAAGCGCTTCAAGTTGTTTGCAAGACTCGCCAATAGCACCTAGACCTTGATCTCCAACATAGCAACCCTTTTAAAAGAAGTAGAATATTAGATTTTGATATTCAATTAACATATGTGAAACAAAATATTTACCTGCAAATCCACGGATTTCAAAAACCGACATTTTTGGGCTACAAACGTAAGGCCAGCACTTGTTGCATTAGAGCACCATATGAGAGTCAATTTCTCAAGTTTGGTAAATCCATCAGCAACGGCAGCCAAACCGGCATCCGATAAAGAACATGACTCAAATTCCTCAGCCACAAAGTTAAGCCTGAGCCATGTAGATTGCCTAACACTGTGCCGCCTTCCCTGCGTTTTGCAATAATAAGAATAATCAAGATATAATTTTTAACCTTAACTTCAACATGCGTTTCAATATGATGTAACATTATTACCAGACAGCAATAAAACAAACCAAAATACTAGTACTTTTTATGTCATTAACGAACTTTGGATGAAAACCAATTTATGTCTATACAACAAAAGGTTCTTACTCGTATTCAACAAGATCTGGTAAGAACTAAGGCATTTAAATTAACTTTTATAAAGTCTTAAAGAGTTAAAGATACTGATACGTTCCCTAAATACGTACATCATAACTAATTATCATCATCATCATACTCAGTAAATCCCACCAATAGCAAAGCTAATGTAGGGTTTGAGGAGGGTAAGATGTAGACAGCCTTACAACTACACGGTAGGAATAGAGAGGCTGCTTCCAGTGAGACCCCCGGCTCAATAGAAGTTTTGCGTCAAGCCTTGGACATAGGCACATAACACTCAGCAATTGGGACAAAAGCCGATTAGCGCATGTACCCCCTTGTCTTTCGGCTATCAACGCCACCACATGATGCATGATTAACCGTCCCTCGCTTTTTAATGTTATTTTCACGAAATTAGTAATATAACGTTAAAATTAGTGCACTTACACTTTTGTCCCCCGAGGGCCCACACATATATACATTATATGCGCATACCGCAAGCGGGGCGTCACGTACATCATAACTAAGAATATCATTAACTTCAAGGAAATGAAACCTAAAGCCAACCCATATCACAGCTGCATTACCTACAACTAATTAGCAAACGGTCGTATTTCCATAATCAAAAAAAAAAATTGAATTTATTCCCAGACAATCTTGATGAATGAATAGTCTCGAGAATATTAGTAAGTGGTCACACCAACGCAACTGGAAGGATATATTCAACTCAAGATTCAAGAATGTCCAATTGTCCATAACAAAAAAAAAATTAAAAAAAAATTAAAAAAAAAAAAACATGTACCATAAAACCAAGGCCAAATGTTTTATCAATCTTATGCAAATGTAAACGCCTACTCATGCTAGAAAACGTAATTTACATAACACGTTAATTATGCACCAATTATTTGATTCTATGTATTTTCCAACCTGAGTACATCCAAAGTTCCAAACAACACAGTTTTGTGGGTTCTAGCTTAAATAACAAAATGGCAATTAAAACATATTAAAACTTTTAACTCATTCCTATCCATTCTTCATGTGCACAACTGCACACAGACAGTTCATAAGAGATGAGGTCTACTTGATGAATGTTTATTGCACTCCCTCCATCTCGAAAATGGAAATCTCAATAGCATTGGTACAACAGACGTTATTCCTCTTTAGGTGCATAATATGGTGAACAGATGTTATGTGGTTTAAATTTACACCATTTCTAACAATGTAAGCCTCATAATCCATGGTGAGAAAATGTGAAAACCAATTAGGACTTAGAAATACAGAAAACCGTCATTTAAAATCAGAACAATGATGTAATCCCGCACAAACTGGTGATCTATTTGCGAACCTGAATGTATCAAAACTGTCCAGGGTATGAAATGGCATTCTACAATTACGGAGAGGGTGGTATGATGTCCATGCTACAGCTTATTCAATCTTAGACCCATGTTGATGATTCTAGAATATGCGTCGATCCTCTTAACCGTTATACACCCGCAATTGATACTTACCTCAAATGATGACAGATCCTCTATCTAATACTTTAGTATCTATTTTCAAGTTTCAACAATTTTTCTCCCTAAAATTGATAATAGTCTTGACTAGCTCCTTACTACAAAAAGTTTATCAACATCCTACTAACTTTTGCAAAAATTAGCCATATCGTGTGTGTTTTAAACCCTTAAACAAAGGTCTTGAGCTTATAAACACCTAAATGCAAAATATTGGCTGTTTGGCAACATCTGAATTGTTAGGTGCTGAACCAGTAAGTAAGAGGTCTGAACCAGTAAGAGGTCTGAACCATTAAGAGCCTGTATAATGCTTAACCATTCAGAGGCAAATGTCTGAACCATTCAGACATCTGCTCGTGAAACAAACAGTCTCTGAACCATTAAGTGTAGGTCTGAACCATTAAGTGCTGAGCCTCATTAAGAGGTAAACAAACAGCCTTAATTTCGGAAATTACTAATAATTCACATGTTATGACACTGAAAGCCACAGAGACAATAACCTATGTACTCAATTCTTCATAACAGATACTCAATTGCCAACAATATTGCATAATCAGACTACATATGTCCAAAAACAAACCATTAACCGTAAATATACAAAATTTAGGACAAAACCAGGGCACAAGGGAGCTTACGACACCGAACGGGTGAGCACCAGAGATGTGTTCATCGACGTAGAGGTTAGTAACATTAACGAACCGAGTAGAGATGAGGTTAACGAGTGAATCAGGGCTAGCGGAGGCACCAATTCGAATGGTATCACGGCTGAGGCGTTCGAGAGTTAACCAACGACGGCATACGAGAGAGCATGCGTCGCGGGTGGATTTGGAGTACAGATTGCGGAAGATCTCGAGCATCAGTTCGTCTGGTAGCATTGAATTGATCCAATCATGGCCTTTCATTGAGGTGAAGAAATGAAGAATGAAGAAGATCACTCGGTGGTCTGATTTGAGAGTTTCAGGGTGGTCAATGTGACGAGCCGAGATTGTCACCGGGCAGCCTTTGTATTTCTATTGGCCGTGGTGGTCGATGGAAGATATACAATTTTAAGGGTTGTTTATAAACATAATAAAGTAATCTTTTAATTGTTTTTTTAAGGTGTGAATTATCGGGAGATCAAGCATACGTTGTCTTAACCGAATCTGTGCTAGAGAGCCCCATCGCATAATAGATGCCCAATTTAGACCCCTCAATGAGAAACTGTAGGTCCCTAACACGTAGATCGTAACGAGATTGACAATCGATCAAGGGTGCGGAATCCCCTTGATGGATCAAACAAAACACAGAAACAAGAAAGAAGAACACAATGCAGAATACTTTCAATCCGGTCTTCTATTGATTATCCTACACAAAGTTTACAATCAATTCAAAACCCACAAGAGATCTCTCAGCCACTCTCTGTAGATCTCTCATTCAGTCTCACAGCGACTCTCCGTGTCACTGAAACTCTCTGACCATCATCTATAATACCCTAATGCACAAATGTTTACATACTCATGTTTGCATACTGGGCTTTGGACTAGGCTTGGCTATTCTCCAAGCCCATTACAATAATAAACTCCCTAACCAATAATGCTAAGCTCAATATAAAATATCCAAAGACTAAATAATTTAACTATTAAGTTGTTGTCACAGAATATGCATCAATAGACTCCCTCTTGACAATAGCTTCATAGTGTAACTTTGTCTTCAAACATCTTGCAATCTTTTGGTCTTTGAATAGCTTCAGCTACACTCAGTTTCTGACATCAACAGACTCCCCCTTAGCTGATGCTTCCAATCTCCAAAACTTTCATTCGTTGTAGATCAGTGAATTAGTAATCTGTGGTTAAGCAAGCAAGCTCCAATTCTTCCATATCTCTCTCTGCAATGAAGTAAAAGGGTCCTACCATGCATCTTCACGCATCTTCACTTCATTCTCAATCTGCACTTTACTTGTATTCTGCACTTCATTTTGATAACTGCATCAATCTATTTAGAAATACAAGCAAGTATCTCGAAAAACCATTAGTCTTTTTCACATTCAAGATAAACCAATATTTTATCTTATCATGCAAAAACAACCTGTCAGTTTAAAATGGAAGTCTTTTAGAAAGAGCATCCTTTTGGTATTTTTGATATTTTTCAAAACAAACTAAACAAACTGAAAAATATATATACAATACATCTTTTTGTGAGAATCATATGCAATAAGATCATATCAGCAAAATCAAATTGTTTTCACACTAGTTGATAATTCTTTATAAAATTTTCATGAAAAGCAGTCCAAGACGATTACTAGTATTTTGAGTAAAATGCACGGATAGTCCCTGTGGTTTGGTGAAATTTCACCTTTAGTCTCCAACTTTTCAAAATTACACTCTTAGTCCCTGTGGTTTGACAAGTTGTTACTCGGATAGTCCCCAAAGCGGATGGAGGTTAGTTTTTTTGGTTAAGTGGGTGTGAAATGACAAGGACTATCCGAGTAACAACTTGTCAAACCACAGGGACTATCCGGGTAACCTTCATCCACTTTGGGGACTATCCGAGTAACAACTTGTCAAACCACAAGGACCAAGAGTGTAATTTTGAAAAGTTGGGGACTAAAGGTGAAATTTCACCAAACCACAAGGACTATCCGTGCATTTTACTCCTAGTATTTTTTATCCACTTAAACAAAATGCATGAGCATTTCAAGTTCCATTACTGTGTGATAGGTTAAGGTAATATTATACTGATATACTAGCGTGTCCCACTTCAAGACATACCCCCGCGATCAAGGTATGCACAAAGGTTCCTCGTAGTAGGTGAGTATACCAATCTCATCCATTATTGGTGTTCAAGTCAGTACTTCCATATAGCAAAGAGACCATTATCTAACGAGTGCTAAGACAAATGCCAAATACGGTACAATTTATGCATTTTTGCGCATTTGAATGACTCTCTAGGAGAGCTTCTTCAAGTCTGGGTTTTTGGCATGTTTAGCTCTTTTAAGATATCAAGGTTGTGCCTAGGTCAACATATTTCTGGATGCAGCAGAAGGACAACCCTGATACCCCCGGGCAAAATAACAGTATAAAAACCCCAAAACTTCAGATTTTGGCAATCTCTCAACGCAAGAATTAAGCTCATTAAACCGTACGCCACTGATGTGTTCCCCACTCATACTCAGTTCGTTAGGTTTATATCATGTTGATAAGTTGATTATTTCATGCTTTTTGCCTACTGGTACATCATATGATGAAGCTGCTATCACACTTAAGCAATTTTAATTCAATTTCAGTGTGACAGTCTAAGACTCTAACTTGCTGATGTACTATCATTTCTTCTTATTCACACAGTGAAATCTCTTTTTTCAATTTTTCATTTTTTTTATGTTTTTCATTTTTTAATGTTTTTGGATTTTTAAGAATTTTAACTTACTAACTTACTCCCCCTAAACTCACGCATTAACTATACTCTTTTTGGCTTAGAGGAATTTCTCCCCCTAATTTTTTTGTTTTTATGGAGCAAGTTTTAAAAAAAACACAAATTTATAAAAATAAACAGACTCCCACTTTAAATCTGACAAAACGTTTTCCAATTTTAAAGTTTAGAATAATCATAACAGTCACAGAAGTAAATAGTCCGTTACCAATGTTAACCTACTATTCACCTCAGATGCTTTACAAGAATAACCACTGTTGAACACATCAAACAGTCCATCTTGGTCATCCTGCACATTCTCAACAACGCAGTTAGACTTGAAAACCCAAACCTTACCGGTTTTGGGTTGACCATAAACATCCATATAAGATGCTTCTAACCAATATCCATCACACCCTACTGGTGTCTTGGATATCTTCCTCGTTATTGAACGAGATTTATAATTTCTACTAGGTCTTTGATTCGCGAGAGTTCCAACAAACTCTCGGATTTTCTGACCTTTTAAAATCATTATCTCGAAACCTTCTTCGCCCATTCTCATAACTTGAACTTTGGAAAAATTTTGGATTTTGTCGAATATTTGAGTTACCAAAACTCCTACATCCATTTCTTTGTTGAAAATTCTGATTCCCAGAAGTTTGGTATCGGTTTTGATATCCTAAATTTTTTACTTTGAGATCGATTTGATTTACCATTAAAATGACTAAATTGTGGAGTAATACTTCTTGGTCTATCAATCTTCTCGATGTTGAAGGTTTAGATTGAAATCCTGGTTGATTTGTCTGACTACTTGGTTTTACATTACTGTTTGAACCAACCTGATTCCCATCCTGAACCTCATCAACTTTTTGCTTACTTTTCTTCAAAGGACAACAACTCGCCACATGTCCTTTGTTGTGACATTTAAAATAGGATCTTTTTTTATAACCTTTCTTTTTATTCGATCCCTTTTTAAATGTTTTGACTTTTTTTATCTTCTGTATCCTCATCCACTTTATGAGGTGTACTGTTAGATCCAACAGATTCTTTCAAAGAAACTGGACTATTAGGTAAGTCCACAGCTATCGGATCCACTACTTCTTGTGTAGTGGGTAAAAAATCAGTTAGCTCATTTTCATTTGGAAAAAAGGAGTAGTCTTGAATTTTAGAAGATGAAGCTTTACTAAACCCACTCTCGTTTTATCATTACTCTTTTTCAACTTTTCTTGAATGTGAGTCCTGACTAACAAAGATTTTCCAAATTTGCCTAACTTTCCATGAAGTTCAACAATTTTGGCTTGTGCATCAGACAATTCTGTGCACTTTTTTGAAAATTCATTAGTCTAATCCTTCACAGTTTCACGTTCCAAATCAATGATCTGTAACAATTCATTAACTCTGCTTGTCAACTGCTGATTTCTTGTTCATTTGATTTGAGTTGACTTAAACAATCTAACTCCCTTGTAATCAAAAGAACATTTGACTCTTAATCAACATCCTACTAACTTTTGCAAAAAAATAGCCATATCTTGTGTGTATAAAACCCTTAAACAAAGGTCTTGAGCTTATAAACACCTAAATGTAAAATACATAATTTCGAAAATTACTAACAATTCATATGTTATGACACTGAAAGCCACAGAGACAATAACCTATGTACTCAATTCTTCATAACAGATACTCAATTGCCAACAATATTGCATAATCAGACCGTAAATATACAAAATTTAGGACAAAACCAGGGCACAGGGGAGCTTACGACACCGAACGGATGAGGACCAGAGAGGCGTTCATCGACGTACAGGTTAGTAACATTAAGAAAGTGACTAGAGATGAGGTTAACGAGTGAATCAGGGCTAGCGGAGCCACCAATTCGAATGGTATCACGGCTGAGGCGTTCGAGAGTTAACCAACGACGGCATACGAGAGAGCATGCGTCGCGGCTGCATTTGGAGTACAGATTGCGGAAGATCTCCAGCATCAGTTCGTCTGGTAGCATTGAATTGATCCAATCATGGCCTCTCACTGAGGTGAAGAAATGAAGAATGAAGAAGATCACTCGGTGGTCTGATTTGAGAGTTTCAGGGTGGTCAATGGGACGAGCCGGGATTGTCACCGGGCTTGTATTTCTATTGGCCGTCTACATCTTACCCTTTACCCTTGTAACACCTCGTAAATTCTTACCCAATAAAACAAAGACATGTGTCATGAAGGGCAAACATGTTATAAACCCGGATCAAGTTAAAGGATGTATGGTAGGATTTAAAAGTGTCGACATGTTAATTAATACCTCTGAGCGACCTATTTCTAAATCTCAAACCTTAATATATTTAATAAACATCTGATATATATATATATAAATCTGTTTATACTTAATGGTAAGTAATTTAAATCTCAAAGAAATGGATTCTATGAGTGTTTACGACAATTTTACATTCAAGACCTTTTCAAAAGAATCAAAGAACTTGTAAATGAATGGCATCACATGCAAGGGCATGCAAGACCTGAATACATGGCCCCACTACTGGAAAGAGGCATAAGAATCGGAGACATAAAAGTTGCATGGTCAAAGCCTAAGAGTTCACAAAATTTTGTCTTCTGATGAGGGCTTACGAACCGCAAGGAGGCAATCTTATGGTCCGTAAGGTGGCAGAGCTGGGCAGAAATAATTAAAAAGCGGATACGGACCGCAAAGCCAAGGGCTTACGGTCCGCAAGGTTTGTAACTGGGCATCTCAAATCAAGGTCGGTTGTGGACCGTATAGTTTTTAACTTACGGTCCGTAAGAGGTGCTTACGGACCCCAAGGACCTTTGCTTATGGTCCGTAAGGCTGTCGCTGGCAGCAGAAAATGGCAGTTGCCTGTTATAACCGGTTGGACCGCCTTAAAGAGCTGGTTTATGAAATACTGGAGTATGGCCAATAGTTTTGCATGCATAGGGGCACTTGTAAACATCTGGGATCAAACCTAGACTTGTTTGGCATGATCTTGTTGCACCTAAGGTCCTATATAAGAGCTCATTGTTGCAACCATGATCCTTGTTCATTTCAATTGCACTTCAAGGACTTCTCTGGAGCTTCTCTGGTCTTCAACAAGTTTTCTTAAGTTCTATAATCGTGCTTAGGACTTCAGTAAGCTTCCTTAACCTCTCTTAATTCAGTTTTATTAGTTTAATGGCCTAAAGTCAAACCTGTCGTAATTAAGGTTTGACTTAGTGATTAATCACTAATGGTCCAGTCAATTCTCGAATTTAAAGTAGCTTTGAGTTGGTAATTATGTGGGTAATAAACCCTTAAAAGGGCACCCTCTGATTCATACTCTAACTAGGTCAATTGTCGGGTCAAACTTGATTATAAAAAGTCAACAGAAAGTTAATTTTCAAATAAATGTATAATTAACAATGTAGAAGCCATGCAACCTGTTTTATCACTCATATAACTTGGTAATTAAACCAAGAACATGTCTAAACATGTTCAACCCGACAATTTTTAGTATAAGCTCGGCTCGGAACCGAAAGTCGCAAAAGTAGACTTTTGCTTTGACTTTCAGTTCTGACCCAATGTAGCATATTTTAGAAATACCTTAGAGCTCTATCAGGACCAGGTTATAGGTTAGTGTAACCCTCTGTGGTTATACAACTTGGTTCCTTAGTTATCCGATTCGTATGCATGTTTCCGTTATATGCCTAAATGTTGACTATTATGCCCTTTTAACCTTAAAACGAGATTTTTGAAAATGTGAAAGAATAGAAACCTTTATTACTGAATTATAAACTTGTCCCTAAAATTTGACATCAGTTTGAGGTCTAGATTAGGAGTTATGCTCAATAGCGTAAATTAGGAGCTTTTTATTAATTAAACGGCATAATTAGTGTATAACATATCTAAACCCAAATTTTGATACCAAAATTTTTACCTACTAATATAAAATAATATTTTGGGATTTTTAAAGATTTTTATTTATTTTTAGGCTAAGCATAACATAGGGTTATAGCTTTGATTCGGTAATTGTCGGTTATACCCTTTTCTTGAATAAAATGAGTTTTACAAAACATTTTGATACCAAACCTTTTGCTACTAACTTTATATGATAAATAAGATATTTTTAAGCCTTCTGGAATAATAAAAATATCAGCTTTTCTTATAAAACCCGGAAATCGCTTAAAACCGCCTTTTTACGCGTTTTAAATGCATAGTATGTATTAAAACTATTTTTATCATATAAGACTTGATACCTACTAATATTTTTAGTAAATTTTTATACTTTAACAGTAAGCAAAAGTTTTTAACTCAGATTTCCAGATTTGACCTTTAAAGCTTATGTGAAATTACTAAAATGCCCTTTCGGTGCATAGTTTGGTTATAAAAGATAACTTTCACATATATGCAATACCCTACTGTTATAACTTACAACAATAGATATTTTTACTGATTATATCAGACCTAAAACTCAGATTTATATTTAATCTCTTTTATAACCTTTTAAATGACCAAAATACCCCTACGGGGCTAAATTTGAGTTTAAAATTCGTTTTGGGCATAATGGAAGATATCTTACTGATGTCACAACATATTTAAGGCATAATAACTTGGGAAACCTGTATCTGACTCTTATGGTTGCCCGTTACGCATTTTTCGCATTCGGTTCGGTTTATGTAACTAGTTTGCATAAATTGACCGAAACGGGTCAAATTATCATTTTTGTCTCAAAATCCATAATGTGTTTAGTATACCCATATTATACAAGTCTTCAAAATTGTCGGGTCTAAATCACATTCTATTCTGGTCTTCGCTTAATCGTGCGTTTGAACGGTATATCTTCTTTTAAAACTAACCGGTCTAAGTTTAGGCTTAATTAAGACCCGTTAGGAATCTAATAGGTTATTAAAAACCTTCGTTCCAGATTAGGAGCCTAGTAAAAGCTACTTGCACTCGCTGATTTTGATATATACTTGCTCAGGTAAATACTTTTAACTTATTTTCCCTTATACGGGCTTGGGGTACGGTATATAAAATACCGCTTGGTCAGGCATTGAATTTTTAATCGTATGAAGGTTAATTTATTGAAATGACCCATTTAAATTGTTTTGTATGCATAAAGCCTTTGGGGGTTTAATGACCATGTCCTGGATATCCTTGGCATCATTCATTGAAATGGCCACGACCTTAGCACGGGGTGTAAGCATACACCTGCCAGTGCATATATATAAAAAGTTATAACTGTCGGTTCAAGAATAACTCGCCGTGGGATTATATCATGTGGTGTGTCTATTAATCTTTAACCCGGTATTCAGCCCGGGCTACTGAACGTATAACAGACATGTAATTCTTTTACAAGTTTATATATAAATAATTATCCCATGTTATAAAAGATATTTTGTGCCTTGTGCATTCAAATCAATTTTGCTAAACCATTTCAAAATGAGTCAGTTAATTGTATTTACCAGTGTAAACTGATGTATTTTCCAAAAAGGCTAAGTGCAGGTACAAATCGGAATAGGCTGGCCTCTCTTACCATCAATAAAAGAGTCTTGGAAGCTTAGATGCCTTTAAATCTGTTGAACAATGTTTCTTTTAATTTTGATCCGCCTGTGGATCTTTTTCAAACCATTTTGTAATACTTGATATTACTCTTCATTCGGTTTGAAATATTTCTATCTTCAACTTCCGCTGTGCATTTAAATTGTGTTGTTTGACTATGACGATATCAACTACGTCACGATACTCCCCACCGGGCCCACCCGTAATACGTAGAAATATCAGGGTGTGACAGGTTGGTTTCAGAGCCAACATTGAGTGAATTAAACACTAGTCTTTTGTGTTTAATCGCAATGACACAGTTTGCACATTCCTCGATTTTCGAGTCTAGACAAAGAACTTAGGATAAATCCTAATTTGTTTTATTATTGCTCTTTATATATTTCCTTGTTGTTATCTTTGTTTATATTGACAGGGTAAAACATGCCACCAAGATTCAGGAGAGGAAGAGGAAAGGCACCAATCACAGGCCACGACCATGAGGTTGGGCCATCACACAGACGAACCCCATCAGTCACCATGAGCACGAGTCCCCAGAAAGACTGGAGGACGTATCTGGAGCCAGCGAGGCGATCTGTCTCGCTCAGTTCGTCACCCTCGTATCACCACTCCTTTGGGCCACACTCAGAAAACGAGCCCCACAACTCTCATCCTTCCTTCATCCCTCTCCAACATTCAAACTCACACCACTCCTTTAATGATCCAACACCCTACTTCCAGAGCCGGTTCAACCCGGCCAATCAGGTACAAGAACCAGTGGGTTTTAACCCATTGGGACTGGAATACCATTTTTCTGGAGGTCAAGATATGGGTCTGGACGAAGACACCGATCCCGTTGAGCCACCGTCCGGAACCCCTACACACCCCATCGAAATTTCTGATGGGTCATCATTTCATGGATCACCTTATCGTGGTCCAGATAGCTACGAGGCGAGCATACAAGTTTGATAAAGTCAATTCGTTAAAATAAAGTCAATACATATAATGTAAAGGTGAGCATACAAGTTTGATAGTAGCATATAGAGTTCGAATAGTTTACGCATAACCAGCACGTACACAGAGGGAAATGATGCACGTTAATTATCGACATGGACCTATCAATACCAACGACTGCGGGTTGACTGTCCGAGACAGTTCGCAATACATGATCACCACCGTAAATCATGCAAGTAATTGTCCTTAACAACCCCTGTGTGAACGGGTGCTGAGTCAAAACTATAGTACTATGTTGCTAAGGCAGGTAGACAACATTCCACGTGTAAACATAACAACAAGCATACATTTAATCACGTAATACATGCAATCGGTTAGCGTTCAAATAGTCTGAATAGTGTGTTTGATTGTGATTTTGATAGGTAACGTATGTAACACCCAAAAGTGCTAAAGCAAAAAGGGTTCGAGTATACTCACAGTGATTGATTATGGATTGAAGGGAGCGCTGAGAGTAGGGTTAGCCTGAATAGTTCGATAGCACAACAATGAGTAATGTGGAAAATGAGACAAGTGTGAATGGATCGAATAGGCTGGTCGATCGAACGGCAGGTTCGATCGAACAGACTGTTCGATCAGCTGGTATGTCCGTTTGGACAGTCCTGTTCGATCGGCTGGGCCATTCGAGTGGATTGTTTCTTCCTCTGGTGTGTTTGTGTTTGAGGATTTGAACTTTTGAAGTTTTCGTTGTAGTATATGAGAACACTAAAAGGTCATTACCTTTCAGGTCGATCGATCGAACGGTCCGTTCGATCGGCCGGCATAACCGATCGGCTGGGAACTTTAGAAGTGGTTCTCAACAGAATGTCACTCGATCGAACAGCCTGTTCGATCGGCTGGCACTCCATACTACGAACGAGTTGTAAAAACGATTAAGTGTTGAAGCATAGTATCTCATGATCCGAAGAGTAATGTTTACCAATCGAGTAGCGTATTCGATCACACATCACTTCGTCAATAGCATACTTCATAAAATTCGAAAAGTGTGAGACCATGTGCTAGCCGATCGGCTGGCCCGATCGATCGGCTGGCATGTCCGATCGGCTGGGCTGTTTGATCAGCGTAGCCGTTCGGCCAGCATTTCTGACCTGGTCGGCCTTTCGTCTAACACTTGGCTGTTTGATCACTTGTTGCCATATCGAGGTAGTTTGACAATGAGTTGAACTATGATATCCTCCGTTCCTACTCGTTTCTTCGGCTCGGACAGGAATCACCCAAGCCCGGCCGGTGAACGGTTCGGAACGTCGGTTTAGAGTTTAACCCATCGTCGGTGAACCTTGTATATAGAATCCGAATCTTGAACCTCTGAACTGTTAGAATGATTAGTTAGCCGGTTCAAGCTCCGTTTCTACCGGTTTTAAGGTTTTGATGTAAAAGGTTGAAGAAAGTTGGAAATTATTCATAAAAATGTTAAGATTCTTACAAATCTTAGTTCGTTTATGTGGAAACCGGTCAGATCTAAGCTATTCATGGTTGAATGAGTTTTGAAAGATAGAAAGGTGTAGAATCATGCAATGATCAAAAACGTACAAGAATTAGAGTGAAAACTTACCGGAGTTGAGAGAAATCAAAGAAAAGGTGAAGAAGAAGGCTGGTTCGGTCAGAGCTTTCCAAAAATGGAAAGTGTGACAATGACAGCCCTATTTATAGGCTCCAAAAGAGGAAAGTGGCAGCCGATCGGCCAGGAGCTCCGATCGAATGGGCTGCTCGATCGGCTAGGAAGATGCTAGCCGATCTGCTGGCCTGTTCGATCAGGATGCCTCCTGTTCGATCCGCGACCCACCTTGAGTATTTCGCGACGATTTTCGATGTTTCGATTTCGATGGACGATGATACGAATACGATAGAGTTCCTAGTCAAATTACTTTCAGTCCCAACTACTATATCTAACATACAATCTTCTATAAGTCACGTTTTGATGTCGGTTTCGATTGAGTTCGCTTGCTTTTCGAGTTTCGATTTGATTTTCGATTGATTCACTTGAATACCACACCAAACATATAAGTAAACACGCACAAGTAACACATAAGGCTCACACACACGTATAACAATACCAGAGTTCGCATATTTCGAGTCTCGAGTTTGATTGATTGATTGATTAGCTTGATTATTGATTGATTAACTTTATCGCATTGTTACTTCCTACTATTCACAGTCGTAAATCGGTCGCATTGATTAAACATTCGATCATTTCATTTAGACATCACTTACTCCACATAATACAAAAGTAAAAAGAAACATTAACAGTCAAAGAAGTCAAAGTTGACTTGGACTTTGACTTTGACTTTGACTTTGACATTCGAAAACACGGGGTGTTACAACTCGCCACTTTATGAAGACCCACAGATAGGAGGGCCTTCAAACCCCGTCTCTGAGGTGAATTCTGCACCTATTGCACCGCCACCAATGGGTTATGATAACCCAATTCCTGCATACGCCGGTTCAGCGGCGTACAACCCATTTGAGCAGCCGGCCCATACCAACTACGACTATGCTAATGTTGACCCATACCAGGAGGCATGGAACTACAATGCTCTTCATCCTGAAGGGCCCTATGGAGGTCCTTGGACCACTGGATACCCGACCTATGGGAATCAGTACCCGCCACCTCCTCAACCTCTGCAGCCGCAACCGTCGCAGATCCAGCCGCCTCAACAGCCGGAAATTCTTCAGAGGTTGAGTCAGGTGGAGCAGGAGATACGTGAAGAGCATAGAAGCCACCGGGAATTTTTGAAGGGTTTAGCAAGTTTGATCAAGGGGAAGAGCAGGAGGGATTTTTGAATTCCCTATTTATTTATTTGTATTGTAACTTCCTTGTCTTAAATCAAGTCCCTACGTGGACATCTTTTTCTGTATTCAGTCCCTGCGACGACTTGTATTTCTGTTTAGCCCCTGCATGGGCATGTCTTTTCTGTTAAGTCTCGTTTAGGGCATTATTGTACTCTTTTTATTTAAATTGTGGAATGCATTAAATTTTAATTATCATTGCATACGTGAATATAATATGTAAAATAAAAATAAAATGTCATTCCTTTTAAAAATAAATCTGCCATTATATATTAAATAAATCTTAAAGGCAAAACCTAGTCCATGTATCATATTAAGACAGGGCCATGATGGTAGTTCCTTATTAAGATGCAGATTCTTGTTAACATCTGAAAACATGTTAACACTCCTGGCAAAATGTGATTCGATAAAATCGTATAAGTCATCCTCATATTGGATTCTTCCAATTTCTTTTATTATTTAAAACATCCATTTGGGATATAATGCCTACGGGCCATATTCATTGTCATATAAGACAAAAGACGGTTGTGGTCTTCGACCCCCTGTCAAGAAGAGGTAATGAACTATGATCCAAACCTCAATACCTTGATCCTATAAGATCATGATTCAAAATATAAAACTGTCCATGTGACTTGGCCTTTTGTGCCATTAATATATTTTAATTATAACTAAGGATTATTATAATGAAAAATCCTGAATATATATATGCTTAACAAATTAATCAAAATGGTTTCTTAATACCATGGTTAATAAATCATCTAGAATGATAGAACTGTTATAGACCTCTGAATAAATTAAAATCATTATTCTATGTAGCAATCAAGCTACATGCCTGGGTCAGACGAAGTCAACAGTCACCCCAGAGAGAATCATGACACTTCCAGAGTCAATGTAGCAGGAGCGGAATTACAAGCATTGATAGATAATGCTGTTACACGAGCTTTGGACAGACAGTTCAATGAATCTAGTGGTACCCATGTCAGGACCCAATTTGTACCACACTCAAAACCACCCTTTAGAACTCATACCGCTCACAATAGTGATTCCCATCACTCATCAAACCAGAGGAGTGTTCCCTCTAGGAAAGTTGTACTAAATCAAGAACCATGTGATAAAGGTTGCTCCTATAAGTATTTTGTTTCATGCAAACCCCGGGATTTCACTAGGGAAAAAGGAGCTATTGACTGCATGACATGGTTAGACGAGATGGATACCGTGGTTGATATCAGTGGTTGCGCTGATAAGGATGTTGTGAAGTTTGTATCCCAGTCGTTTAAAGGTGAGGCACTAGCTTGGTGGAGGTCTTTGATCCAAGCTACTGGGAAGATCCCATTTTACAATTTGTCTTGGGATCAATTTGTGACGTTGATCAAGGGAAACTACTGCCCTTAGCATGAGGTTGAAAAGATTGAGGCTGATTTCTTGTCATTGGTTATGAAAAACCTAGATTGTCAAGCATACCTTACGAGCTTCAACACTCTGTCAAGATTGGTTCCTTATCTTGTGACACCGGAACCCAAGTGGATAGCTCGTTTCATTGGGAGTTTAGCCCCAGAGATCAAGGCGAGTGTGAAGGCCTCTCGACCTGCCACTTTTTGGTCTGCAGCTGATATATCATTATCCCTTACTCTGGACGCGGTCAGGCAGAGATCACTTAGAAATACCGATGCTGAGAAGAGGAAGCATGAGGATGATAACTCACGACGTTCAGATAAGAAACGCAAGGGGAATTTCGGCCACAAAAAGAGTTCTGGAACTAAAAAGGATGGTCAACAGTCGGGTGATAAGCCCAAGTGTAAAATCTGTAAGAAGCACCATTTCGGGAGGTGCAGATACGAATCGAAATCCCAATCACAGCCAAGAGCTTGTGGGATTTGTAAATCTTCTGAGCACAAGACATTAGACTGCAAGAAAATAAAGGACGCAACGTGCTACAACTGCAATGAGAAGGGGCATATTAAGACAAACTGCCCAAAATACGCAAAGAAGGCTGAAGATGGGAAAAAGACCAATGCTAGGGTCTTTCAGATGAATGCCTAGGAAGCCATCCAGAACGACAACGTGATAACAGGTACCTTCCTTATTAAGGATGTTTATGCAAGGGTGTTATTTGATTCTGGAGCAGATAAGTCATTTGTTGATGATAAGTTTTGTAAGTTGTTAAATCTGCCTGTTAGAACCCTAAGCATAAAGTATGAAGTAGAATTGGCCGATGGTACCATAGAAACCGCTTCAACAGTGTTAGATGGATGTTTCATATCCATCAGGAACCACTCTTTTCCATTGTCCTTGCTTCCTTTGAAATTAGATGGTTTCGACATAGTAATAGGCATGGATTGGTTATCTCATAACCAAGCTCAAATTGTGTGTGACAAGAAACAAGTGGTGATCAAGACTCCGTATGGTGAGCCACTTACCATACAGGGAGATACTCGGTATGGATTGCCTAAGCAAGTGTCTATGCTTAAGGCGTCAAGGTGTATGAAGAAAGGTTGTGTCATTTACATGGCACAAGTGACTATTGATGAGCCGAAGCCCAAGATTGAAGTCATCCCCGTCATTTCTGAATATCCCGAAGTATTCCATGAAGAACTACCTGGTTTACCACCAGATAGGCAAGTAGAATTCAGAATTGACATTATTCCTGGAGCAACACCTGTTACAAGAGCACCCTACAGGTTAGCACCAACAGAGATGAAAGAATTGAGGACTCAGCTAGATGATTTATTGGCAAAAGGTTTCATTCGTCCTAGTTCGTCTCCTTGGGGGAGCACCAATCCTGTTTGTAAAGAAGAAGGATGGATAGATGCGTCTATGCATCGATTACCGCGAGCTTAACAAGGTAACAATCAAGAATAGATATCCATTGCCCAGGATCGATGATCTGTTCGATCAATTGCAAGGGGCAAGTTACTTTTCCAAGATTGACTTGAGGTCATGTTACCATCAGCTGAAGGTTAGAGATGAAGATGTGCACAAGACTGCGTTTAGGACTCGTTATGGACATTACGAGTTCCTAGTGATGCCTTTTGGGCTCACTAATGCACCAGTAGCGTTCATGGATCTCATGAATCGCGTCTGCAAGGCCTGCAGCGTCTGCAATCCCTACTTGGACAAGTTTGTTATCGTCTTCATTGACGACATTCTGATTTATTTAAAGAATCAAGCTGACCATGAGAAGGACCTTCGATGTATTCTGGAGCTACTCCAGCAAGAGAAGTTCTACGCCAAGTTTTCAAAGTGCGAATTTTGGCTTCGTGAAGTCCAGTTCCTTGGACATGTAGTTAGTGAGCGTGGTATCCAGGTGGATCCCGCTAAGATCGAAGCTATCATGAATTGGCAAGAGCCGAAGACACCCACAGAAATTCGTAGCTTTTTGGGTTTGGCAGGATACTATAGGCGATTTATTGAAAATTTCTCGAGAATTGTTACACCCCTAACTTCATTGACTCGTAAGAATATCAAGTTTGACTGGGGACCTAAGCAGCAAGAATCCTTTGACATCCTCAAGCAGAAGTTGAGCAATGCACCAGTGTTGACATTGCAAGAAGGTATTGAAGAATTCGTAGTTTACTGCGACGCATCACACACTGGTATGGGGTGTGTGCTCATGCAGAAATGCAAAGTTATTGCCTATGCTTCTCGATAATTAAAAGTGCATGAGAAGAATTACACCACCCGCGACTTGGAGTTGGGTGCCGTTGTATTTGCACTTAAACTTTGGAGGCATTATTTGTATGGCACCAAGTGTGTGATCTATTCAGATCACAAGAGCCTTCAACACCTGTTTAATCAGAAGGACTTAAACATGAGGCAGCGACGATGGATGGAAACTTTAAATCACTATGATTGTGAAATCCGATACCATCCAGGCAAGGCGAATGTAGTCGCCGATGCCTTAAGTCGGAAAGAAAGGGTGAAGCCCATAAGAATCAATGCTAAAAGCATTGAATTAAAGAACAATTTGAATGAAAGACTGTTAGCCGCGCATAAGGAAGCTGTATTAGAGGCTAACTACCCAAATGAAAAACTGGGAGTCACTGCAGAACAGTTATCATGTGGCAAGGATGGAATCCTAAGATTTAATGGACGAATATGGGTTCCAATCTATAGAGGACTTAGGGAAGTAATCCTTCAGGAAGCTCATAGTTCCAAGTATTCTGTTCATCCTGGAAGTGACAAGATGTACCAGGATTTAAAGGCAAATTATTGGTGGATAGGCTTGAAGAAGTCGTAGCCACTTATGTGGCCAAATGTTTGACGTGTGCTCAAGTTAAAGCAGAACATCAGAAGCCGTCAGGTTTGCTGCAACAACCTGAACTTCCCACCTGGAAATGGGAAATGGTGACTATAGATTTTATCACCAAGTTACCAAAGACAAAGCGAGGAAATGATACTATTTGGGTGATAGTGGATAGACTGACTAAGTCAGCCCACTTCCTACCTATTAAGGAAACACACAGCTCAGATAAGTTAGCCCAGCTATATGTGGACGAGATTGTATCTCTCCACGGAGTGCCAGTGTCTATCATTTCTGATAGGGATACAAGGTATACATCACACTTTTGGAAAAGTTTTCAGCAATCCTTAGGCACTCGATTGAACTTCAGAACAGCATATCATCCTTAGACGGATGGTCAGAGTGAGCGTACAATTTAAATGCTCGAGGATATGCTTCGAGCTTGTGTTATTGACTTAGGAGGAAGTTGGGATGATCATCTTCCACTGATTGAATTTTCATACAATAATAGCTATCACTCCAGTATCCAAGCTGCACCATTTGAAGCTTTATATGGAAGAAAGTGCAGGACGCCCGTTTGTTGGGCAGAAGTTGGAGATGTCCAACTAACAGGACCTGATATAGTCCTGGAGACGACAGACAAGATTATGCAGATAAGAGATCGTCTCAAAGCTGCCAGGGATAGGCAGAAAAGCTACGCAGATAAAAGTCGTAAACCTCTAAAGTTTGAGGTAGGTGACAAAGTATTGCTGAAAGTATCACCCTGGAAAGGGGTAATGAGATTTGGTAAGAAAGGCAAGTTAAGCCCTAGATACATAGGACCATTCGAGATCATCGAATGCGTTGGAGCAGTGGCTTACAAGTTAAAATTGCCTGAAGAGCTCAGTGGTATTCATAATGTATTCCACATCTGCAATCTGAAGAAATGTGTAGCTGATGAATCACTAGTCATACCCCATACGGATGTACACATAGATGAGAGCTTGAAATTTGTTGAGAAACCTTTGTCGATCGAAGATCGACAGGTTAAAAAGCTTCGGAAGAAGCATGTACCGATTGTGAAGGTCAAATGGGATGCCCGAAGAGGTCCCGAGTATACGTGGGAGGTAGAGTCCACAATGAAAGAAAAGTACCCTCATTTGTTTCAGTAAATTTCGAGGTCAAGATTTCTTTTAAGGGGGTGAGGATGTAACACCTCGTAAATTCTTACCCAATAAAACAAAGACACGTGTCATGAAGGGCAAACGTGTTATAAACCCGGATCAAGTTAAAGGATGTATGGTAGGATTTAAAAGTGTCGACATGTTAATTAATACCTCTAAGCGACCTATTTATAAATCCCAAACCTTAATATATTTAATAAACATCTGATATATATATATATATATATATATAAATCTGGTTATACTTAATGGTAAGTAATTTAAATCTCAAAGAAATGGATTCTATGAGTGTTTACGACAATTTTACATTCAAGACCTTTTCAAAAGAATCAAAGAACTTGTAAATGTATGGCATCACATACAAAGGCATGCAAGACCTGAATACATGGCCCCACTACTGGAAAGAGGCATAAGAATCGAAGACATAAAAGTTTCATGGTCAAAGCCTAAGAGTTCACAATATTTTGTCTTCTGATGAGGGCTTACGAATCGCAAGGAGGCAATCTTACGGTTCGTAAGGTGGCGGAGCTGGGCAGAAATAATTAAAAAGAGGATACGGACCGCAAAGCCAAGGGCTTACGGTCCGCAAGGTTTGTAACTAGGCATCTCAGATCAAGGTCAGTTGCGGACCGTATAGTTTTTAACTTACGGTCCGTAAGAGGTGCTTACGGACCGCAAGGACCTTTGCTTGCGGTCCGTAAGGTTGTCGCTGGCAGCAGAAAATGGCAGTTGCCTGTTATAACCGGTTGCACCGCCTTAAAGAGCTGGTTTTCGAAATACTGGATCATGGCCAATAGTTTTGCATGCATAGGGGCACTTGTAAACATCTGGGATCAAACCTAGACTTGTTTGGTGTCACACCCGCTCATAGCGGACGAGGTGTGATCTGTATGGTTTTCATTGCATAAATATCGATGTACATGAACAAACTATATGAATAAAACATACTCCATTGCCATTACATAAGTGTTTCAAAAGATTACATCACGAGTTTAGTGTGTCGGTTACAAACCATTAACATAAAAGTAAAGTGTTATAGTTCATACATCAAAATGAAAATAAACTACTAGGGTTTAAACCATCATATCGCCGCAAAGAGGTGGAATATAATAGATAAACCCTCCAAAAGATGGCATGGAGTTCCGGTACTTGTCATCTTGACTATGAATCCCGACATGGTCCATTAATTCCCTGAAATACATGTTAAGTTTGGAAAACATCAACAAAAGTTGGCGAATTCATGCAGTTTAGTTGTAAAAGATGTATTTAAAATGTAAGTTGTAGTATGTAAAGCGTTAATGATATCATTGATCATTAATGTTTTGCAAGGACATTAATATGTGTGACGAAAAAGGAAGCAATCCAACCCTAGACGATTTTATGTCGACTCCTATCGACTGGGACACCAAATCACTCTTCTGTATGGGTCCACGACCAAGAGTGGGGCTCGCCAAAACCCATTAGATCTAACCACTTGTACCTAGTTCCAAACTGGATTAATGGTGCTTAGATGTATAACCCTAGTTCGCACATGATCTAAGGTGTTTCATTCCCTAACTTTAACATACGTTGAACATGTATTTTCCCCGATAGTTGTAAAGTTGTAAAACATTTAAATGAATAGGGGACATGAACTCACAGTATTGCGTCCGTGAATGGTACGTGTTCGTGATCTTACGCGTGGTCATCCTGAACGATGTTGCGACCTACAAATGTTCTTATATATGTTAGACACTTCGGTCTTTGTAAATGACTTGAGTACAAGTCTTCTGTCTTAAATGTGTGTAAGACTTGTATGTCTTTGTTGTTCGTTGAACTGTGTATTAGATGTATGAATTGTTAAACAGTTATATATATATATATATATATATATATATATATATATATATATATATATATATATATATAATCTTGTATCTTGTGAGTTGTATCATTGGATCTTGTCCTCATGATTTCATGTCTTGTATGAATCCATTGTATACAAGTATTTTTACTAATTGTGTCATTGGGCCGAGCCCATGTTTTCATGTCATTGGGCCGAACCCATGTCTTAATGTTATTGGGCCTAGCCCAAGAATTTTTGTTATTGGGCTCAAATGTTATTGGGCCTAAATAGTATTGGGCCTGAATAGTATTGGGCCTAAATAGTATTGGGCCTAAATAGTATTGGGCTTAATGTTATTGGGCCTTGGCCCATATGTTTGGTATTGGGCTTAGCCCATGAGTTTTGATATTGGGCTTAGCCCATGTATTTTGATAAGCCCATTATGAAGTTAAGCCCATTTGTAAAGAATAGCCCATTTGAAAATTATAAGCCCAATTGAATAAACATCTTTCTTTTTTTTAAAAAAAATCACTAAGTAGGCTTTTTAGTTAAAAGAATATGTAATAGTTTTTATAAGTTTCTAAATTGTCCGAATTTTGTTAACGATAGCGTAATTATATGTCCGCGTCGAAAGATCGCCTAAACGTCGTAGTAACTCTTCGGATTGGCGATACATTTATGGATTCGTTCGTCGTCCGTTTTGACCATAAATGGTGTCCGATCCTTCAGATTGTCCGTAACTTGTTTTTAAGGCGTAATCATGTGTAGTTTTGTATGACTTTAGTTATAATGTGTCTTGAGTTTAATTGTAACATTGGATTCAAGTTCCTAATTTTGTTACATATAACTAATACACCAAATATTACATATCACATAAATTGTTAAAGTGAGCAAATATATATTTCCTCAAAAAAATATATATTTATCTAATCTTTTCTTTTATATAAACCTTTCTTTAAAATCTTGTAAAAATTTAACCAAAAATGATAGTTTTGTTAACATATGAATTTTAAGAAAAATTTGGCCATATAACATTTGTATTAATCACTTAGCCATGTTTAATAAACATATCATTTTCTTTTCAAATTAACCCTCAATTTACTCATAACATCTTTAACTAAAACATATGAGATTTTATAACATAAACTTATCAAGATGATCTCAAAATCATGTAGGGTTTTGGGCATGATCATAACATATCCTAACTAATGCTTTACTTCTAGTTTTAACCACTTTTATAAAAATCTCATCTTGTATGTTTGTTTTCATAATCTTGTAGAAGTATTGTTTTTAATAAAAAAAACCTTAAATACTTTAACAAAATCAAAGGTTATGATCATCCATTTAAACCTTTATGTTTAACAATACCCTTTAACATAAACATGTATACTTGTTAGATCATGTTTTTAAACATCTAACAAGTTATTCTTATGATATCCATCATGATAAGATGAAACATGTAAGTAATAAATCTTAAATCACAACATAAACAAACATACATATCATGATTTTTATTTTTGCTTCTTTGTATCTTCATATTATTATGTATGATTCTTTAGTTATTACTAGTTATATTAACAATCATAAACATAAATAAGTATGAAAAAAAAAAAGATTTAGAAGCTCACTTCTAGCACTAGTGGCTAGGGATGATCTAGAGGATGATTAAAAGCAAAAAAGATGAAGATCTTGTTAGTAGAAAACTTTTGAATGGATGAAAAAGCTTGCTTTAACTTGTAAGTGCTTTAGATCATCTTAGGTTCCATAGAAAATCATCTTGATCATCAACAAATAGCTTGAAAGGAAGGTGATTTAGAGGTGTATATGGCTGAATTTTTAGAGAAGAAAATGGAGTCTTAAGTGTGTGTTCTGTGAGGTGTAAGAGTTCTAGAAAAGTGTTGGTGATGATAAGGATTTCTAGACTTTTAATCATCCATATCTTCACAAGTTGCAACATAGGAAATATCTAGGATATTTTAGCAAGTGGGGAAGGGTGTGGGACCCACTTAAAAACGTTCACAACATGGGGGGGGTCTTGAATTGTTGAAATGTTATTAAGTGTTTAAAGGGTGTTAAATGATCATTACTAGACCATAATGATCCAATTAACACTAGAAGGTTACTAAAAAAAGATTTGATATTGTTCGGATATTCATTTCGAATTGTTTCGGTTAGACGTTATTTGAACGTTAAGTTATGTAACTTGTGTGAATTGATGTAGTTATTGGTTCGGATGATACCCGAATGTATCCTCACATGAATTCTATGTTAAATAGCATTTTTACATGTCGTAAAAATATTAGAAAGCTGATTTCTGCAGAATTTCTGCGGAAAAGTGTTGAAATCGTCGCTTTTAGTGCTTTTTGGGCAATTTTTAGTGTTATCGGACTTCGGAAAGGTTTTAAATCAAACCCTTGCATTCCTAGTTACGGTTTAATATATATTATGTCACACCCCGAAATATCAGAGCTGGCGTGACTGGACCGGTATCTTCATTGCACAGCGGAAGCAAAAAGCTAAGACTTCTAAACAATGAACGCCCGCTAAGTACTCGAAATCCCGTGGGTTCTTCTATTCCAACCGTTCCATAGTCTTAAAATGCAACCTGAGAAAGAACATGCGAAAAAGTCAGCATAAAGTTGAGCGAGTTCATAGTTTGTTTTGAAAAGATTTAAAATAAATCTTTTTGATAACCGGTTTTAAAGTTTTTGAGAAAATATAGTAAAAGCATTTTCTTAGCATGATATATGAGAACTGTGAGTCTAGCCCACGAGAGTGTTTGTGCATTGCACGAGAGAGAATGGGCTGAGCCCAAATGGACCTTTGTAAGCAGGATCAGCGCTTCCTCTTACTTAGGTGTAACTTGAAAAACATTACCAAAGTTTGTAATTCATGTATTTGTGAGTTTCCATCAAATGAATCTTATGAATATATGAAAGTTTTACTGTTGTAAATGGGTATGTAAAGCGTCTATGAACAGGTTGATCGTTAATGTTTCGCGAGGACATTAACGTATACGGCGACATAGGAAGTACTCAACCTGTGTAGACGGTTTTTAGTGTCGAATCACCTCGACTGTGTCGAATCACCTCGACTGTGTGAATTACCTCGACTGTGTCGAATCACCTCGACTGTGTCGAATCACCTCGACTGTGTCGAATAACCTCGACTGTGTCGAATCCCCTCGACTGTGTCGAATCACCTCGACTGTGTCGAATCACCTCGACTGTGTCGCCCGTACCCATTAGAAAATCATGCACGTTTCGTAATATGCAAATCAAATTTGTAAAACCGGTATGTTTGATCGAACTCATTCGTAAACCATTTAAGTTCCTTGAAATTCATTCGCAACACGGTTTATAAATATGAGTTTTCGTTCATCGAAAAGTTGTTTATTTTTGCAAAACTTGCATGTCTTTCCACCCCCGAAAACATTTATAAAAAATGTAAAACAGTAAAAAGTGGGGGTTATGAACTCACCTTGACGTTCCTGTGCAATGCTAGCTTAGTGTGTTTCCGTAGTGTCGTTCCACGAATGTGATGTAGCTAGCGTGCATCTATAGTATTCCTAACAGGGAATAACTTATCAGTTTCTAGTTTAAAGACGTAGTTAAACTACGTGTCCGAGCTCTACCGAATCGTTAACTAAACGATTCTAGTATAGTGTTATCGTCTTGGTTTTGAAATAACCAATTTATGGTTATTTGATCCCATTTAAGCGGGACAGATACTAAGTCTCGAGATCGACTTAGTTTTTGAGTGATTTAGAATATATATATATATATATATATATATATATATATATATATATATATATATTTATATATAAATATAAATATTTTTACAAAGTCGTGTTAGTTGACGCGAATAGAAGTACGTATACGGATAAGGGTGCGTCTTGTTGTGTCGTATATGATACGGTAATATACCGTTGTAGTTTTCGTAGGATGGAAATAAATAAACATATATACATATACATCTATTCGAAAACTTGATGTTTTGTAACGAACGCAGACAAATATACTATTGTTATAAAAATACTAGAAAATATTCGAGTCGTCGACGCTTAAAATAAGTATAACAAGTATATTTAGTTCACCAAAAGCGTTTAAGGTTGATGTGTGAAGTAAGTATTCGAATTCGCGATATTTGAAATAAATATAAACTATTATATTTATGTTATAAAAACGATCGGATTTTCAATGTTTGAATAAATATAGATAATTTTAGTTATCTAAATATGTGTCGGGTTTCGTTAAGTTATAACTCATTTGTTGTCGAAATATTATATTTGCAGTTTATAAGTTATAAAACGACATTAAAATACATATACTTTTTATATTTAGTTTTATACGAAAACTAGAGTCTCGGTTGGTGTCGTTTTTTTTAGATAAAATCCCGTTTTGTAAGTCGGGTTTTTACGAAAATCGGGCAGAGTTTCCCTTGTTTTTAGGATGCCTCGACAATCAAAGTTGTCGTTATTTGTCAAAAATTCAACAATAATCCAAACAATATATAATAATCTTGTCAAATGCGCCAAGATCAAAACAAGGTCGCTAATATATAGGCTTTATTTAATCGGGTCGAGCTCGGTTGCGAGTTTAACTAAGAATCTTAAAAACTATATCGAACTAACTAAATTTCGCGTCGTTAAACTTTACCGGGTCTTGCGTCGACTGAGTTGACCCGCTGTTGACCTGAGTTTGACCGAGTCGACTCGGTTTGACCGAGTCAACCGGAACCAAAGCTGAGACCGACCAACTTGCTTGACCCGAACCAAACCATTGACCGAATCTGACCCGAGCCATCATCTAACTTGAATCAAATCTGACATAACTGAACCCGAGGCCCCCGTTGACCAGCGTTGACCAGTCAACCTGACGTGTTGACTGGTTTGACTTTGTTGACCGACTTGAACTTGTTGAACCCAACCAAGTCTCGAGTCACCGTGTCGCCAAAAACCGAAACATTATTATTCGGGGAAAGAAAGAAAAAGAATGACTAAATAAGATCTGGTAGAGCTCACCGGAATCCGCTGCTGTAAAACCCACCGCCACCGGCAACAGTCGCCGGAAAAACGAGTCGCCGGCCGTGGAACCAAGCACCGCCATCAGCCATCATCATTCTCATCGTCATCGGGTCATCATCAGAACAGAAAGACAACAAATCCATGTCGATTAACACTTGAAATCAAAAGAAATAATCTCAAAAGATTCGAGTGAGGTGAGATGGCTTTACCGGA
Source organism: Helianthus annuus (assembly GCF_002127325.2). Taxonomy (NCBI): domain Eukaryota; kingdom Viridiplantae; phylum Streptophyta; class Magnoliopsida; order Asterales; family Asteraceae; genus Helianthus; species Helianthus annuus. The sequence continues at coordinate 31,912,922 of NC_035439.2, read as the reverse complement.
ACCTGTAGTTGTGCTGCCGTCGTTCGACTCCTCCGCCGCCGCCGCGAGCGGCAGTGCTGCTCCTCCGTCTCCGATTCTCCGATTTCTTCTCGATTTGTCTCCTCCTTCGTCACTTTCTCTCTCTTTCCCTCTGTCTTGCAGCCGTTGCTCACCACCACCCGACAATGGTGGTGGTCGATTCTTCAACTGACGGATTAGGGGGGTGTAAGAAGAAGAGAGGTCTGGATGAGGGTGGTTTGCAGGAGGAATGAGGCTGCCGGATATCACCTTCGCCACCACGCCAGTCGCCGGAATCGGAGATCGAGAGGGAGAATTAGGGGGTGTGGCTGTCGATGTGTGGCTGGGTTGTGAGATTGTTTAGAAATATAAGGTGGTTTGTGTGTATAATCAGAGGAGAGAATGATATGTAAACATGTTAGGTTTGTGAAATTATAAAGCATGGGAAAAGATTTGTTTTGCTCGATCTAGTCCAACTCATTGAATGTATATATAAAAAAAAATTGCAGTACATGTAATCATGTATGCATGTCTGCCATCAAATGAGGAATGGTGATATGATCTTTAACCAAGTTTTTAGAGAAAGTAGTAACCTATAGGGTGTAGTCTGTAGGTGTGAATAAAATATCTTGGGTTAACCATACATGTATGTGAACATATACTACACATGTATATGTATTTAATGTTAACCATACAGATGTATGTGAACGAACATATACATCTGTTTGCATCCATGTTAACAATAATGTTAACCATCTAGATACACATGTTTGCATCCATACAGATGTATGTGAACATATACTACACATGTATGTGTATTTAATGAGCTTTAAATTGTAATTAAATTATATATTCAACAATTTACGAAACACTATAAATGTCACTAATTACAATTTATCTAATTTTAAACTCCTTAGCTCGTAATATATTCATACTTTATATAAATTGCTTAAAAAAAATTAGATATGAGCATATATGGCCCAAATCAGTAGAATAAAATATGGTTGGCCCAATCGCGTCTATGAGGCCCGTTTTCGAACCTGATCGTCGTAAAATGTCGTATAACATTATTTTAGGATCACAATCATGTAACATAGTGTCGGTAATCGATATTAGTCGCGTACGTTCGTCGATATTTTGTACGGTATCAGTTCGTATTCGTTTAATGCTCGGCAAGTTTCCCGAAAATCCTCATACGCGCACTGTAACGTCCGCTAAGCGTTCCTAGGCATACCAAGAGCCTAATTAAGTTAATTCGTGTCTTAAACACTATTTATTATCGCCTTAAACGTTTGTTAATCGCGTAATTAAGCGGCGTTAATTACCGGTTGTCACATTCTCCCCCTGTTGCAGAAATTTCGTCCTCGAAATTTAGATTATGTTATCTCCTCAGAGTTGTGTCATTCCTAGGTAAGTCCGAATAACTCCAAAGTGAATGACCATGTAATCGAACCAAAACTTGTTCAGATTACGTGATTGCAAGAACATTTTGCATCAATAGGAACCCAATGGTTTAACTGATTTTGTTCTAGAAATTGATGTCAAGTGAACGAATCGTAGCTATACTATCACCAATGTGACCAAGTTTACGGGGTTCAACAAAAGAGGAATTTCAACCAATAGAATTCCAAATGAACGTTCACAATATACAAATCAATTTTGAAACAATAAAATTTACTACCAACGGAAACTAGTGTTGGTTGTTGTATGATTGAAACTCGAGTTTAACAAGTTCAAATAAATAGACTCATGAAAATGATTTATCAACAATCGAACCGTTAAATGAATAAAATCAACGTGTTGCAAGGATACACCGAAATGAAATACAACTGAAATGAAATACAACCGAAACTGGTGTATCATAATCTTAATACATAGTTGCATTAAGACCATTTAAATGATTAGTCAAACGAAATACGTATGTAGTTTTGCATGAAACGGTCGACCATGATTAGCCCAAGCTACAAATGTATACCGACACCACAAGGTGTCGTAGTGATTGAAATAGTTCAATAATGGCAGTGATAGAACAAGTATCACCGTGTTTGAAATCAAATGAGGGCTAAGCAAAGTAAATCGGAATGCTTGTTTCAAACAAATCTCATAGGATTTTCAATTAAAAATGAAAAAAAATAAATAATGTTTTTCGATCGTAGTTGGAAAGCAATAAACATTACAAAATGTTCGATCGATGATTAAAGAACCGTTAAGAGGTACACCGAAGTATGACATGGATTTGTGTACAACTATCTTAACACACGATTGTGTTAAGATCGCTTTTATATGATAATCGGCAAAGCGGATTTAATTTGACTAAACAAATAAATAAATAATTAAATCCGTACACGATGTGAGCAATGAGATTAGCGCAAGCTTCAAACTTGTGAAAAATGCCACCACAAGGTGATCGTGATCAAAGAAACGATTCAATGAAGTCGAAGACCAAACAAGCATGTTATGGTTCAAAGCAAATGAAGCGCTTGTTGGGATTATTTAGAATATGATGGCCTCAATCCATCATATGGAATCTTGAATCGAATATATATTACGAGCAAGTTCAACAATTAAACTTGGTTTAGTCACATTATGAACAAACCATGTAATGTATTCAAAAGAAAAGAGTTTCGACTAGTTCGTTGACTCGATATCAAAAAGTCAACACTTTGCAACATTGCGGGTCATCTAGATCACAATGCAAAGATCAAGTATAGCGAACGATATGAGCTTTGATAAAACGACAATTTGGAGTGAAGCCCTCCAATGGTCTTCACGAATCAACGAACCACATGCGCGATAAACAATGCATGCGTACATATGAATTCACCAAAAATAAAACAATTGAGTGTTTGCTATCATGGAAGAAAATCTTTGTGGTGCAACGATCATTAAGGGGGAGCAGAAATGCAAAAATCTACTCACTATATGCAAGAAGTCGAAGTTTCAACAAAAGAAATTTAAGGACTTTACCTGGAAATTCACGTGATGATCGGTTGCTAGATGAGATTACCATGGAATGCCGAATATTGCGTATTTGCCATTCATGAAATAGGGGAGATGCGAAGACGTGTGACTTCTTTTGCAGCGCCAACCATTGTAAGTGACTAAGTATCGACTGTTGTGAAATCTTGTTTTAGCGTACCTTAGCGTGACTCCTGTCATTTGCAGGGTCACATGGCAAAGTACCGCATTTTTGTTGTTGTTCTCCCGCTGACGGGATTAGCATTGTTGTTGTCGTGACCATTTGTGGTTTCCCCAAGGCCTTGCCTCGAAAGTCGTGTATGATGTACTCCGACGTCCGCTGACGTATAGTTTAAGTTTCATGTATACTTGTGCACTAGTGTTTTGTTCCACGTAAGTTACCTGCTCGGGTAAGTAAGATAGCATAGACGACATAATATAATGGTGTTTGCCCGAGTTGTTAGTCACGGTTTCTAAGAGAGGACCTTTAATGAGTTTCGACGTAAGCTTTCTAAAGGTCCTAAATGCATATTATCCAAAACTCTCAAAGTTTTGCTTAATGTATGTAATCGTTTCATGTACCGTGTATCCAACACAGCACTTATGTATGTTTAAAACCAAACATGTTGACTCATTGTTTTCGGCAACGGTTGGAAACCCATATTCAGTCCTAGGCGTTCTGTAAGTGTTCAAGTCTTGATATCTAAGTCCCCAAAGGATAGTGACGTTAAAGCCTAGGTATCTCTACAGAAACCTAATTCGCTGAAACCTATAGCTCTGATGCCAATCTGTCACACCCCGAAATATCAGAGCTGGCGTGACTGGACCGGTATCTTCATTGCACAGCGGAAGCAAAAAGCTAAGACTTCTAAACAATGAACGCCCGCTAAGTACTCGAAATCCCGTGGGTTCTTCTATTCCAACCGTTCCATAGTCTTAAAATGCAACCTGAGAAAGAACATGCGAAAAAGTCAGCATAAAGTTGAGCGAGTTCATAGTTTGTTTTGAAAAGATTTAAAATAAATCTTTTTGATAACCGGTTTTAAAGTTTTTGAGAAAATATAGTAAAAGCATTTTCTTAGCATGATATATGAGAACTGTGAGTCTAGCCCACGAGAGTGTTTGTGCATTGCACGAGAGAGAATGGGCTGAGCCCAAATGGACCTTTGTAAGCAGGATCAGCGCTTCCTCTTACTTAGGTGTAACTTGAAAAACATTACCAAAGTTTGTAATTCATGTATTTGTGAGTTTCCATCAAATGAATCTTATGAATATATGAAAGTTTTACTGTTGTAAATGGGTATGTAAAGCGTCTATGAACAGGTTGATCGTTAATGTTTCGCGAGGACATTAACGTATACGGCGACATAGGAAGTACTCAACCTGTGTAGACGGTTTTTAGTGTCGAATCACCTCGACTGTGTCGAATCACCTCGACTGTGTGAATTACCTCGACTGTGTCGAATCACCTCGACTGTGTCGAATCACCTCGACTGTGTCGAATAACCTCGACTGTGTCGAATCCCCTCGACTGTGTCGAATCACCTCGACTGTGTCGAATCACCTCGACTGTGTCGCCCGTACCCATTAGAAAATCATGCACGTTTCGTAATATGCAAATCAAATTTGTAAAACCGGTATGTTTGATCGAACTCATTCGTAAACCATTTAAGTTCCTTGAAATTCATTCGCAACACGGTTTATAAATATGAGTTTTCGTTCATCGAAAAGTTGTTTATTTTTGCAAAACTTGCATGTCTTTCCACCCCCGAAAACATTTATAAAAAATGTAAAACAGTAAAAAGTGGGGGTTATGAACTCACCTTGACGTTCCTGTGCAATGCTAGCTTAGTGTGTTTCCGTAGTGTCGTTCCACGAATGTGATGTAGCTAGCGTGCATCTATAGTATTCCTAACAGGGAATAACTTATCAGTTTCTAGTTTAAAGACGTAGTTAAACTACGTGTCCGAGCTCTACCGAATCGTTAACTAAACGATTCTAGTATAGTGTTATCGTCTTGGTTTTGAAATAACCAATTTATGGTTATTTGATCCCATTTAAGCGGGACAGATACTAAGTCTCGAGATCGACTTAGTTTTTGAGTGATTTAGAATATATATATATATATATATATATATATATATATTTATATATAAATATAAATATTTTTACAAAGTCGTGTTAGTTGACGCGAATAGAAGTACGTATACGGATAAGGGTGCGTCTTGTTGTGTCGTATATGATACGGTAATATACCGTTGTAGTTTTCGTAGGATGGAAATAAATAAACATATATACATATACATCTATTCGAAAACTTGATGTTTTGTAACGAACGCAGACAAATATACTATTGTTATAAAAATACTAGAAAATATTCGAGTCGTCGACGCTTAAAATAAGTATAACAAGTATATTTAGTTCACCAAAAGCGTTTAAGGTTGATGTGTGAAGTAAGTATTCGAATTCGCGATATTTGAAATAAATATAAACTATTATATTTATGTTATAAAAACGATCGGATTTTCAATGTTTGAATAAATATAGATAATTTTAGTTATCTAAATATGTGTCGGGTTTCGTTAAGTTATAACTCATTTGTTGTCGAAATATTATATTTGCAGTTTATAAGTTATAAAACGACATTAAAATACATATACTTTTTATATTTAGTTTTATACGAAAACTAGAGTCTCGGTTGGTGTCGTTTTTTTTTAGATAAAATCCCGTTTTGTAAGTCGGGTTTTTACGAAAATCGGGCAGAGTTTCCCTTGTTTTTAGGATGCCTCGACAATCAAAGTTGTCGTTATTTGTCAAAAATTCAACAATAATCCAAACAATATATAATAATCTTGTCAAATGCGCCAAGATCAAAACAAGGTCGCTAATATATAGGCGTTATTTAATCGGGTCGAGCTCGGTTGCGAGTTTAACTAAGAATCTTAAAAACTATATCGAACTAACTAAATTTCGCGTCGTTAAACTTTACCGGGTCTTGCGTCGACTGAGTTGACCCGCTGTTGACCTGAGTTTGACCGAGTCGACTCGGTTTGACCGAGTCAACCGGAACCAAAGCTGAGACCGACCAACTTGCTTGACCCGAACCAAACCATTGACCGAATCTGACCCGAGCCATCATCTAACTTGAATCAAATCTGACATAACTGAACCCGAGGCCCCCGTTGACCAGCGTTGACCAGTCAACCTGACGTGTTGACTGGTTTGACTTTGTTGACCGACTTGAACCTGTTGAACCCAACCAAGTCTCGAGTCACCGTGTCGCCAAAAACCGAAACATTATTATTCGGGGAAAGAAAGAAAAAGAATGACTAAATAAGATCTGGTAGAGCTCACCGGAATCCGCTGCTGTAAAACCCACCGCCACCGGCAACAGTCGCCGGAAAAACGAGTCGCCGGCCGTGGAACCAAGCACCGCCATCAGCCATCATCATTCTCATCGTCATCGGGTCATCATCAGAACAGAAAGACAACAAATCCATGTCGATTAACACTTGAAATCAAAAGAAATAATCTCAAAAGATTCGAGTGAGGTGAGATGGCTTTACCGGAACCTGTAGTTGTGCTGCCGTCGTTCGACTCCTCCGCCGCCGCCGCGAGCGGCAGTGCTGCTCCTCCGTCTCCGATTCTCCGATTTCTTCTCGATTTGTCTCCTCCTTCGTCACTTTCTCTCTCTTTCCCTCTGTCTTGCAGCCGTTGCTCACCACCACCCGACAATGGTGGTGGTCGATTCTTCAACTGACGGATTAGGGGGGTGTAAGAAGAAGAGAGGTCTGGATGAGGGTGGTTTGCAGGAGGAATGAGGCTGCCGGATATCACCTTCGCCACCACGCCAGTCGCCGGAATCGGAGATCGAGAGGGAGAATTAGGGGGTGTGGCTGTCGATGTGTGGCTGGGTTGTGAGATTGTTTAGAAATATAAGGTGGTTTGTGTGTATAATCAGAGGAGAGAATGATATGTAAACATGTTAGGTTTGTGAAATTATAAAGCATGGGAAAAGATTTGTTTTGCTCGATCTAGTCCAACTCATTGAATGTATATATAAAAAAAATTGCAGTACATGTAATCATGTATGCATGTCTGCCATCAAATGAGGAATGGTGATATGATCTTTAACCAAGTTTTTAGAGAAAGTAGTAACCTATAGGGTGTAGTCTGTAGGTGTGAATAAAATATCTTGGGTTAACCATACATGTATGTGAACATATACTACACATGTATATGTATTTAATGTTAACTATACAGATGTATGTGAACGAACATATACATCTGTTTGCATCCATGTTAACAATAATGTTAACCATCTAGATACACATGTTTGCATCCATACAGATGTATGTGAACATATACTACACATGTATGTGTATTTAATGAGCTTTAAATTGTAATTAAATTATATATTCAACAATTTACGAAACACTATAAATGTCACTAATTACAATTTATCTAATTTTAAACTCCTTAGCTCGTAATATATTCATACTTTATATAAATTGCTTAAAAAAATTAGATATGAGCATATATGGCCCAAATCAGTAGAATAAAATATGGTTGGCCCAATCGCGTCTATGAGGCCCGTTTTCGAACCTGATCGTCGTAAAATGTCGTATAACATTATTTTAGGATCACAATCATGTAACATAGTGTCGGTAATCGATATTAGTCGCGTACGTTCGTCGATATTTTGTACGGTATCAGTTCGTATTCGTTTAATGCTCGGCAAGTTTCCCGAAAATCCTCCTACGCGCACTGTAACGTCCGCTAAGCGTTCCTAGGCATACCAAGAGCCTAATTAAGTTAATTCGTGTCTTAAACACTATTTATTATCGCCTTAAACGTTTGTTAATCGCGTAATTAAGCGGCGTTAATTACCGGTTGTCACATATTAGATGTTGGACTTCGTCTGAGTCCTAAAGATGTCGTTTAGATGATTTCTGCGGATCCTGCGTTTTCGTCAGAACACTAGTTTACTAGGTGCTTTTCTAGTAGTTTCGATGCGTTGTTTAAACTATTTCAAATGTACTTAATAAAAATTAATCATATGCATCCTAAGTAAGTATTCCATGAGTATTCTAAGTGTATGCCATGAAATACGCAGTTCGGGTGTTCAAATTACATAAAAATGTAGCTAAAAATGAGTATTTTAAGTATAAGAAAGTTACCGTAAAGTGGCAGTTGTCACATTTGGCATGATCTTGTTGCACCTAAGGTCCTATATAAGAGCTCATTGTTGCAACCATGATCCTTGCTCATTTCAATTGCACTTCAAGGACTTCTCTGGAGCTTCTCTGGTCTTCAACAAGTTTTCTTAAGTTCCATAATCGTGCTTAGGACTTCAGTAAGCTTCATTAACCTCTCTTAATTCAGTTTTATTAGTTTAATGGCCTAAAGTCAAACCCGTCGTAATTAAGGTTTGACTTAGTGATTAATCACTAATGGTCCAGTTAATTCTCGAATTAAAAGTAGCTTTGAGTTGGTAATTATGTGGGTAATAAACCCTTAAAAGGGCACTCTCTGATTCCTACTCTAACTAGGTCAATTGTCGGGTCAAACTTGATTATCAAAAGTCAACAAAAAGCTAATTTTAAAATAAACGTATAATTAACAATGTAGAAGCCATGCAACCTGTTTTATCACTCATATAACTTGGTAATTAATGTAAGAACATGTCTAAACATGTTCAACCTGACAATTTTCAGTATAAGCTCGGTTCGGAACCGAAAGTCGCAAAGTAGACTTTTGCTTTGACTTTCAGTTCTGACCCAATGTGGCATATTTTAGAAATGCCTTAGAGCTCTATCAGGACCAGGTTATAGGTTAGTGTAACCCTCTGAGGTTATACAACTTGGTTCCTTAGTTATCCGATTCGTATGCATGTTTCCGTTATATGCCTAAATGTTGACTATTATGACCTTTTAACCTTAAAATGAGATTTTTGAAAATGTGAAAGAATAGAAACCTTTATTACTGAATTATAAACTTGTCCCTAAAATTTGACATCAGTTTGAGGTCTAGATTAGGAGTTATGCTCAATAGCGTAAATTAGAAGCTTTTTATTAATTAAACGGCATAATTAGTGTATAGCCTATCTAAACCCAAATTTTGATACCAAACTTTTTACCTACTGATATAAAATAATATTTTGGGATTTTTAAAGATTTTTATTTATTTTTACGCTAAGCATAACATAGGGTTATAGCTTTGATTCGGTAATTGTCGGTTATACCCTTTTCTTGAATAAAATGAGTTTTACATAACATTTTGATACCAAACCTTTTGCTACTGACTTTATATGATAAATAAGATATTTTTAAGCCTTCTGGAATAATAAAAATATCAGCTTTTCTTATAAAACCCGGAAATCGCTTAAAACCGCCTTTTTACGCGTTTTAAACGCATAGTATGTATTAAAACTATTTTTATCTATAAGACTTGATACCTACTGATATTTTTAGTAAATTTTTATACTTTAACAGTAAGCAAAAGTTTTTAACTCAGATTTCCAGATTTGACCTTTAAAGCTTATGTGAAATTACCAAAATGCCCCTTCAGTGCATAGTTTGGTTATAAAAGATAACTTTCACATATATGCAATACCCTACTGTTATAACTTACAAAAATAAATATTTTTACTGATTATATCAGACCTGAAATTCAGATTTATATTTAATCTCTTTTATAACCTTTTAAATGACCAAAATACCCCCACGGGGCTAAATTTGAGTTTAAAAATTGTTTTGGGCATAATGGAAGATATCTTACTGATGTCACAACATATTTAAGGCATATTAACTTAGGAAACCTGTATATGACTCTTATGGTTGCCCGTTACGCATTTTTCGCATTCGGTTCGGTTTATGTAACTAGTTTGCATAAATTGACCGAAACGGGTCAAACCTTATCATTTTTGTCTCAAAATCCAGAATGTGTTTAGTATACCCATATTATACAAGTCTTCAAACTTGTCGGGTCTAAATCACATTCTATTCCGGTCTTCACTTAATCGTGCGTTTGAACCGTATATCTTCCTTTTAAAACTAAACGGTCTAAGTTTAGGCTTAATTAAGACCCGTTAGGAATCTAATAGGTTATTAAAAACCTTCGTTCCAGATTAGGAGCCCAGTAAAAGCTACTTGCACTCGCTGATTTTGATATATATACTTGCTCAGGTAAATACTTTTAACTTATTTTCCCTTATACGGGCTTGGGGTACGGTATATAAAATAACGCTTGGTCGGGCATTGAATTTTCAATCGTATGAAGGTTAATTTATTGAAATGACCCATTTAAATTGTTTTGTTTGCTTAAAGCCTTTGGTGGGTTAATGACCATGTCCCGGATATCCTTGGCATCATTCATTGAAATGGCCACGACCTTAGCACGGGGTGTAGGCTTACACCTGCCAGTGCATATATATAAAAAGGTATAACCGTAGGTTCGAGAATAACTCGCCGTCGGATTATATCATGTGGTGTGTCTATTAATCTTTAACCCGGTATTCAGCCCGGGCTACTGAACGTATAACAGACATGTAATTCTTTTACCAGTTTATATATAAATAATTATCCCAAGTTATAAAAGATATTTTGTGCCTTGTACATTCAAATCAATTTTCCTAAACCTTTTCAAAATGAGTCAGTTAATTGTATTTACCAGTGTAAACTGATGTATTTTCCAAAAAGGCTAAGTGCAGGTACTAATCGGAATAGGCTGGCCTCTCCTAACATCAATAAAAGAGTCTTGAAAGCTTAGATGCCTTGAAATCTGTTGAACAATGTTTCTTTTAATTTTGATCCGCTTGTGGATCTTTTTCAAACCATTTTGTAATACTTGATATTACTCTTCATTCGGTTTGAAATATTTCTATCTTTAGCTTCCGATGTGCATTTAAATTGTGTTGTTTGACTATGACAATATCAACTACGTCACGATACTCCCCACCGGGCCCACCAGTAATACGTGAAAATATCGGGGTGTGAATGGTTTAGACATTTGCCTCTGAATGGTTAAGATTCATACAGAGTCTGAATGGTTAAGACCTCTAATCTGAAGTGGTCAGACATTAGCCTCTGAACGGTTAAGCGTTATACAACCTCTTAATGGTTCAAACATCTTACTCATTCATCACTTAATGGTTCAGACCTCATACTGGTTCAGCACTTAGGTGCTGTTTGTTTTTTCTGCGGGAAAAGGTCTGCAGTCTGCGGACCACATCTGCAGGCATCTGCAGGAGAAGAGGTGGACCAAATGTCTGTAGTCTGCAAGGAGAAGAGGGTTTGTTTTTTTTTTTATATATAAAACCTCTTCTAAGGTTTAAAACACACACACAACACACAGTCACACACTGATCTCTCTCTACTCTCTCTCTACAATCCGCAGAGGTGAGAAGAGGTCCGCAGACTTAAGGCCATGTCTGCGTGGGGAAGAGGTGAGGCAGACGTTTTTGGTCTGCAGATCTTCCGGAAAACAAACAAGCTGCAGAGTTCAAACATCTGCGCGCGTCTGCGCGGCGCAGACATAAGTGGCCAGAAGTACTTCTGGCCAAAAAACAAACACCACCTTAACTGTTCAGCCCGACAGCCCTTAATATAATACCTTAAAAACAAAAAACAAAAAAGTTGTTGGTATGTCGGGAGGTGGGGTGGCCCCTTAATATCAAAAACAGGCTTTAATTAGCCATCACCATTTCCGGGTTAGCTGCCATTTCTGCTCTCACTGATCAGGTGATTCCTACAACACCTTTTCCCCATCGAAACCCACTTATATCTCTCATTGATTCACTCTTGATCGTCCACTGATCGACTGAAAACGATGTCGTTCTCGTTCTTTAAGGCCCTACGGCCTAAAACCCCTCAAGAACTCGCTAAAACAATCAAAGATAGCCTCATGGGTCTCGACACCAAGACTGTTGTTGAGGTTAAGTTGCTCGAAAAGGTTTGTAACCTTTGTTTTTCTTGATTTTGTGATGTGATTGTGAAATGGGGTTTGTTAAATTTTGGAACTTTTTTTTTTGTTAAGATTTAGAGATTTAGTTTTAGTTAGAATTGGGGATTATGGGTCTTGTGAAGTTTGGTAGGAAATTAGGAATCTTGATGTTTCTGCCTTTAGGAAAAAAAGCCCTTTTGAGATGGATGCTTAGAGATATAGATACAGAATTTGTATGTATACATTCACTTTTTCTTTATAAATATGGATATGTATCCTAAATTGTTGCTTGGTTGGTTCTTAAACAATAAGCAAAGGTCACACGTATGTTAACGAACGTAGAGTGCGATTTGGAAGTGTGTAGTCTAAGTGTGATATGTTGCTTGAAGTTGTAAGAATAAGGTGATAAGTTGTTTGAATCTAAAGTATATTTTTATCGTTAATTAATAGACAAACGGACATATATATTTTCTTGCGAATAAAGAGATACGTCTAGTGAAATGAGGTGCTTCTCTTTATTAGGTTGTAAGAACGGACAGAGAAGTAATTTTTGCGTGTTCTTATAGAGCCAGTTTTGTTGTGGTTGGTAATGTATGCGTGTGTCTCTCGAAAAGGTTTGTAGCAAATCTCGATGAGTTTTGTTATATTTGATTTTGTGATGTGATTGTGCAGTGCGATTCTTCACTTTTGGAACTTTTTGGTGAATTGTTTCTTTTTAAGATTTAGAGATTTTTAGGTATTTTACTCAATTCTTTTTATTAGTTTTAAGTTAGGATTAGGGGAAAATGGTTTTGTGAAGTTTGGTAGGAATCTTGATATGGAAAAGAAGCCTTTTTAACATGGATGCATAGATATACATACATTTTTTTATGTGTAATATACATGTGTAATATGTCGTAAAATGTTACTCAATGAATATAGTGGGTGTTTTGGATGTGTGTTTTCTAAGTGATTATGTGATGGGTGCTACTATATGTACACCCCCTCCGATCCTCATACGGGCTGTATAAACGACGAAAAAGGCTTGTCAGTGGTGTGTGTTGTCACATAAGTTGCTTATGTGTCAATTTAACTCATCATATGGGATTTGTAAAACATTATGGCCCGTCTGACTAGCCACTATAACACTCATACGACCCAGTATAGCCCACCATACGCCCCCATATGATGTGTTAGTGGGGTGTGGTTAGTATGTCAGTGTTGCTTGAAGTTGTTACGATCAAATGATGCGATGTTCGGGTCTTTAGCATATTTTGATTATTTAATGATCTAATAGACATATTTACCAAAAAAACATATTTGTTTGCAAATAAGATATACATTTTGTGAGATGCGAGCGCACGTCTCTCAATTAGGTTTAAAGAACTGGTAGAAAAGTAATCTACGTGTGTTCCTAGATCTTTGTAATTTATGCAGAAAACTCATTTAGTTGAAGACATGGGGCGTTGACACTTTTTTCACATCAATACTAATATACAAATACGTTTGTGAATACAGGCATTAGAAGAAGTCGAGAAGAATTTTAGTGCAATGAAAGTTATGCTTTTAGGAGACGGGGAGGTTGAACCAAATGTGGATCAAATTACACAATTGGCAGTAGAAATATGTAAAGAGGATGTTATTCCTCTTTTCTTTCACAAATTATCTATACTTGGCTGGGAGGTGAGCAATTCTGACATCATTATCTTATATATATAGAAAAAGTGTAAAATACATTACGGCTTAACATACATCATGTACGACAACGTGCATGATTAATGTTTTTCAACATGTGCGTGATTTTGAAATGAACGTGCGTAATTACCTGGCCTCCATATATATATGTGTGTGTGTGTTTGTATGTATATATATTCTGCTTTTACATTATTAACATATGATAACATTTTTCTTTTGACGTAGGCAAGAAAAGATTTAGTCCAATGTTGGTCCATACTATTGAAGCAAAAGGTCGGATCAACTCATTGTTGTGTACAATATCTGGAGAATCATTTTGACTTATTAGATTTCCTGGTTGCAGGGTATGATGCGTCGATTTCATTTCCATTTTGTCAATTTATTTTCTCATGCATATTAGGATCATTATTATTATTTCCACTCGAAGATTATGTTATCATTTTGAGGCGGTGTGCAAGAATCTTACAATTTGAATACTGAACAGTTACGATAACAAGGAAATCGCCTTAAATTGCGGAAACATGCTTAGGGAATGCATCAAGTTTCCGACTCTTGCAAAGTAAGAAGCATTTGTTGTTATGATTTTATAGATAACCTTTTAAGGGCAAACGTTAACTTTGGTTTTAACTTTTAATAATGTGAATTTAGATATATGTTGGAGTCTCCAAGCTTTGAACTTTTTTTCAAGTATGTGGAGCTTGCTAACTTCGATGTTGCTTCGGATGCGTTTTCCACCTTTAAGGTCAGATCTTAAAGTCAAAGTTGTGTAATATTCGGTGAACAATTAGGTACAAATTACATTTAAGCTTTGTTGCATGATGATTCTAACATATTATTATGCAATCCTTGAGCAGGATGTGCTTACCAAGCATCCGACCGAAGTATCCGAGTTCTTAACTTCTCATTATGATGAGGTTTCTTTCTTTCTTTAAAAATATTTTAGTATTTATGATATTACTATATTTTGTCTAAATAAATGATTCCGTTCTTTAACATCATAACAGTTCTTTGAGCAGTATGAAAAACTCTTAACCTCTAGTAACTATGTGACAAGAAGACAGTCTTTGAAGGTAAGTTGCTCGACAGTTTTTTATATTTTTCTTTTCAGTAAATAATTAAGAAAACTAATGAATGGATGTTTTCGAATGGTAGCTTTTGTCAGAGTTCCTTTTGGAGCCTCCAAGCTCTCATATAATGAAAAAATATATTGCCGAAGTTCAACATTTCAAAGTCATGATGACTTTGCTAACGGTAATGCATACATACATATACATATACATATACATATACATACCTAGGGTAGGGATCCTGTACATTAATCCAGAAGTGTATTATAACACTATATAACACCATATAAACACCGTATAACAATATGTAACACCATATAACACCATATAACGCTATGTAACACTATATGACACTATATAACAATATATAACACTATACATCTATCATAGACATGCTATCAGACAAACTCTAGTGTTATATTTGTTATATAGTGTTATATGGTGTTACATAGTGTTATAATACACTTCTCACACTTCTGGATTAATGTACAGGATCCTCAATCTACGTATACATATACATATAAATATACATATACATATGTTTTCATTATCAATTTCCTCCAATGACAGGATACGAGCAAAAACATCCAGATCTCTGCGTTTCACATTTTTAAGGTACAAAAACTTCTATAATGCATTTCATCACGTACATTCGGGTCATCCGGATAGGATTCATAAGCGTTCATATTCTCTTCGTTTTTAATCTTGTATATGCAGATTTTTGTGGCTAACCCAAATAAGCCTCGAGAAATAAAAGTTATATTAGCCAAGAACCATGAGAGATTGCTGGAATTGCTAAACAATCTATCTGCTGGAAAAGGTATACTTGCTTAATGTATGTTACTATGTATTAAAGGCGACAAAATGGCCGACCCAGCAGCTTTGGTAATGCGTTGAAATGGGTTCGGGTAAAAAAGGGTATTTTGTCGGTGTAGGGCGATACAAAACACTTTCTTTTTAAAACTAGTAATCTTTTTAATGATATAAGTATGTCAAATATGGTAACAAATGTTATAATATCTCTTTAGTAATGGGGTTTTCTTTTTAAAATGATTTGAGAAAATTTATGCTTAGATAATACGCTTTGAGTGACATTTGTTTACTATATGTATTAGAGCTGACATAATGGGTTGGCCAGGTGGCTTGGGTAATGGGTCAAAATGGGTTCGGGTAGAAAAGGATATTTTTTTCAGGTCGCATGCGTTCCAAAACACTATCTATCAAAAAATACTAATTGTTTAATATTTAGTGTGTCAAATATGATAACTGAAGCTATATCAGTTCAATAATAGTCGAATAAAATGATTTAAGAAAATTTATGCATAAATAATACACTTTGGGACACTTTTGAACCGTTAGAGACAAAACATAAGTACATAATTTGAATCAACACAACTTTGCATGGAGCCTTTCAAGTCGTTTTGTAGTTTTTCTTAATTGTATTAGGGTTTTTTTTTCTGCATATTCTCATTGTTTTCTAACATATATGTTCTAGGCGGTGATGATGATCAGTTTGAAGAGGAAAAGGAACTTATTATCAAAGAAATAGAAAGAGTATCTCAACTCTCAAATCTTGATTCTTAGGTAATATTTATTTCTCATATTTTCCAGTTAAGCGTAGGAATATCACAGCCATAGGTTCTAGTTTGACATGGTCAGCTGCGTGTCATGCGGGTTGGGTTATGGGTGAAAATGGGTCGCGTCGTAAAAGGGTTGAGCCGAGCCAGGTCGTACTGGGTTGACAGGCCAACCCTTTTTTTTGTCTATTTTAAACCATTTTTTTATTAATATGCCAGACCATATATATAAATCATCATTGTACGCATAGTTAATAGCTAATAGCGACATGGGACCTATATGCTACATAGCGAATAGCGACAAATAGCGACCGCTATTTTATATATAGCGATACACTAGAAAAAGAATTTTGAAAATTTTTATATGTATATTATATCAAAATACCTTGGTATATATGCTATTTTACATGTATATTTAACAAAAACGTATAAATCCAACTATTTTATAGCTATATCTAATTGCTAATTACATCAAAAAAAAAAAAAAAAAAAAAACTAATTGTTGCTATTCACGCTATTGGTGGCTATGACCCAAATAGCCACACTTGATCGCTTCACTACATAGTGCGCTATAGCGGTCGCTATAGCCGCTATTGACAACTATGATTGTACGAATTAAAAAAGGATTTTGGGCACTTCCAACTTATTTGACTCGTTACTCTTTTAGCTAAACTTTTTGATTTGACCCTTAATGGGTCAAAATTGCCGCTTCTACTAAATATAAACCATGTATCTCGGCTTCCAATTTACAGTTAAAGAGACTAATAAAAATATATTGAAACATGTTAATTTTACAACCCTTTTTTATAAAATTCCTTGTAGATTTAGTTTATAACCAACGTTGGTTTAGTTACTGTGTTTTGACCTCAGTCAAATTAACACCGACCTTATCACTCTAATTGTGATATGACTGAAACTCGGTTGCAAATTCAAACGGTGACATGAAACTGAAGACTGCAGTCAACTGTAATCGGGTTTGACCAGTGCAATTAACCTTTTTGTAGCTTGTGTTTTCAGATACAGAACCAGTGATTATCTTTGGTCAAAATAATAGCCACCGCCTGCGTTTGGATTTTTAATCTGATTATATGTGCGTCAGTTATTGAATATAAATCAAGTGATCTTTTGACTAGTGGAACATTATTTATTTGACTTTCAGCCTGATAAGATTTACTGTTTTGGAGGATTGATTGATTATCACAATTAACATGTATGTAACTATGATGCAGTACCTTTTTCAGCTTATGTGTATTTCTTGTAGCCATATCATGTCAGGCTTTGACTTTTGTGGTCAACCAATGCATTTTTATCAAGATATAACATATGAAGGTATACACATCTTCAATGTTCTGAACCTTCCTGTTGCATTAAGATACTACCAGCATTGTTCTCATTGTAAAGACACATATAGCGGCTTAATCCTACCCGCCCCTGCATCCGCTTTTGTTGCCACTAGTCGCAATAAAGACGAATGTAGCGGGTGAACCTGGTTGGACCCAACCGTTTTGACCCGAATCAATTTGGCTTTTTTAGTTATTTTTTTTTTATTTTTTTAAGTTGCCTGTTTTGACCTGAGCCCGTTTCCTCTGCACCCCGACCCACCCCTTTTGCCACTTTAGAGTTGAAACCATTATACTTTTCCATTTGGGTGCCCTACTATAAGATCTCCAACAATTATTGCATCATTTTTTTATATAACATAATATGGTACATTATATGTAACTATGGTGCTCTGACCTTTTTTCATGGCTCACCTCAAGTATCCTTTACAGAAGGGCTCTTAAATTTTATTTCTTCATTTAATGGCAACGGTTACTTCTACTATATTATACAAATAATTCTAAATTATTCACCCTTGCCTATGATTGAATCTAGGACATCTTTTCTAAGAAGTATATGCCTCTACCAATTAAGCTAGCCTCACATTAGCGAATAGAATTTTTGTTGATATCTGAAATCATAATAATTGTACTAAATGACTTAAGGTGATTGGACTTAATAAGCAAATGGGATAAAAGGGACTGGGTTGAAAGCCACAACTTCACTTAGAAGATTTGTTGGAAAATCACGAAAATGACCATTGACCAAGCCAATTCGCGAAAATGAACATCTGGGATGTCTAGGCTAGACACTGTAGTACCATAGGTTTCCATGTGGCGTCTGATCTTAGACGCTATAATCTTAAACAAAAGTATTTCTAAAGTGTAGAGGAAGCATCTAAAAATGTAGAGGAGGCGTCTAAAATGAACATATGATGCGTCTTGGTTAGACGCTGCAGTAGGGATGAGTAAATGGTACCGGTACCCGTATCGTACCGGTACTGATACCGAATTGAAATATTTTCGGTACCCACTTTTGGTGTTTTCGGTACCGGTTTTTACCTTCAAATACCGGTACCAAACCGAATCGTACTATTTATTTTCGGTACTGGTACTTTTTCCCGAACTAAAATATTTCCCTACGCTACAATACCATGGGTTTCCGTGTAGGTCTAAGCTTAGACAATTACTTTTTTTCTTTTCAACAACAATTTTTAAACGAACATAACTTTTTTTCATACAATAGTATTTTAAAAAAATATATTATCGTATGAAAAAGTTATGTGTGTTTAAAAATCGTGATGGAAAAGAAAAAAAAGGAAGCGTCCAGGCTTAGACGCTACACGGAAACCCATGGTATTGTAGCGTCTAAAAATGCCTTAGATGTTCATTTTTGCGAATTGGCTTGGTCAACGGTCGTTTTTCGTGATTTTCTCAGATTTGAAGATAAAGGTAAGAGAAAAATACCCGGATAGTCCCTTTGGTTTGATTAAATTTCAACCTTAGTCCCCAACTTTTTGAAATTACACTCTTATTCCCTATGGTTTGCTCGGTTGTTACTTGGATAGTCCCCTGACTAGATGGAGCATAGTTATTAAAGGCGCGAAGCGCACTCTAGGCGCATAGGCTCCGATTATCGCCTAGGCGATAGGTGCAAAAAAAGCGTGGGCCCGAGAAAAAAAAAGCGCACTTAAATAAAAAAAATTAAAAAGTTCATTAAGGGAATAAAGTACCCCAAACCAAAACAATAATGTTCATACTAGCACTTAAAAAGTCTCAGATAACAAAATACTTAAAACCAAAATGTTCATAGCACTTAAAAAGTATCAGATAACAAAATACTTAAAACCAAAATGCTCAAACTCGAAAACAAAAGGTTCACTAAAGTAATAATGAGTAAAACTTGAAAGCCAAAAGAATTGAATAATCTTGATAATACGAACTGAATAATCTTGAGTAAAAGTCTTTCGTGTGGTGTTGTAGGTTACAAGTTGGTGTTTTACATTTTGCACATCTCATATATGGTGATCCTAAAGACATTCATAATCAACATCCCTTCGCAACGCCTCATATAGTAATAATAAAACTTTCATAATTTGCATCCCGCCGCAACGCGCGGGTTGGCGTCAACTCGTTAGATAGAAAACAAAAACACTACATTGTGTATGCGAAATCAGAACTAAATCAGAAATAATCAGCTGATAAAGAAAAGGAACAATATCAAATCAGAAATAAATACCCTGCAGAATATGAGGAGTTTACAAATTATAAAAATAATATCCCTATTTATCAGGAACATGTAGAATTAAATCAGAAATATACTAATCGAATAATTGAAACTGAGATCCCGATTATTAGAGATATAATCGGCTGGAAATCTCCCTATAAATACTCCAGAACATCAGGAATTTACAAATTAAAAAAATGTTTATCATCAATTCAATATTAATTGTGCGCTAAAATTACCTAGGAATCAGGAGCGCAATGAATTCGCGTCGCTCAAAAAATTCGCCTAGACCCCAAAAGCGTGCGCTTTTGATAACTCTGCAATTATTGCATCATTAACTTATATAACATAATATGATACATTATATCAAACTATGGTGCTCTAACCTTTTTTCATGGCTCACCCCAAGGATCCTTTACAGAAGGGCTCTTAAATTTTATGTCTTCATTTATTTGGCTTTAAATACCAAAGTAGATTTTTTTAATGGCAACGCTTACTCCTATTATATTACATAAATAATTCTAAATTATTCACTCTTGCCCATGATTGAATCTAGGACATCTGTTATAAGAAGCATATGACTCTACCAAGTGAGCTAGCCCCACATTAACAAATAGAATTTTTGTTTATATCTGAAATCACAATAACTGTACTAAATGACTTAAGATGGTTGGACTTAATAAGCAAATGGGATAAAAGGGATTGGGTTGAAAGCCACAACTTAACTTAGAAAATTTGTTGGAAAATCACGAAAATGACCATTGACCAAGCCAATTCGCGAAAATGAATATCTGGGATGTCTAGGCTAGACACTACAGTACCATGGGTTTCCATGTAGCATCTGATCTTAGACGCTACATTTTTAAACAAAAGTATTTCTAAAGTATAGAGGAAGAATCTAAAAATGTAGAGGAGGCGTCTAAAATGAACTTATGATGCGTCTTGTTTAGACGCTGCAGTAGGGATGAGTAAATGGTACCGGGTACCCGTATCGTACCGGTACCGATACCGAATTGCAATATTTTCGGTACCGGTTTTTACCTTCAAATACCGGCATCGGTACCAAATTGAATCGTACTATTTATTTTCGGGTACTGGTGCTTTTTCCCGAACTGAAATATTTCCCTACGCTACAATACCATGGGTTTCCGTGTAGGTCTAAGCTTAGACAATTACTTTTTTTTCTTTTCAACAACAATTTTTAAACGAACATAATAACTTTTTTTCGTACAATAGTATTTTAAAAAATATATTATCGTATGAAAAAGTTATACGTGTTTAAAAATCGTGGTGGAAAAGAAAAAAAGGAAGCGTCCAGGCTTAGACACTACATGGAAACCCATGGTATTGTGGCGTCTAAAAATGCTTTAGATGTTCATTTTCGCGAATTGGCTTGGTCAACGGTCATTTTCGTGATTTTCCTATATTTGAAGATAAATGTAAGAGAAAAATACCCGAATAGTCCCTTTGGTTTGATTAAATTTCACCTTTAGTCCCCAATTTTTTGAAATTACACTCTTATTCCCTATGGTTTGCTCGGTTGTTACTTGGATAGTCCCCTGACTAGATGGGGGTTAGTTAGTCCATGTGAAATGACAAAACTACCCTTACTATTAAAAAAATAGAATAACTAAATAGTTTAAAGAAATATATAATTAATATGAATTTAAGTAGGCCTATCACCCAACCACCCACCACCATCTCCACCTTTCACCACAATCAATATCCACCAACTACTCTTAGACCATTCGGAGTGGAGGGACATGAAAATGGGGTGTTATATGACATGTGACAGCCACGTCAGCACGCGTCAGAAAAGTGGGGTGGTGCAAAAAACGGGGGAGTGAGATGGGCTTGAAAGAGTGGCGTTATTCGACACGTGACACACACTTTTTATTATTATTTTATATCTAAAAATTATATAAAATCTATTAAATTTAAATAAAAACATTAACATAAATTTAAATAAAATTACATAAACTTAAAATAAAAATTACTTAACCTAGAAAAAAAATACATAAACCTTTAATTATCGTCTTCGGCAGGGTCATTTCGTGGCACACTCCAAATGTGTTCAACCAAATCCGCTCGAAGGTGGCATAAATTCCATTTAAGTTCGCTTCTTTCTTTTTATCAGCTATTTCTATAGTATTTATTTGACTCTCATCCTCAAAGTATTCGCAAATTGCGTGTCCATCATCCTCCAAGATCATTTTATGTAAAATAACGAACCCGTACATCACATTTCGAATTCTAGGTTTTTCCATAATCCTACACGACATCCTCAAAATGTGCCATCTTTTATGCAAAACACCAAACGCTCGTTTGACGTCTTTTCGTACCGCCATTTGAGCACTATTAGTTCTCTTTTCATCTAAAGTTATTCCGCATGTAAAAGATTTTACAAACATGACATAACCCGGGTAAATATAACCCGTCAGATAATAACCGTATTTGTACTCCGCACTGTTTACAAAAAAAGAACCCTTCGGTCCAACACCGTTTATATTGTCATTAAAAATGGATGATTGATTAAAAATATTTAAAACGTTATTTGCAGCAGGCATACCAAAGAATGCATGCCAAATCCAAAGATCTTGAGATGCAATTGCTTCAAGCATCATAGCCGGTTTTTTATAATATCCACTGGTGTGTTGCCCGCGCCACGCAGTTGGACAATTTTCTCATTCCCATTTCATACAATCTAAACTACCTATAATTCCTATGAAACCATGTCGCTCTTCATGAGCCTCCAAAAGTTGTTGTATGTCACCAAATGTTTTTTTTTTTTTTAAATAGAGTAAATTACAAGTTTTGTCCTTTATGTTTACATCAAATTTCAGGCGCTGTCCTTTTGGCCAAAAGTTTACAGGCAGTTCCTTTACCTTTCAAAATCTTGCACGTTTTGTTTTTAGGCCAAAACCAGTTAGATTTTTTGGTTAAATCTAGTCATGTGCAAGGCACATGAGGGTACTATTGTAATTTCACCTCTCAAGGGGCTATTGTGTAAGATAAATTATATCAAGGGGCTATTATGTAAAAATAGAAAATATATTAAAGAGTAAACCTCTGCACACACACTCTCTCTTAACTTTCTCTCCCTATTTCTTCTCTCTCTAACACAAGTTCTCTGTCTAAAGGATGCGATGGTGATGATGGGTGGCGGTGATGGGAGGTGCACGGTGGTGGGTGCGATGGTGATGATGGGTGGCGGTGGTGGGAGGTGTACGGTGATGGGTTTTGGATGGTGAAGGTGGATGTGGTGGTGGGTTTTGGATGGTGAAGGTGGATGTGATGGTGGGTTGTGGTCACATCCCAACCGAAGGTGGAAACCTCGGGGCATGGCACTGAGTAAATAGATTGTCAAGAGAAATTCCATAACGACTAAATTACCAAATAGTTAATGTTATGTCCCATACCATAACCCATTTAAGTAATCTAATTATTACAGACAGCGATATTCTCCAAACAAAAACATGTTCGACAACTCAGATTTCAAATAAAAATAAATTGTTCGTTTGTTTCTAGACTCTTCCTAACTGGATTCCACATAGCAAGCATCCTAGCAGAAAGCATCCTAAACACCTGTCACATACGTTAAAATAAAGGTCAATACACATAGTGTAAAGGTGAGCATACAAGTTTGATAATAGCATAATAGAGTTCGAAATAGTTTACGCTTAACCAGCATGTACAACGTATAATGTGAAGCATGTACGTTATCGACAAAGATTCTATCAATACCAATGACTGCGATTTGGCTGCGAGTAACGAGTGCGCAACACATGTTCACCACTGCGAACACGTGAAGTAATATCCTTAACAACCCCTGTCCACGACAGGTGCTGAGTCCAAACTATAGTACTATCGTTGCTAAGGCAGGTAGACAGCAATCAATGTGTAAACATAACAAACAGGCATTCATCGAGTCACGTATAACATGCAATAGCGGCTAGCGTATAAATAGTGTTTGTGTTGTGTGTCAATTGTGATTTGAATATAGATATCGTATGTAACACCCAAAAGTGTAAAGCAAAAAGGGATCGAGTATACTCACAGATTGTGTTTAACAAGTAAACACGCTCTTGGATTGAAGGGAGCGCTGAGAGAGATTAGCCTGAACAGTTAATGATAGCATAAACGATAAGCGGCGCGTAAAACGGTGCAAAGTGATAAGTGTCGGATGGTAATCCGATCGGATGGCAACCCGATGGGATGTCTAGTCGATCTGGTGGCAATCCGTTCGGATGGTCATCCGATCAGATGGCCATTCGATTGGATTGTCACCTCGTTTGGTGAAGATGTGTTTGTGTATGATGGTTTGTCTTTTGAAGTTTTCGTTGTGGCATTTTGAAAACAGAGAAGTATCTCTTACCCTTCAGATCGATCGATCGGACGGCGGTCCGATCGGGTGACAATCCGATTAGTAGGACACCTAGTGAGAACAAGTTCACAGCAGTTTGTCACTCGATCGGATAGCAATCCGATCGGGTGGCATTCCGTTAGAACTGATAAGTGTTGAAGTTCTAAACATCACATGGTCGGATGGTTGTTCGATCGGATGGCAATCCAATCGGACGGTAATTCGTTCGACATTCAGAAACTTGAAAGGTTAGAGTAACAGTTTAAGGGTTGGAACCAAGTGTAGGGCCATCGGGTGACAGTCCGATCGGATGGCAATCCGATCGGACGACAATCCGTCCCGTGACCTGATCGTTATTGATACTTTGATTGTTTTTTAGGTTTGCGGTTTTGATAGAGACGATGTGATAACGTGCTAAACAATGGAAACTCGTCAAGGCTCAAGTGACCCGATCGGACAGGAACCACCCTAGTCCGACCAGTTACTGTCCGAGACGGTGTTTCATGTTTAACCCGAAATCGGTAGTCTCCTGGATAGAACCCAGATCTTGAACCAACACATCAACAAGAAGGAGTAGAAGATCAGAACAAGCTCCGATTCTATCGGTTTTGAGTGCATTGAGTGTAAAAGAGTTGAAAGAAAGTTAGAAAACCATCTTTCAATTCTTTTCACCATGAATGTGTTCAGATCTATGCAAGATCTTTGTTTATTCATGTGGAAATCGTTCAGATCTAAGTTGTTCTTGGTGGATTGAAGTCAAAACATGAAGTTCATAAGAACTCCATGATGTCATCATCCTAGAACACCTCAAATCCGGTGATTTCACGGTTAAAAGTTATGATTCAAAAGATAGAAAGATGAAGGAGTGCGTGTAGATCATGAAAGTACAAGATTTAGGTTGAAATCTTACAAGAATCGCGAGAAATCAAGAGAAAGAAGCTTGAGAGCGGCTGGGTCGAGTGAGAGGAGCTGTCACATCAAGTGATGTGACAGTTGGGGTATTTATAGGGTTTCCCAAAAAGGAAGGTGCGCACGGATCGGATGGGCCACCGATTGGATGGCTGTTCGATCGGGTGGCAATCCGATCGGATGGTCACTCAATCAGGTGGCCACTCGATCCGATGCCAGCATGTTAAGTTTTGTCGTTTCGATTCGTGTGTTGAGCGTTGCGATGCGTTTCGAGTGAGTGATGCGATTGAATTATCCATTAATCCCAACTACTATATCTAACATACAATCATCCTAATCAACTTGCGTTAGCGTCTGCGATTCGATTGCGATAGCGTTTCAATTAATCACCACATCATAAACATAAGTAAACATGCACAAGTAACACATAAATAGTACACACACGTAAAATAATATCCATAATGCATATCTCGGGTTGCGAATGCGATTGCGATGCGATAAGCGATAAAGCGATAAAACAACGATAAATAGCGATTAACCTCGATTATTTAACAAGTACTCCACATAATACAACTAATGCGATAAAATAAATAGATTATCTACAAGTCAAAGAAGTTAAAATAGTAGTTGAGCAAGGAGTGACAGATCGCAATTAACAATCTTTTCTTCCTTTGACTTAAATCTTGACTTTGACTTTGACTTTCGAAACACAGGGTGTTACAGTTGTGGTCTGTGGATGCTGAAGGTGGGTTGTGGATGATGAAGTTGTGTTTGCGGTGGTGGAGGTGGTTTTAGGGCGGTTGCAGGTGGTGGTGGCCGACTGGCCGGAGTGGTGGTGGCTTGTGGATGGTGACCGATGATGCTATGATTGAAGGTAAAAAATCTTTTGTGAATTTGGGATTTAGTGATGATTCATTTTAATTTGGGGGTTTGGGTAAAGTTTGAATTTTGGGATTTAATTAAAGATTCTGATGATGATTGTGGTGGATTCTAATTGTTTCTTTTTTTTTTTGAAATTTGTTGTTTGGTTTTGAATTTTGTACATTAGAGAACTACCCAGAAGTTACACATCAAAAGTCATAGAAGGTGGGGAAAGTGTGTGCTGATTTAGGTGGAAAATGAGTTTTAATCAGGTGGTTAAAGAAGGGTTTGTGGTGAATTCTTATGTGGAGTAATGGGTTTTAATTTAGTTTTTGATAAAGGGTCTATGGTGAAGCGAATCAAGATAGTTTTTGCATTCATACCCCGTTTGGGACGAATGGTGGTAGTGGTGGCGGTGAAGGGTGTTGGAGGTGGAGGTGGAGGTGGAGGATGGTGGTGATAGGTGGTTGCTAATTCAGAAATTATAAAAATAACATTTTAAATTATTTTGTTTTATTTTTACATAATAGCCCCTTGATATAATTTATCTTACACAATAGCCCCTCGAGAGGTGAAATTACAATAGTACCCTCATGTGCCTTGCACATGACTAGATTTAACCAAAAAATCTAACTGGGTTTAGCCTAAAGGACAAAACGTGCAGGATTTTGACAGGTAAAGGACACCGCCTGCAAACTTTTGGCCAAAAGGACAGCGCCTGAAATTTGATATAAACATAAAGGACAAAACTTGTAATTTATTCTTTTAAATATTTTATAAATAAAGTTCAACGACGTACTTAAAAAATGGAGGCTTTCCCTCGCGGTACGTTCCGATATATTCATCCATAATGTTGGAAGCCGTCCAATAAGCCAATTGTCTAAGCGCGACCGTGAGTTTTTGCAATATGCTAAATCCTAGACAACCACGCGCATCCTTTCATTGTCAAAAATATTTATATTTACTTGATAAATATTAAATCATGTGATATTCTAAGAAATAAATCACAACTCATACGAAAACGACGCCTACAAGTAGCATCATCATACGTTGGGTTTGGTGAAAAATAATCACATACCAATAAATCATGTGCGGTGATTTGGTCGCGTATTACGTATTTCCTCCTCTCCGGTTCTGAGGAGTACCTTTCGTTTCTGAACCGCTGTAATTATGAGAGCCGGTACCTCGTCATCTGACGAGAATAAAAGGTAGTTCTCAAGCTCAGACTACCCGAAGACGATGAAGATGACGAATTTGAGCCTTCCATTTTTTTTTTGGAAAAATTACACGTTTTGTCCTTTATCTTTGTACCCTTTTGCAGGCGGTGTCCTTTTCAGCGAATGTTGACAGGTTTTTGCCCTTTATAGGGAATTTTGTTACACGTTTTGTCCTTTAACCCTAACCTAGTTAGATTTTTTTATTAAATCTGATCATGTGACTTGCATGTGAGAGTATTTTTTACATTTCACCTTAAAGGACTAAATATGCAAATAACTTCTCTCCACCACCACCAAACACCCTGCTGCCACCGTGACTGCCTGCACCAGCCACCACAAAATTAATCACATATCAAATCAAATTACAGATCAATTTGAAATCAAATTACAAACAATTGATTCAAGTTGAAGCAACACAAACAAATCTAATCTAAATACATCAAAAATCATAGATCAATTTGTAAATATGTATAGAACATAACCTAACTTAAACTTTTGTAATCAAGAATTAACATACTAAATCAAAATCCTTTTATCCAACAAAACCACGTCGTAAGATGTAGATATCGGTCACAAAATCAAGACGAAAATAAAGGGGATTCTTAAGAGTTACGGCTGAAAAAGGGGATTTTTTTGTAAATACTCACACTTGCAACCATCGTCCGCCACCAGCAATCACCGCCCCCACCGGCAACCACCGTCCGCCACCAGCAACCACCCCACCCACTTAAGACCCTACTCCTTCTCTTCCTTATTTTAACTCACGATCAACACAATAATTTCTCCTTTGTCACAAATCGCTTGGTGGAATCAACAGATCTGGAAAGAAATGGCGTTTGGGTGCGGCGACGGGGGTTCTAGGTTTCTGGTGGAATCAACATATCTGGAAAGTACGACACCAGAATCGGAGCTCCGCGTGATTTCACTTTCGACACTTGTTTCGTCTTCTTAAGATCATCTTCTTCAGAAACTCATGGTGGAGATTGAGAAGTGAGAGGTCGGAGGTGGGAGGTGGTGGAGATAAAGAGAGCTGTAGAGAGAGATAGGGAGTGTGTGATATAGAGAGATAAAAGAGAGTTATACTAATAATATTAAATAATATTAAATAAAGGTGTAAAAAGACTAAAATACCCTTGGGTAACCAGATTTAACAAAAAAATCTAACTGGGCTAGGGTTAAAGGACAAAACGTGTAACAAAATTCCCTATAAAGGGCAAAACCTGTCAACATTCGCTGAAAAGGACACCACCTGCAAAAAGATATAAAGATAAATGACAAAACGTGTAATTTATCCTTTTTTTTAAATTCTGTTAAAAATGGTAGTGAATATATAATTGAGTAGAGAGAAATAGATAGATTTGTTGAAATGGGGTTGAAAGAGGTGAATATATATAGACTAATTTTTTTTAGTCGAACTATGGCTAGTTTGAACCAACCAACAACACGCGGTCATGTCGTTTCCAACTTTTCCCTTCACATCAGTGGAAATCCTCTTGCCCTCTAAACAACGTCGTGTTAAATGCCGGACACAGCGTGGTTAGCTCGGCGTGGACCGGCTTCCACGCCAGATTTCCACTCCCACACAGTGTAGTCTTAACATGTATGTAATCATATAAATACATATAATAAATGATAAAAGTACCATAAATATAAAAATATATAAATAAAAAGAGTGTTTATTTGGAGTTCTGTAATTATTTAAAGTTATGAAATGAACCTAACCCTATATAAATTATGTTTCAAATATATGCTTTTAGGGGTTCGTCTAGTGAGAAAAAGCTCCATTGGGTAGCTTGGGATAGGGTTGCCTCTCCTAAGAAGATGGGAGGTCTCGGTTTGCACAACCTCAAGGATATTAACATGGCTTTACTTTCGAAATGGGGCCGGAGGTTCAAAACGGAGAGGGACAATCTTTGGGTTCGTGTGGTCAATGCCATTCATTCGGGAGAGTCGGGATGGGACTTTTTCCGGCTAAGAAAGCTTATGGTGGAGTGTGGTGTAATATTGTGTCTGTGCTTAACAAGACAGTGGTGGGTAACATTACTCTTAGGAATTTCTTTAGAGGAGTGGTCGAGAATGGTGAAAGCATCCTTTTTTGGCTGGACCCATGGCTTTATGACGTTCCGCTTAAAGATAAATTCCCTGCACTTTTTCGGTTAGAGATGGTAAAAAACTGTAGCATCCGTGACAGATTAGATGGGGAAAGTCTTTGGTTATGGAGGCATGATTTCGATTCGGATTCTGAATAGAGCGAATGGCATTCTCCGGTTTCGGCGCTGGGTTCGATTTCGCGCTCCAATCAGATCAACAGGTGGAAATGGATGGGCAGCGGGTCGGATTGTTTCTCGGTTGCTGCTGTTAAGAGACTGATAGTTTCGATGAAAGATTACAGTAGCCGATATGTTTTGGATTGGTGCAATTGGGTTCCTCAGAAATGCAACATTTTCGTTTGGTGTGCGGAGTTAGACAGGATCCCGACGGTGGAGGCGCTTGCTAGGAGGGGCATTGAGGTGGTGGATGGTGTCTGTTGTATGTGCAATGACGGCCCGGACTCGGTCTCACATCTCTTCACTTCTTGTTCTGTCTCGTTGGGTCTGTGGGAGAAAATCAGTTATTGGTGTCGTATCATGAAGTTCTTTGTGTTCTCTTTTAGAGATATTATAGAGATTCATAACACTGGTTCTAGAGGGGCTTCGGAGAGAAAGGTGCTGCAAGGGATCATCTATACAACATGTTGGTTATTATGGAAGGCTAGGAATAACATCCGGTTCAATGGTAAGAGATCCAATGTAGAAGATATTTTTAGCGAAGCTAGGGCTGTTAGTTTTCTCTGGTATAAACATAGATCTAAGAAAGATTCTCTAGTTTGGGCTGATTGGTGTATATTTGTGAATATGTAGCTGTCGCGTTTGTAGTTGGCCGTCCCGTTTTGGGTTCGGTGTGTTTTTAATGAAGTTCTCCTTCAAAAAAAAAAAACTATACGCTTTTAGTTATAGGATTTTTGGTTCCATACTTCTGTTTATGCAACGATGTTTTATTTATAGTAGGTAGGGGTGTTCATCGAATCGAATATTGAATTTTCGAATTATTCGAATCGAATTATTCAAATCGAATTATTCGAATAATTTTTATTTTCTCTTGAGTTCGTATTCGAATTCGTATTCGAATAAAAAACCCAATTCGTATTCGATTAAAAATTCGAATTCGAATCGAATTCGAATAAATTCAATTTGATTCAGATTCTTTAAAAACAGTAAATAACTATCAAAATGAAACATAAATTTTAAAGCAGTCATTGTTTTGGTCAAAAATTACCGAAGCAATTAAGTGATCAAATTAGTTAAGTGAGGTAGTGTGCTAAGAAAGTGTGTTGAAAATATGCTGATTAAGTTGTTTGCAAAAATAGTTTCCAGGATACGGCTCAGGATATCGAGCTGTATCTGTAATCAAACAATGAGCAAAAATGTAAAGGTTGACACGTGATGTACGAGGAAAGCCCTTGATCAATCTAGATCTCCGGCATAAAACCTCGGGAGCTGACAATCGTCGGCTGCCTTGTTCTTCTTATTGCTTGAATAACCAGGATACAGTGCAGGATATGGCTCAGATCAATGCTAAGTGGTACAACGATTACACGTGTTGAGTGTTTGTGCGTAATAGAAAGAAAAAAGAAGTGTGAGTTTGAGAGTAGAGAGTGAAGTGTGTGTTCCTATTGATCTGGCCTTCTATTTATAGTTACAAATAACAAACTAACTCTCCTATTATTCCGGGATGCTGGGAATATTACATTCTGAACGTTGGGGGCCTGCTTTTACTTGTTTTCCACATGCTTATTGACTATAAAACCGGGTCTTCAGCTCACATAACCGTTACAACGTTAATAACATTGACCAGCATCCGAAATTCTTGCGGAATATGCCTTTCTTCTATTCTGACCGTTACAAAAGCTCTTCTTCCGCCATCAACGTCTTTATCCTGACCAATCTGAGCGGGTCTTCAGGATGACTTGGTCCTTATGAACATTAGTCCCTTGTAACCAACATTTTACAAGCCAATCGTTATTAACAGTCAGGATACTGCCTCAGGATGTTACCTATATCCTGACCCGGTATCCTGATACGGTATCCTGATCCGATATCCTGATCATGTACAACTAATAAAAAATCAAGATACAAAGTCAGGATATGGGCTCAGAATTTCACCCATAACAATTGTCCCCAAAAATATAACTGTTGGATATCCTGATTCCAACGGATATATTTTTTAGTCATTCCAACATGTCTGGTAAGGATATCTGTTTTAAATATTCCTGCATAGGTTTGGTTACTTCAGAATACTATCATGTAATGAAATTAGAATTACTCCCTTTTACGCAGATTCCATCAAGGACCCTGCTACTTTTGATCTAGAGGAGCTTGACAGTTTTTCTAAGCCTGCCTTGGTGAAAAAGGAGCCATATGTTGCCATCAGCTCTAAGCCCTCTACTGCTGCTGCCGAAGGTTTCTATTATGGTGACCTTGGCTTCATGGAATCCATCGAGCCCATGATCTCCTTCCCTAATAAGGTAAGTATCCAGATCCTGTATCCCGTACACATATACTGAACCTGTATCCTGGTTAGTTTGTCTTTAATGATACCTGTATTTTGTAGGGTCTAAATCATCTGGCCGTTCTACACTTAGAACAATTTTATTTCCTGCAAGTAGAATAGTTTGACAGTTGAAGGTGGAGGGATCTTGTGCTTTCAGGACAAAGCCTTCAACTGTTTATGTAAATATGCTTTAAAAACTTAATTGTGTTCTTGGTGAATGGGTCTCTTTTTGAGACGAAACCAAGAATACAATCTTTTGGACTAATAATAATAAACTGACCTTTTAGTGTTATTTATTATGTTTTTATTTTGAAAGGTATGTTTTGAATATCCTGATCAAATATCCTGGTCAGGATACTGATGAAATGTCTTCTAAATGTTAGACAAAACTTGGTTGAATATGACTTTTTAGAAAACTTAGATCATTTAGATAAGGTTTTCGAGACTTGAATAATAAATCATACCAGAAACACTTAGGCAAAAATTTCCAACCTTAACCTTTGAATCCTTTGCAATGTCCCCGGCATGGATGTCCCTTGTCTGTGCAGGATATTGCATCAGTGCATGACATACTTGAGTATTTCTTCACTTAGTGATTAAACTTCGTAGCTTCTTATCCACAAAAGAACATGTGTAATCATAGCTTGTCATATCTTCGCAATCTTGTTAAAAACTTTAGTTTTACTGGGGATAAACCCTTACTGTACTGGGGATAAACCCTTAATGTACTGGGGATAAACCCTTAGCATCCTGGGGAAAATCCCAAATTTTCGTGCGCTACAGGCGGGAGTGTATAAACTCCAAGACTTAGAAAGGTGAAAACCTTTAAACCTTAGAGAGTATGAAAATACCCTTTCGCGAGAGAGGGTGATCAATCCTCATATACCTTAAGGATCCAGGGTATAGCCAACAGTAACGAAATTGTCAGCCACTTTTACATGAACTGGTCCCGCCACCTTGAACTATCCCTGGATAACTTGCGCTCCAGGCGTGGTGTTTAAACCCAATTCGTGAGAAAGGTGAATACCTTTAAACCTGTGAAGGGATCAGGATCCCTTAAACGTGAGAGAGGGGGCCAATCCTCTAATCTTTTGAAGTATCCTGAGTGTGTATCATGGAGCTATATCCTGAAGCATATTCTGCAAAACAACCTTAAACTAAGGTGGGTGTTAGCCTGGCTAACACCCCTCCGATGCTTAAGTCAGTAATGGGTTCAAAAGAGTAAATAATATTAAACATATTAAAAGAGATAGAATTCATACCATCCTGAGTTAGAAATTAAATTCCAAACTCTCTTGAAATAGAGCTTTAAGTGTATAGCATTCCAGGATCTTGGTAGCATATCCCCTTCCATATTCTTGAGTCGATATGCTCCTTTCCCTGCTTCTGATTCGATTTCATAGGGTCCTTCCCATTTTGGAGCCAATTTTCCATCGGCAGGATTAGTAGTATTCTGAAAAGCTTTTCTTAACACCCAATCCCCAACTCGAAACCTCCTAGTCCTTATATTCTTGTTGTATGCTCTGGATATCCTCTATTGATATGCTGCCATCCTTAGTCTTGCTGCATCTCTTGTCTCGTCTATGGTGTCCAAATCCTGGCACAAAGCTTCAGGATTCTGCTCAGGATCCTGGAGGATAGATCTCGCAGTAGGTATCACCATCTCTGTTGGGATCACTGCTTCTGCTCCGAATACCAAGGAAAATGGTGTCTGGCCAGTTGCATTCTTTACCGTTGTTCTATCAGCCCACAAAACAAAGAGTAGTTCTTCTGCCCATCTTCCTTTTTTAGCTCCTAGTCTCTTTTTCAGGTTGTTGACTATTATCTTGTTTGAGGATTCTGCTTGCCCATTTGCTTGAGGATGTACCGGGGTAGATGTGATCATTTTGATTCCCCAATTCTTACAAAAGTTAGTAGTCCTCTTGCTTATGAACTGAGAACCATTGTCACAGATTATCTCGGCTGGTACTCCAAACCTGGTCAGGATATTTCTCTTTATAAAGGATACTACTTCCTGGTCCCTGACTTGCACAAATGCTTTAGCTTCCACCCACTTAGAAAAATAATCAGTCATTGCTAACATAAAGACTTTTCCTCCTGGAGCTTTTGGTAATTTCCCTACTATGTCTATCCCCCATTTCATGAATGGCCAAGGGGAAACTATAGGATACAATGGTTCAGCTGGTTGGTGCAGAATGTTGCTATGCCTCTGACATGCGTCACATCTTCGAGCATATTCCGCAGCATCTTTCTTCATTGTCGGCCAATAGTATCCTGTCCTTAATACTTTCGAAAATAATGACCTGCCCCCAGTATGGTTACCACAATCCCCTTCATGTATATCCTGAAGCACTTCCATAGCCTCAGGATCCTTCAAGCATCTTAGGTATAGACCTTCAAGAGATTTCTTATACAAAATATTATTTATAATGGTGAATCGTGATACCTTCATCCTAAATGCCTTAGGATTTTCGTCTTCAGGAATGTGTCCTTCCTTGAGATATCTTATGGTTGGAGTCATCCAGGATCCAGTATCCTTCTCAGGATCATGACCAGAATCCTGAATGCTTGTTACCTCTTTATCCTGAGCTTTGAAGGGATCCATGGCAGGATACAAGATGTGCACTATTGGTATCTGAGTTCCCTCTGGTATCCTGACAGTAGATCCTAAGTTTGCTAGAGCATCAGCTTCAACATTCTTTTCTCTTGGTACCTGTTCAAGTGTAAAAATTTCGAAATATCCTGCTAATTTTTTTAACAATTTCAAGATATTCAGCTAACTTTTCACCTTTTACTGCATAAGATCCATTAAAATGATTATTGATTAACAAGGAGTCAACATATTCTTGCAAACTTTTAATATTCATGCTCTTAGCCAATTCTAACCCTGCAATCAGAGCCTCATATTCTGCTTCATTATTAGTGGCAGGAAATTCACATCTAATAGCCTGGGGTATTATGTCCCCCTGTGGAGATTTTAGTAGTATACCCAATCCTACACCTCTCACATTAGATGCACCATCAGTATATAATGTCCAGGATTCTAAGGTTTCTCCTAGTTGTTGTACTTCTAGGTCTACTTCATTTTGAATATCACTACTGAAATCAGCCATAAAGTCTGCTAGAGCCTGAGACTTTATAGCATTTCTAGGTTCATACACTAGATCATAGGCACATAACTTTACTGACCATTTAGCCAACCTACCTGACATCTCGGGTTTCCTAAGCACATTTTTAACAGGATAATTGGTTT
Source organism: Helianthus annuus (assembly GCF_002127325.2). Classification (NCBI taxonomy): domain Eukaryota; kingdom Viridiplantae; phylum Streptophyta; class Magnoliopsida; order Asterales; family Asteraceae; genus Helianthus; species Helianthus annuus. The sequence goes on along the minus strand of NC_035439.2, from coordinate 31,877,967 downwards.
TAACATGAATCCTATGTGTCTCAAAGTAATGTCTAAGCTTTGTTGATGCCATAACTAGAGCCAATATTAACTTTTCTAAATGAGAATATCTAGTTTCAGCATGTAATTAACTTTTGCTAACATAATAAACAGGATACTGCTGACCTTCATGATCCTTTACAAGGACAACACTTACTGTATTCCCTGATACTGCAAGATACAGGGATTGTTTTGGCTAAAAATCTAAGGAGGATAATGCAACCAAACTCTTAGTTAAGGGGAATGATGCTTGAAATGAAGAACAATAATAAGGATCACTTCGATGTAAATTGCACAAACAACACAAGGATTTATACGAGGAAAAAGCCCTTGATCAATGAATGATATCCGGCATAAAAAACCTCGGGTGATGGAAACTACCGATCACCAAGCTCAAATAAATCAATAAAAGTTTACAACTTCGGATAGTGACGAGCTAAGTACAAGGATCACTATGGTTAATCGTGTAAAAGTGTGAGATGTGTTAAGTGTTTGCTGAGAGCTTTGAGACTGCAATTGCATAAGAGTGTGTGTGTAACCGAAAATGGCTAAGTGTTCTAATTTTAGCTCGTCACCCCTTTAAAAATGAAAGCTAACTAAGATAACTAATTGTCCGACTTTTGTGCCATGCTCCCACGTTCTCCACAACGTCCATTTCTATTCAAATGTGTGCGAAATACCCGTGGAATATTCCATAGTTACGTTGCCAAGACCAAGTCAAGCTCAATACTCATGCAAAACAATATGAAACACAAACAGCCAATCGTTAGTATGAGGATCCTTAGGGTGATCCATGATCCTGATCCTGAAGATCTTCTGAGGATCACTATTTGTCACAGAAGTAAGGATCACTTATTAGGATAACAAGTAAGGATCACTAATTGTTAGAAAATCCTCCCCTAACAATTGCCCCCAAAATATAAGGAGTAAAATGTAAAATTAACGAGTTATATTTTCTTGATCTTATCTGCAACAAACTCAACGGATTTATAGCCGTTAAAATCGAACTATCCATTGCATTATGACGTCACAGGAGTGACACCCCTGCAAAAATCATGATTATAAATAGGAGATATGGATATGATCGTATGCATTTAAATTCCAAAGCTACTCCCTTTATAACCGCATTCAGAAGATCAAACAGGTATTCTCCTCTTCATCTTCATTCGTTGCTTGCTCTGTTTTTCTTCTCTTTTCAATTATTCTGTTCAAAATGTTGCTCCGGAACTCCTCTGCCAAGGATCACTATAAAGAAAGCCCCTTCAAGAGTCAAGGGATCATCACAGATTCCGCTAAAGAACGCTGCATTTTCACCGATCCTCAAATTGACAGGGTCTGATATTGTTTTCCCGCAAACACCGTGTTCAAACCCTATGATCCTACTGCCCTGAGCGATCGCACTTCTGATTCATGGGTTGCCTTCCCTGTGACCCCGTTTGCCATAGGCTACACATATCCCTTTCCAGCTTTCACCCAATCCTTCTTTTCCCTGACCGGCATATCTTACATCCAAGCCATGCCGATGATCTGGAGGGTTTTGTATACCCTTGAAAGGATCATCGAGCAGGAGGGGATAGATTTAGGCATGGCTGAGTTTGGAGAACTATATGAACTTACCACCTTTGGTTCCCATCGCTATCTATTCAAACGAAAACCTGGGGAGGAGCACCCAATCTTCAAGGCTACCAAGAACGATACCAACTGGAAGTGGCGCTTCTTTTTTGTGAGAAGAGATACCATCCCTGACGGGAAGGATTTACCCAAGAAGTGGGCTACCCATGGTAGGATGGAGGATCCTGAGGAGGATCACCATAGAACTTATCCTTCAGAATAAGGATCACTGACTTTTTTATTTTGCTTTCTTGTTGTGCAGCTATCTCCGTTTCACACCTCAGATTAACCCATGCTGCTAAAGAGAGACTCTTGGCCTTCAAGAGACTTGATCCTGAAACAAGAACTTTTAAGACTACCACCCAAGATTCTCAGGAAGTATCCTCTGGTTCTGTCACAATGTCAAGTAAGTATCCTTGTTTTAAAGATTCAATTAAATAATGAAATTCAAGTAAAATTAAGATACTTATCTTGTTTTGGTTGTGTAGGTGCTGGAAAATCCACCAAGTCTGCTTCAAAATTCAGCATCACCGATCTCACCAATGTCAAATCTTCAAGGAAGAAGACTCCTGCTAGCCCAACTGCTTCAATCCCCAAGGCACCCCTCAGAGGAAAGGGAGGCAAGAAGAGAAAGGCCTCCGAAGCTGAGGATCTGCAAGGCCTCCCCTTGATCCGCCAATAGTTCCTGGACTACTTCAACGAGGTAAGGATCACTGTCCCTGCTTGTATATCCTGCTTGTTTGAGGATCATGTGGTTCTGACATTATCCTTTGTCTTCCTTGCAGAAATTTGCTGAGATCGAAACCTATGTTGGCCACGTTGAGGATCAGGATAGCAAGATTGCTGATCTTCAACAGGTTGCCGTGCTGAAAGACCTCAAGATAGCTGATCTTCAGAAGGATCTCCAGAACACCAAGAATGATGCTGCCAAGATGCTGATCAACTTTGATTATGAGAAGCACGAGATCACCCAGGATGCCAAGGTCTCCGCTGCCATAGCAATGTACAAAATCCAGCTGCAAATGGCCATGGAAGCTCAGGATCCTGCTTTTGATAAGAGCACCTGGGATGTGGAGGGCTGGAAGGCAAGGCTGGCCGAACTGGAGGACGATGAAGAGGCTGAGGAGATCCTGACACTTGAGGCTGGAGGCAGTGGCAAGGATCAGGGTGGTGAGGCTAGTGGAGCTGGTGGTGAGGATGCAGCGAAGGTCTAAGCTGCGGGATTGGGCGATGAAGGAAACTTCTAGACATAGCCGGAGCCCAATTTTTTGTTTGATAGTAGCTTGTTTTGTTGAACAATTTAATGGTCTGTACTCTTGAACAATAGTTTTAGGTTTAAGGATCAAGGATCCTTCAGACAATAGGCAGGATTGCAAATGGTGGAGGGATCCTCTGTTTGGGGGATGAAACCATTGTGATCCTGCCGCCTTTATGTTCCTGCACAACTTCAAACCTATTATCACGGACACCCTTTACCTACCCTAGCGGACGGGCCACGTTTTGCTGGTAGATGCTTGGGGTATGTAATTTTGACAACCTTTGAAGGGTTAGTCTTTTTGTTAATAAATAAAATCTTAACCTTTTGTCGCTTATCCTGTGTTGTTGTCCTTTAAGTTCCTTTAATTTCCAATTGTCTTGATGTACATTTAGTAAACAAACAATTTTGAATAAGTCATACTGAAAACATTCAGGATATGATCCTTGATCAAATATCCTGTAGTTGAAAAATCCCAAAAAGTAGTAGATGCTTTAAGGACCATAGGTTCAGTTGTCAAAGTATAAGGGTTAAACAATGAATAAGATAAAGATAGTTAAGGATCATACCTAAGGATCCAAGTTAGGATCCTAACCATAATCAGGATAACTATAAGATAAACCTTAGAGAGAAATAAGGATCAAGGATCCTTAGTGGTTTAACTTCAAAGACCTGAAATAGAGCATAACTTGGGACTAAGCCAATTATAAGATAAGAGTTGGCAACTAGGGACAACCCCAAGGATAACTGGGGACAAGCCCAAGGATAACTGGGGAGAAGCCCAAGGATAACTGGGGACAAGCCCAAGGATCGTGTGTAAACTGGAGTATGGCCCTAACTGGCGACTATCCAAACTTAGTGACATGATAATGCCAAAACCTTAGCTAACGTGAAAACGTTAGAAACCTTAGGAACGGATGTATGGTACGTCTACCATTATACGTAGGATCCTAGGTATAGCCAGTACAATGGAATTATCAGCCCCTAAAGCGAGTACTGGTCCCAATGCCTTGAACTATACCAGGATCATCATGCGCTACAGGCGAAACTGGGGTCAAGCCCAAATAACTGGGGTTAAACCCAAGGATCTGGATTGCTTCTGTAGATAATCAACATTATGCTAAGGATACCTGAACTTTCAAAACTCAAAGTCTTGTGAGAGAAGGGTAAAGGATACACGATCCTTATCCTTGTATGAGAAAATAAGTAAATGAAATAGTTCAAGGTTAGGACATTACCAGAGTAAGGATCATTGATACTTTAAGGATCCTTCAAGGATACCCCTAATGTAAGGATCATACGTGCCAGGAGGATCCTGCTCACATGAAATATTTTTTCAAATGGACAGCATTCCAAGCTCTTGGTAACAAATCACCTTCCATGGTCAGCAATCTATATGCCCCCTTTCCTGCTTCAGCTTCAATCAAACAAGGGCCTTCCCACTTTGGTGCCAACTTTCCATCAGCAGGATTGGTGGTATTCTGGTATGCTTTCCTCAATACCATATCTCCAACTTGAAACTTCCTGATCCTGACATTTTTGTTGTAAGCACCAGCCATTCTTTGTTGATAACTAGCCATCCTTATCCTAGCTAAATCCCTGATTTCCTCAATAGTATCCAGGTCTTGAGCCAGGTTCTCATCATTTTCCTCAGGATCACGGGTACTTGTTCTAGCAGTTGGAACTACCATTTCTGTTGGGATCACTGATTCTGCCCCAAATACCAAAGAGAATGGTGTTTGACCAGTAGCATTCTTAGGGGTTGTCCTATCAGCCCAAAGCACATAAGGTAATTCTTCTGCCCATTTTCCTTTCTTGGATCCAAGCTTCTTCTTCAAATTGTTGATGATGATCTTGTTAGATGATTCTGCTTGACCATTAGCTTGTGGGTGGACTGGTGTTGATGTTATCATCTTAATCCCCCAGCTGTCACAAAAGTTAGTGGTTCTGCCCCCAATAAATTGGGAACCATTATCACAAATGATTTCAGAAGGAATACCAAATCTAGTTATAATATTTATTTTAATGAAGGATATAACTTCCTTTTCTCTGACTTGGGCAAAAGCTTCAGCCTCTATCCACTTGGAGAAGTAGTCAGTCATAGCCAGCATGAACACTTTACCACCAGGTGCTTTAGGGAGTTTACCAACTATATCCATCCCCCATCTCATAAATGGCCAAGAGGAGGATATAGGATGTAGAAATTCAGCCGGCTGATGAAGGATATTGCTGTGTCTCTGACAAGGATCACACTTCTTAGCATACTCCACAGCATCCCTTTTCATAGTTGGCCAGTAGTATCCTGTCCTTAAGATCCTTGAGAACAATGCCCTGCCCCCAGTGTGGTTTCCACAATCTCCTTCATGTAAGTCTTTTAAAACTTCTTGGACTTCAGGATCCTCAATGCATCTTAAATATGGTCCTGCAAGAGATCGCTTATACAACATATTATTTAAGATTGTGAATTGAGATACCTTAATTTTGAATGTCCTAGGGTTTTCTCCCATAGGAATCTCTCCGTGTTGTAAGTATCTCATGATTGGTGAGATCCATGATCCTGATCCTGAATAAGATTGAGTATCCTCACTAGGGATAATTGCAGAATCCTCCCCTATCTCCATGGCCACATGATCCTCGATAGCAGGAGCCAAGATATGGATAATGGGGATACTTATATCCTCCGGGATCTTCAAGGATGATCCTAAGTTAGCCAATGCATCAGCTTCTGTATTTTCTTCCCATGGTACCTGTGTCAAACTAAAGGAAACAAAAGAGAGTGCTAATTCTTTGACTATATCTAAATATTTGGTTAGCTTTTCACCTTTAACGGTATAGGATCCATTAAAATGATTTGTAATTAATAATGAATCTACATGTACCTCAAGGTACCTGATTCCCATATGCTTAGCAATTTGCAAACCAGCAATCAAGGCTTCATATTCAGCCTCATTGTTAGTGGTTTGGAACTCACAAGCTATGGAGTGGGGTATTATGTCCCCCTGTGGAGATTTTAGTAGTATACCAAGCCCTGTGCCTTTAACGTTTGAGGATCCATCAGTATAGAGTATCCAAGGATCCTTAGTCTCTTCTAGCTGCTGGACTTCTAACTCAGCTTCTTTTTGTAAATCACTACTGAAATCAGCCACAAAGTCGGCCAATGCTTGGGATTTGATAGCTGTCCTGGGCTCATATCTTATATCATAGGCACTAAGCTTCACTGCCCACTTAGCCATCCTTCCTGACATCTCTGGTTTCCTGAGGACATTCTTAATTGGAAAATTAGATTTAACAATAATAACATGAGTTTCAAAATAATGTCTCAACTTAGTAGATGCCATAATTAAAGCAAGGATAAGCTTTTCAAGGTGTGAATACCTGGATTCAGCATCAAGTAAACTCTTACTTACATAATAGACAGGATGTTGTGTACCTTCATGATCCTTAACAAGGACTGCACTTACTACTTTTGAGGATACTGCAAGATATAAGGATAACACATCTCCTTTTTCTGGTTTCATCAAGGCTGGGGCTGAGGATAGGTAATCTTTTAGAGCTCTTAGGGCATTTTCATGCTTCTCAGTCCACTCAAATTTCTTGTTCTTCCTTAGGATATCGTAGAATTCTTTGCACTTCTCTGAGGATTTGGATATAAATCTGTTCAAAGCTGCTATCCTGCCTGTTAGCCTTTGCACATCCTTGGCATTGATAGGAGATTTGATGTTCACCAAGGCTTTGATTTGTTCCGGGCTAGCTTCAATGCCTCTCTTGGTCACCATATATCGTAAGAATTTACCTGCTTTAACACCAAAGTGACATTTTGAAGGATTAAGTTTCATGTTATATCTGTCAAGGATATCAAATGCTTCTTCCAAATCTCTTAGGTGATCCTCAGCTTTTATGGATTTTACCACCATATCATCTATGTAAACCCCCATAGTTTGTCCAATCTGATCCTTGAACATCATATTCACCAGCCTTTGATATGTTGCACCTGCATTTCTAAATCCAAACGGCATAGCAATATAACAATATATACCGGTTGGAGTCATAAAAGCCGTATCCTCTTGATCAGATGGTTCCATCTGAATTTGTTGAAATCCAGATGAAGCATCCATAAAAGTTAACAGTTCATGACCCGCCGTTGCATCCACCATGGAGTCAATGTGGGGTAATGGGAAAGGATCATTGGGACATGCCTTATTTAAATCAGTAAAATCGACACATACCCTCCACTTTCCATTTTTCTTTTGAACAACAACCACATTGGCCAACCATCTTGGATACTTGACCTCTCTAATCATATCTGCCCGGAGCAATTTCTCTACCTCTTCCTGGATAATGGCATTTCTTTCTGGTGCAAACTTCCTCCTTTTTTGATGGATTGGTTTGAATGACCTGTCAATGCCAATTTTATGAGTGATAATATCCTTAGATATACCTGTCATATCCTCATGCTTCCATGCAAAAGTAGTCCTTCTTCTTTTGAGGAAGGATACAAGATCTTCTTTCATGTTGCCAAGGATCCCTGATCCGATATAGATTTTGGATTCAGGATCATCAGGATCCATGAGGATTTCTACCACATCCTGCTCTCTTGCCTCCAAGACATCCCTTGGAGGATACTTTGATTGCTATTGCTCCCTTGACTTCGAGGCTGGTTTCATTGATGAAGTGTAGCAATCCTTAGCCTCCTGCTGATCACTATCAATCTTAACTATTCCCCAAGGACTAGGGAGCTCACACATTAATGGTAGGTAGATGGGACTGCCTTCATATCATGTATCCATGGCCTGCCAAGGATAACATTACAACAAGATAAACAGTCAATAACGCAAAATTTTTGATAATTATGTAATCCTTCAACATAAATTGGGAGTTTAATGTCCCCCAGGGTGTTCTTGGTTTCGCCACTAAATCCCACGAGCACGGAGGATCTTGGTATGATATCTGATTCAGGGATACCCATTTTCTTTAGAACATCCAGTTGGATAATGTTCACTAAGCTTCCTCCGTCAATAAGGATCCTGCGGACAAAATGGTTAGAAATAAAAAGAGTAATAACTAAACCATCGTGATGAGGATCCTGAATGTCAACACGATCATCCTCATCAAAGGTTATGACTTTTCCTTCAGAGACACTTGATGTTCGAACGGGTCTTTCTCCATTATCCATTTTAGCTTCTTTTGCATGCCTTTTAGCTGCTGAGAAGGATGTACCACAGATGTCTGATCCTCCAGAAATAAAGTTTACCACTTGTGCGTCTGCCGGAGGGGCTGGAGCTTTCTCAGGGATCCTTTCAGGATCCTGAGTCCTTGACTTTTTTCTACCCAGCAATTCTTTTAAATGCCCCTTGCTCAATAAGTATCCAATTTCCTTTCTCAATGCAATGCATTCCTCTGTTAAATGCCCAAAATCCTCATGGTATGCACACCACTTTGATTTGTCTTTGGTTGCAGCCGGTCTGTCATTTTTTCTAGGCCATCTGGCTTTATCTCCTAGATTCTGCATCGCAAGGATTAGTTCATTGTTATCAACGGAAAAACAATATTCAGAGATTGGAGGATAATCCTCATCATCATCTTCTTGATCAACAACATGCACGTTCTGATTATCGGATCTGTTATAGGATTTGAATTTGTTGTTCTTGAACGAGGATCCTTGCTTTTCTTGTTTTGAGGATCCTGCTAATCTCTCCTGGATCCTTTTGTCATCCTCTAGCCTGATGAACCTGAGTGCCCGGGTTCTTACCTCATCTAGGTTCCTGCATGGTGTCATAACAAGATCATCATAGAATAATGAATCCCTAAGCAATCCCATTTTGAAGGCCTCAACAGCCGTGGCTATATCCAAGTTGGGAATGTCTAAGGATTCTTTACTAAACTTGGTTATGTAATCCCTTAATGATTCATTATGGCCCTGGGTTATCCTATATAGATCACTAGTTAACCGTCCAAATTTTCTAATACAAGAAAACTGATTATTGAATAAGTTAACTAGATTAGCAAATGAGGTAATAGAGTAAGGGGGAAGACTTAGCAGCCATTTGAGAGCTGATCCAGTAAGAGTGGATCCAAATCCCTTGCATAGGCATGCTTCCTTTAACCTTTCTGGAATTGGATTGATCTCCATCCTTTCCCTGTATTGTGCTATGTGCTCCTCAGGATCCGTCGAACCATCATATAGCTTCATGGTTGGCACATGGAACCTTTTGGGTATCTCAGCATCACAGATTGGTGGTGCAAAACGAGATATTTTATGGCTTCCATCTGCAATCTCCGGGATAGGTTTGACCACTCCTGGAACACTTGATATCATATCCTTCAATTTTTGCAACTCTCTGGCCATGGCATGGTTGATACCTGTATCCTGCATGAATCCATGGTTAGTTGTAAGAGAATTATTAAAAATGGTACCTCCCGTCGGGTTTAAAGTAGGAGCAGTGGATGTAAATCCATATTGCTGGGACTCTGGAATTATGGAGGGACCAGTGGAAGCAATGGTTTGCATCGGAATAAAATCTCCCTGATGGACATCTGAACTTCCTGTTTGCAAACTCCTCAAGGATCCTGACATCTGGAAGGGTCCCTGAAACTGGAATGATCCTGGAACAAAGGAGGATCCTTGAACCTGGGATGATCCTGGAACAAAGGAGGATCCTTGAACCTGGGATGATCCTGGAATAAAGGAGGATCCTTGAACCTGGGATGATCCTGGAACAAAGGAGGATCCTTGAACCTGGGATGATCCTGGAACAAAGGAGGATCCTTGAACCTGGGATGATCCTGGAACAAAGGAGGATCCTTGCACCTGCATTTTTCAAACCGAAAGGCATAGCAGTATAATAAATACCTGTTGGTGTCATGAAGGCAGTATCCTCTTGGTCTGAAGGTTCCATCTGGATCTGCTGAAATCCTGAGGATGCATCCATGAAGGTTAACATTTCATGGCCGGCAGTAGCATCTACCATTGAGTCAATATGAGGAATAGGAAATGGGTCTTTTGGACAAGCCTTGTTTAAGTCTGTGTAGTCTACACAAACTCTCCATTTCCCGTTTTTCTTCTTTACCACCACTACATTCGCTAGCCACCTTGGAAACTTGACCTCTCTGATCATTTTTTACTTCAATAATCTGTCTACTTCTTTCTGAATAATTGCATTTCGTTCTGGAGCGAATTTTCTTCTTTTCTGTTGGACAGGCTTGAATGACCTGTCAATACCAAGCTTATGTGTTATAACATCCTTGGAAATACCTATCATATCCTCGTGTTTCCACGCGAATGTTGACATCCTGCATTTCAAAAAATTAGTTAATTGGTACTCAATATCCTGAGGGATGTTGGCTCCCATGAGCACTGAGATATCCGGATTATCCTGATCTAGGATAATTTTCTTTACATCTTGTTCTGAAGCCTCCGCAATATCCTGGGCTCGTATCTTTAATTGCTATGCTGCATTGGGCTTGGTTGAGGATTTCATGGAAGATGAATAGCATTCCTTTGCCTCCTGTTGAACACTTTCCACCTTGACAACCCCCCAAGGAGTAGGGATCTTGATACACTGATGATAGGTTGATGGGACGGCCTTCATGTCATGGATCCATGGTCTGCCCAGTATGATGTTATAGCAGGATAGGGAATCCATCACACAGAAACGTTGTATCGAGTTGACCCCTTCAACATATACTGGTAACTTTATCTCTCCCACGGTATTCCTAGCTTCTCCACTGAAACCGACGAGCACAGTAGACTTTGAAGTAATGTCCATCGGAGATACATTCATCCTCTTCAAATCATGCGTACAAAATGGTTAGCAACATACAATGTTATTACGAGAGCATCATGGTGAGGATCCTGCACAGTATCCCAGTCACCACTGTCGAAAGTGATCAGTTTATCAGTGGTAAGGGTCGTCATCCTGGCTGGTTTATCTCCCCTTTCAGTCTTAGCCTCCTTTGCATGCCTCTTGGCTGCAGAGTACGAAGTCCCACAAATGTCGGATCCTCCCGAAATAAAGTTGATTATCTTAGCATCCGCAGGAGGTGATGCTGCTCGTTCAGGATCCTTCTCCGTATCCTGACCCTTATTCTTCTTTCTTCCTAGGAGATCCTTCAGATATCCCTTGCTCAGAAGATAACTTATTTCTTTTCTCAGAGCAATGCAATCCTCAGTCACATGACCAAAATCTTCGTGGAAGGCACACCATTTGGATTTATCCTTCCAATCAGCTTTTTGTTGGTTCTTTCGAGGCCACCTGGCTTTGTCTCCTAAACCCTGCATAGCATACATTAATTCTGGAATGTTAACAGAAAAGCAATATTCAGATAATTCAGGATATTCTTCAGGATCCTCGTCTTCAACAGCATTCACTTTCTTGTTATCATTTCTACCATATGGCTTAGAGCGGTATGGTTTGTACGAGGATTCTGACTTCCTGTTAGTTGATTCATATGTTGAGGATGCATTCATCCTCTCTTGCATTTTCTTATCATCTTCCAGCCTGATATATCTCAATGCCTTGTTACGAGCTTCATCCAGATTCCTACAGGGATTCATCACAAGATCCTGGTAAAATTGGGAATCTTTCTGCAATCCCATCTTGAAAGCCTGCAAAGCTGTTGCGACATCAAGGTGCGGGATATCCAAGGATTCTTGGCTAAACTTATTCACATAGTCCCTCAAGGATTCCTGAGGTCCTTGAGTTATCCTGTAAAGATCACTGGTTAATTTCTCAAAACTCTGGCTACAAGAAAATTGACTATTAAATAAGTTAACCAAATGAGCAAAAGAAGTAATTGAGTGAGGAGGAACGTCTAACAGCCATTTTAAGGCTGATCCTGTTAAGGTAGAGCCAAAACCCTTGCATAAGCATGCTTCCTTAAGTTCCGGAGGGATAGGATTGATTTCCATCCATTCCCTATACTGGGCAATATGCTCCTCAGGATCCGTGGTTCCATCATAAAGCTTTATGTTGGGAGTTTGGAATCTTTTTGGGATTTCAGCATCACAAATAGGATGCACAAACCGAGATATCCTGTAACTATCCTGGGATACTTCAGGAATTGGCTGAATCACCCCAGGTACACTGGATATCATATCCTTTAGCTTCTGAAGCTCCCTAGACAATGCTGATATCACAGCTGTATCCTGCAAAGATCCAACACTGTTAGTGGCAAGAGTATTATTATTATTAGACACGTTACCAGTCTGAGGATTCTGGCCATATCCTGAAACATATCCTGAGCTCCTCACAGTTGACATCCTGATCGATGAGGGTATTTCAGGAGTATGATTCTGGGAATGACTAGGCACAATATTCCCCCAATTATCCTCAGTATACATAGCCGAACTAAAGTTCAAAGTTCTGGGTTGTAGAGGAGTGAAGATATCTTCAGTGGATCTGCTCGAGCCAGCTTTTAAGAGTTGTATTTCTCTTAACAACATTTGATTAGTTTCTTGTTGCTGCCTCATTTGTTCCTGCACACTTCCAAATAAGGTTAGAATTTCTTCATTAGAAGCTAAAACGGGAGCAGATCCCTGAACACTCCGGGTAGGGATAACATCCTGAGGTTGTGAAGAAGCTGGCATCCTTGGAGGAGGTGGTGGAAGCACCGAACCAGTAGTAGCAGAAGTTGTAGCAGACACAGTGGAGGAGCTCATGCTTGATCTTGTGGCCATTGCAAATAATGTGGCAAAAAGCTTTGAAAACAGAAAACCAATTAATGATTTCACAAAGATTTTTAGTAAAGATAGCACCACTTGCCCCACGGTGGGCGCCAAATTGTTTTGGTCAAAAATTACCAAAGCAGTTAAGTGATCAAATTAGTTAAGTGAGGTAGTGTGCTAAGAAAGTGTGTTGAAAATATTTTGATTAGTTGTTTGCAAAAACAGTTTCCAGGATACGGCTCAGGATATCGAGCTGTATCTATAATCAAACAATGAGCAAAAATGTAAAGGTTGACACGTGATGTACGAGGAAAGCCCTTGATCAATCTAGATCTCTGGCATAAAACCTCGGGAGCTGACAATCGTCGGCTGCCTTGTTTTTCTTATTGCTTGAATAACCAGGATACAGTGCAGGATATGGCTCAGATCAATGCTAGGTGGTACAACGATTACAAGTGTTGAGTGTTTGTGCGTAATAGAAAGAAAAAAGAAGTGTGAGTTTGAGAGTAGAGAGTGAAGTGTGTGTTCCTATTGATCTGGCCTTCTATTTATAGTTACAAATAACAAACTAACTCTCCTATTATTCCGGGATGCTGGGAATATTACATTCTGAACGTTGGGGGCCTGTTTTTACTTGTTTTCCACGTGCTTATTGACTATAAAACCGGGTCTTCAGCTCACATAACCGTTACAACGTTAATAACATTGACCAGCATCCGGAATTCTTGCGGAACATGCCTTTCTTCTATTCTGACCGTTACAAGAGCTATTCTTCCGCCATCAACGTCTTTATCCTGACCAATTTGAGCGGGTCTTCAGGATGACTTGGTCCTTATGAACGTTAGTCCCTTGTAACCAACATTTTACAAGCCAATCGTTATTAACAGTCAGGATACTACCTCAGGATGTTACCAATATCCTGACCCGGTATCCTGATACGGTATCCTGATCCAATATCCTGATCATGTACAACTAATAAAAAATCAAGATACAAAGTCAGGATATGGGCTCAGAATTTCACCCATAACAGTCATAAAGCACGATATCACATTAAAACGTTCCAAATAAAGTACTATAACTATATAAGTTTAAAATTCAAAATGAGAAGTCGGGAATAACCACTTCACATTACAAGTTAATATTTTTAGGGTTACAAATTTATTGATAGATTTGTTACTTAGGTTTTAACTATGAGCCATGTACTGGGTTTGGTAATTGTTGGGATTAAACCCTACCAGAGGAACAGATAATGAAAGCCAAAACCAGATCACAACAATGGATTCACAATAAGCAGCTGTTTACTATAAACTTACCCCTTGATTGTGGCTCTAACATCTGACATACTCCAAAGTACTGCCTTTACCAACAACTGCTGACCTACAACTGCTGATCAAGACAAAGACTGATGAAGACTAAAGCCCTGTTGCCCAATCTACTGCCTTGAGTCAAGCACTGCTGATCATGACAAGTACTGCTGGGTTCACAGCAGTGGAAGGATGCAACAACAGTTTTACTTATCTTGTGTATTGTAGTGCAACATCAGTAGTTAGCAAGGCAGTATTTGTTTAGATCAGTAGATAAAGTTTGTTAGTCTGTTAGATGTCACTTTCTTGGTGACGTCAGCCTTGATGCCTCAGTGGTTTGGTTTGCCTATAAATGGAGCAGTACTGTGTATTGTTACATTTGATCATTTTGGGTGAGTTCTTCTCCTCAATTCAATCCTTTCAGCTTGTGCAACCAACCTTGGGGTATCAGGCTGAGGGGGAGTTTAGTATTGTAAGCATGCTTGTAATCCTTTGATTTGTATTATAATCATTCGACTCAAATTGAAGCATGTGTTTATCAAACTATTCTCTTCTTTGATTGTGTTTACAAAGTTTGTTTTCCATTTCCGCTGCACTTAATCTTATTTTACATTCATTGATTTGCAAATTTATACAAACAAGCACAATCATGATAGCCTCCGATCCTAACAATTGGTGTCAGAGCTCGGACAGTCAAATTCGATCTAACAATCAATTTGACGTAACAGTTCAGCTCAAAATTCATTGATACTAAGGCTGATTGTATTTAGTTGAAAAACAGAGTAACGAGAAATCATGTTCAAAATGATGAATCTGATACTCTGTAAAACAACCAAGATGTCATAAGATTCACAAATTTAAAATAACAAGTGTTTTCATGCTTAAATCACTCATAGTTTTCAGATCTGACAACATGTCTGGCAACTACGTATGACCATCATCATTCAAAATTGATTTCAATTGTTGTTATGAAATTTGTGATGATTTCATCATATTTCATACTAAAGTATGAACCTCAAATTAACGAAACCTATGTTCATATAAACGTTAGTGTTTTGTTAACATAGAAAGAGGGAAATAAAACTTAAAAAAAAAAAAAACAGGTTGAGAATCCTCAAAAGGACCAAATCAACCTTGTCAAAACATATTAAGAAAAACTGGAGTCTAAACAGTCCAAATCATACGTAATGTGAGAATTGGGAATAAAACATGTACAAATGTGACCAGAACTCTCAAAACATTGCTGAAAATGTTTTTGGATTGAGGATTCTTCTTATGAATGGGAAGGGTAAAAAGGGAAGAAGAAAATGAACAAAACTCAAAAGTGTGCTTATCTCAAAACTTTTGAAGCCAAAAGAAAAAGAGTATAAGCGTAAAACACTTATGAGGTTAAAGTTAGGTAAACAATGGTCATCATGCAACTGTGTGCATTCATCAAATAACTTGAGAATGATAGGATCATGAGCTTATTTGGAAAGTTACCAGATCCTTTGATGTTATTTTCAAAATTTTTACAAAAGTTTTTCTCAGAATAAAACCAGATATATTATTTTTTATAAATAATATATTTTGTACTTTTACTCATTTTTTATAGTAAAAAGTTCATCTCTGCCTAGGAGGTAATTTCCTTATTTTTTGTGAAATTACTATTCTTAAAACTGATCAAACGGAAATGGTACACATGTCATGGTCATGTCAAGCTCAAGTTAGTTTATCACATATCAAAAAAAAAAAATTGGTTGCAAATTGATTTTGAACTACTGAGATACTCATGTTCTAGTTCAAATAATTAGACACAAATTGAGTAGCCTTACTAGAAAAGTCTTCATCATTTGGGATGCTAAACCACTGTCAGGAATAATGAACATGTGGCAAAACCTTGAACAAAGATTTCTGAGAAAACTGCTGGCAATTTAAACTTGATAATCTACATCTAAAATGTATTTTGTTAAGCATAGCATTTCTGGAGCTCAACAGATGTTGGACATGATATTGTGTTTTCACAAGACAAAATGAATTCCTACATCTGAATAAGCAGATGCTAAACACTGCTGCACTAACAGTTGTTGTACTAATAGTCTTCACTTTATTTTCTACCACTGTTTTCCCTTAACTGCTACCATGTTTTCAAACATCTGCTTTCTAAAGTCTGTCCACTGCTGAAAGTCAACCCCTGCTCTTTCATTCCCTTGATAAACACTGTTGTTCAAAATCAGTGTTTCATCCACTGATATACTATCCACTGATGCAGTAAAAGCATCCATTGATGGTAAAAATCACCCACTGCTTCATTTATTACCGTTGTAACCACTGATGTTTGTTTCATCAGTGGCTCCCAAAACAACTGTCCTCCATTATTTAATTTTCCATCAGGGGCTGGCACGTGGTCAGTTTTTAGTCATCAGATCATTATAACCGCTGCCACGTCAGTACTCACTTTTTCCCTAAAATAAAACCCTGATTAAACCCAAACAGGGGCTCACACTGTCGAATTGAATTCCAAAAATTCTCTTCTCAAAGCAGTTTCCCACTCTTCTTCACAAAAACTTTATTCGACCTTCTTCATAAAAAATGACGAAATCAAAATCGAAGTCAAAATCAAAAACATCTTCTTCCTCCACTCCCACAGACGCCACTCAAATGGCCGCTGAAACCACAGAAATTCGTTACAAAGCTCCTCACAACTATTTGGGTATACTCACAAAACCCACAAACGACAACACCTTCGACTCCATCATCGACATCTTGTCTGCATCAAAGTATAAAACTTTGATAACAGCAGACGCTCCCATTTATCTACAAATCCAGAGAGAGTTCTGGAACAAGGCTACCCTTGAAAAACAAGGAGAAACTGTCACAGCCATCAACTCCTCGATATAGGGTAAAAAGATCCAAATCACTCCACAATCTATTTCAGAAATCTTCAAACTCGATGATTTGAATGGTAAAACCTTATTTTCTAAAACCGAGTTGAAAAAGGATTTCATGAATAGGGGCTATGCAGAGCAACCAAAAAGGGATACCTTACAAAAAGGCTATTTCCCTTCTGCACCCAGATTTTTGTTTCACACTCTATTGATGTGTGTTTCTAATAAAACAACGTCTTTTAATGAAATACCATCAAAAATTCAATGCCTGGGGTATGCAATTTTAAACAATGAAAATTTTAACTATTCCCAAGAAATATTTGATGATTTGGTGAAAAACATTGATAGTAAAGCATTTCTGCTCTTTCCAAGATTTTTAAGCTACTATTTTGAACAAAAAATTGTAAAGGAAGATGCAGAATTGCCCAAACAAGGTGCTTGTTTTAAAATAAACTGTTTAACACCTGAAACATTCTCTAGAATGTTGGCACCAATAAAAACAAAAGCAGAGGTGCCTGAGCAGAATTTAGCAGATGAAACCGCTCGTCAGGTATCGGCTGTTGAGCCCACTGCTCCAGGTGATCAAAGCAGCACACCCACTGTTTTGAAACCCACACCTGCCATCACCAAAAAGACCAAAAAGAAAACATCCAGAAAGCCCCCCAAACCCAAAACAAAGGCACCTCTGGAAGATGAGATCCCAGAGTCAATGCCAGTGATAGCACAAAAGTCACCAATAACCACTGCTGCTACTTCCTCACAGCAGATGGAAGAAAAAACTCAACCCTTGCCTCAAACTCCTCCTGCATCCTCACAAAAGGATCAGGTTGTAAACACAGGGACCCCACAATATGAAGCTCTGGACCCACTCGGATCCATCTTCCACAGTCCTGATCCCAAGGACATGTCTCTTTCAACTCCTTTACCTTCACCCCCCACATTACCACAATCAATAATACCTTTGTTGCATGCAGTTGATGTTACTCAGACACAAACCAGTTCCTCTCAATCACCTATCACTGAGAGTATACTCCAACAAGTGACTGGGTCTAATGCTGATATCTCTGCTATCCCATCAACAACTGAGGAAGTTACACTGCAGGAGTTACAAGTAATTCCTGTCACTAGTTCAAGCGGATCAGCAACTATAAATGTTGGATCAACAGATCTGCATTTGGCCAGTTGTTTCATTAGTAAGACTCCCTTGAAGGCAATTTCTACAATAACACCTATGATAACCACCAGTGAGTATGCATTGCCCTCTGGTACCCTCAAAAGGTTATCTAGTGTTGAAGAAAGAAGTCCCCAGTACCAAGAACAAGGGGCATCAATGAATGACTTTTGGGACTCTGTTCCTAAGTCACACATTGGTACAACCACTGCTGGTGGGGATTCAAATGATCCTGTTAATTCGGGTGATGATTCAAAATATCAGGAATTGACGGGCAGGGTTGAAAACCTGGAAACCTCAGTTGCTGAAATAAAGGATATGGTACAACAGTTGTTAAAAGCTTAGAAAGCCCAATCCATTGCTCCTCCTGCTCAAGCACCTGCTCAACAGGCACCTGCTGCAAATGAGTTATGGAACATATTCAACCACTGCTGGAAAGACAAAAGCAGCTGGCAGATCAGCAGATGCTATACATGTTTAAAAGCTGACTAACATGGTGGAATCAAGATTCAAAGATACACAGGCAGATATTAAAGCTATCAAGGCTCATATCCAAAGTGCCTCTGGGAAAGTTCCTTCCACTATCCTCTTCATGAATGAACCTTTCTCAGATAATGCCAAAAAGGGTGAGAAGATCAAGTGGAAAAAGAAAGGAATTGATGACGACATCTTTATTGAGCCAGAAAATAGCCAAACCAAAGCTGCAGTATCAACACACACCACATCACCACACACCACCACAACCACTGCTCCACCATCATCTATGATCACATCACCAACAACAACTTCACCATAAAAAACAACCACCCTATCATCACCTCCTCCTGCCAAAAAGCAGAAGACAGCAGATGCTACAACATCTGCTGTAATGGCAACAGTAGTTGTAACACCAGTTGTTCCAACTAGTATTAGTCAATCACTCATCACCACTCAAACCACTACCATCACAACCCCTGCTCAAAAGCAGAAGATATCTGCTGATACATCAGTAGTTGTAATGACAACAGCGGTTGGAACACCAATTGTTTCAACCACTGTTAGTCAACCATACACCACTGCTCTCACCACTCCTACATCACAACCAAAGCTCTTCACCAGAAAAAGAAAGCCAATCTCTACCGATGAGGACACACATGATCCTAATGCTGCAAAATATCCACTGGAACTAGAAGCTGTAAAAAATGAGATTAGGCAATTCTATACTGAGGAAGATCTTTCAAAAAGAAGATTCTCCTCACTCATAGGCTTTATGGCACCAGAGGATATGAATGATTATCTCAGAAATCTTCAAACTCGATGATTTGAATGGTAAAACCTCATTTTCTAAAACCGAGTTGAAAAAGGATTTCATGAATAGGGGCTATGCAGAGCAACCAAAAAGGGATACCTTACAAAAAGGCTATTTCCCTTCTGCACCCAGATTTTTGTTTCACACTCTATTGATGTGTGTTTCTAATAAAACAACGTCTTTTAATGAAATACCATCAAAAATTCAATGCCTGGGGTATGCAATTTTAAACAATGAAAATTTTAACTATTCCCAAGAAATATTTGATGATTTGGTGAAAAACATTGATAGTAAAGCATTTCTGCTCTTTCCAAGATTTTTAAGCTACTATTTTGAACAAAAAATTGTAAAGGAAGATGCAGAATTGCCCAAACAAGGTGCTTCTTTTAAAATAAACTGTTTAACACCTGAAACATTCTCTAGAATGTTGGCACCAATAAAAACAAAAGCAGAGGTGCCTGAGCAGAATTTAGCAGATGAAACCGCTCGTCAGGTATCGGCTGTTGAGCCCACTGCTCCAGGTGATCAAAGCAGCACACCCACTGTTTTGAAACCCACACCTGCCATCACCAAAAAGACCAAAAAGAAAACATCCAGAAAGCCCCCCAAACCCAAAACAAAGGCACCTCTGGAAGATGAGATCCCAGAGTCAATGCCAGTGACAGCACAAAAGTCACCAATAACCACTGCTGCTACTTCCTCACAGCAGATGGAAGAAAAAACTCAACCCTTGCCTCAAACTCCTCCTGCATCCTCACAAAAGGATCAGGTTGTAAACACAGGGACCCCACAATATGAAGCTCTGGACCCACTCGGATCCATCTTCCACAGTCCTGATCCCAAGGACATGTCTCTTTCAACTCCTTTACCTTCACCCCCCACATTACCACAATCAATAATACCTTTGTTGCATGCAGTTGATGTTACTCAGACACAAACCAGTTCCTCTCAATCACCTATCACTGAGAGTATACTCCAACAAGTGACTGGGTCTAATGCTGATATCTCTGCTATCCCATCAACAACTGAGGAAGTTACACTGCAGGAGTTACAAGTAATTCCTGTCACTAGTTCAAGCGGATCAGCAACTATAAATGTTGGATCAACAGATCTGCATTTGGCCAGTTGTTTCATTAGTAAGACTCCCTTGAAGGCAATTTCTACAATAACACCTATGATAACCACCAGTGAGTATGCATTGCCCTCTGGTACCCTCAAAAGGTTATCTAGTGTTGAAGAAAGAAGTCCCCAGTACCAAGAACAAGGGGCATCAATGAATGACTTTTGGGACTCTGTTCCTAAGTCACACATTGGTACAACCACTGCTGGTGGGGATTCAAATGATCCTGTTAATTCGGGTGATGATTCAAAATATCAGGAATTGACGGGCAGGGTTGAAAACCTGGAAACCTCAGTTGCTGAAATAAAGGATATGGTACAACAGTTGTTAAAAGCTTAGAAAGCCCAATCCATTGCTCCTCCTGCTCAAGCACCTGCTCAACAGGCACCTGCTGCAAATGAGTTATGGAACATATTCAACCACTGCTGGAAAGACAAAAGCAGCTGGCAGATCAGCAGATGCTATACATGTTTAAAAGCTGACTAACATGGTGGAATCAAGATTCAAAGATACACAGGCAGATATTAAAGCTATCAAGGCTCATATCCAAAGTGCCTCTGGGAAAGTTCCTTCCACTATCCTCTTCATGAATGAACCTTTCTCAGATAATGCCAAAAAGGGTGAGAAGATCAAGTGGAAAAAGAAAGGAATTGATGACGACATCTTTATTGAGCCAGAAAATAGCCAAACCAAAGCTGCAGTATCAACACACACCACATCACCACACACCACCACAACCACTGCTCCACCATCATCTATGATCACATCACCAACAACAACTTCACCATAAAAAACAACCACCCCATCATCACCTCCTCCTACCAAAAAGCAGAAGACACCAGATGCTACAACATCTGCTGTAATGGCAACAGTAGTTGTAACACCAGTTGTTCCAACTAGTATTAGTCAATCACTCATCACCACTCAAACCACTACCATCACAACCCCTGCTCAAAAGCAGAAGATATCTGCTGATACATCAGTGGTTGTAATGACAACAGCGGTTGGAACACCAATTGTTTCAACCACTGTTAGTCAACCATACACCACTGCTCTCACCACTCCTACATCACAACCAAAGCTCTTCACCAGAAAAAGAAAGCCAATCTCTACCGATGAGAACACACATGATCCTAATGCTGCAAAATATCCACTGGAACTAGAAGCTGTCAAAAATGAGATGAGGCAATTCTATACTGAGGAAGATCTTTCAAAAAGAAGATTCTCCTCACTCATAGGCTTTATGGCACCAGAGGATATGAATGATTATCTCAAGCTCAAGGAAAGGCAAGCTAAAATAAGAGCTAAAGTTGAAAGTGAAGGTCTAAGTGACGAGGCCATTGCTGAAAAACTGGAATTCTTCCTCTCAAAAGTGAAGCAGATAGAAGAGTTTGCACAAGAACTGAACAAAGAAAAGGCTGATCAACGAAATAAATTAAGAAAAGAATATCTAGCCTATATCATGAAAGAGAAGTTCTATCCTGCTGAAGAAAAACAGTTTGAAGAATGGCCAATAGTCGCTCTAAAGCATGAGGCTGATAGGATTGACAGAATCAAGAATGATCCTAAAAGGAAGAAGAATGCTCCAAATTGGAGCAAATACAAAAGGCTCATTGCTGACCTAACTACTGAGTACAAAAGAAAGAAATAGGAGCTGGTGGATGCAAAAATGGATACTGCTGAAGCAATATCAAAATGGTCAAAACATCAGACTGATGAAGCCTATGAAAGGCTGAAGAAAAGAAAGATAACTGTTTCAGGCACTTCAAAGAAGCATGAACAAATGATGAAGCTTGAACAGCAGATTGAAAACCTCCAAAAACTATTCAAATCAGCAGATAATCCTATTCTTGTGTCAAACCACGAAGAAGGAAAACAGCTGTCTGAAGAAGAGGTAAAGAAAAAGGAAGCCGAGTACTTCAAAGAAACCATCATGAAAATGGGTCTAAAAGAAGAGAGCTCAACAAAGCTTCTGAACCTTTTTAAGAAGGTATTAACCAAGCCTGCATCACCAAACACTTCAACAGACATGACAAACATTGAGAGGCAAGAGCTAATTGAAAAAGAAACTGCAGAAGACATAGCTGCAACAAACAATGTCATTGAATTGGCCTTCAAAAGAATGTCTAAAAGTCTGCAAGTGTTCTTAAGGCCAACATCTCCAAACTCATCAAAGAATAAGTCTCTCCCAAGAAACCCATTAGGATTAAAAGTACTAAAGTGGACGTCTAATCAAAAGACCCACGTATTGACCTTGGTCAGATCCAATGGTGAAATGAAGTACATATCAAGGAAAGAAGCACTAGGCCTTAGTGCTGAAGATTTGCAGGATCTCCTTGAACTTACACTGTGTAGGGATGAAGATGACTTGAGTTCCAAGGAATTTGAAGCAGAATTTAAAAGACAAGCTAGGGAGCTTTTGATGAGGATTAAAAATCCAGAATAATGAAGGGTTTTGGCATTATCTGTTCCAGGGGGAGATTGTTGGGATTGAACCCTGTTGGTGCAGTTGTCTGTCGACTACATCTTAGTTCGAGTCTTAGGTTAGGGCAGATTGTATCATACACGGAAATCGAGAAATCATGTTTTAGACATAGTCTCGCTCATATGACACTAAGATAGTTTCGCTTATGTGTCATTAGGATTACTTTCGCTTATTTGTCAATGTAATGGTTTCGCTGTTGTGAGCATGTCTGTATAAGCGAAACCTCAACCCTATATAAAAAGGGTCTCATGAGCGAAACTAGATAGCAGTGAGGTTGTGATCTTGTATGATACGGCGAAGCCCTGCCAGATTGTCTCCAGCGCTTGTACATTGTTAGCAGATCAATAAAAGAGACGTTAAATTGTGAAATCAAGCTAAACAAAGACTGAATCAATGAATTCCGGCTCTGATTCAGTCTGAGCACTCTTCTGATCGACTCGTCAGGTCGTCTAACGATCCTACAAGTGATCGACTCTTCTGAGTTAATAAAAAAGGTGGTCGATCAGGTGTTAGATACTGATGAGGAGTCCGAGTCAAAATCTGAGTCTAGAGGATCAAATTCGTCAGTCAACAGTGAAAATTCGTCGGTTAAATGGTCTTACAGTAAAGAATTTTTGTTATCAAAAACAAATTTGAATGATGAAATATTCGAAGTAGTTTATACTTTGAATGATTCTGACAAATTATATTACAACAAAGAGTTTCCAATAAGAAGTGTTCATTTTGACAGGATCAAAAAGGTTTTCAAAATGACAGAAATTAATATTTCTGAAATAAAAGATTTAAATCTTACTGGAAAACCTAAAAAATACACTTCAAGAGTTCAACAACGTTTAAACAAGAAAAAGGGTTACAATTCTGGTTCGGGTTCACAAAAGAAACCTAACCAAAATCGTAGCTACAAAAAGAAAGGTCTTGGCTTTATTCCACCAGAAAATTATAAAAATATGAAAAATTCTAAAACAAAAACTGAATTTGTGTCAGGTGGAAGTTCAGAAGATGAACAAAAGAAACCGTTCTGGAGACAGTCAAATCAAGAGTTTCTTGCTAATAAAAGAAAGAATGGGACTGAAGTGTGGCAACCAAAAGAAACTCGTACCTGTTACAGATGTAATGCAGTTGGTCATATTGCATGGAATTGTCAGAAAAACGCCAAAACAAAACAGGGAGTTTCTCAGAAGTTGAAAGAAAAGGTTGTTGATGTTGAACCACCAACTGAAAAACTTAAAGTTTTTGAAAACTCAACTTATGAGGTTGGTGAGTGCTCTAAAAAGAATGTGATCAAACAGAAAGATGAGAACAACCAAGTGTGGGTTGCTAAAAAGGTTAGTGAGAAAGTTGGCGATGAATCTGGTTCCACAAAGCCAGAGGAGCCACAAGGTGAGAAGAAAATTTCAGTGAATGATGAAGAATTTCCATTACTGAAATTTGAAGAAGTTAAAAAGAAAATTGGTAAAACTGAAATCTCGAATCAGTTTTACAAAGAGAAAAATGAATTTGATGTCGAGAAAACTTTTAATGGGAGTGTTAAGAAAATATTTGGGAAAATGTTAAATGGGAAAGCAAAGGGGGTTAAAGATTTTTATGCAACTAAAAAGGCAACATACAACCCTACTGCACAAGAATTGAAAGCCATCAAGCCTGAGAAGACTTGGATGGAAGTCTGTTTTCCATAATAGTCTTAGGACTACGCCGGAGATCCCAAGTTTATATCGTGGATCATGAATCGGCATCATTCATGTTTTTGATAAATTTGTATGTAAGTTTGTTGAAAATGTTTGAAATGTTAATAGGTGAAAGGACTACGCCGGAGCTTCCAGGTTTGTAATTGAGAAGCAGAAATCGGCATCTTTGTGATTAATCTTACAAGTGGCAAAGAGGTTAATGTAGATGACTCATTCCTACAAGTGGTTTTGATTGGTTATACCTACTAGTGGTATTGATTATGATCTTACAAGTGATTATTTTTACAAGTAGGTACAGAGGTTGCTTAATTGCAAATGGTAAATCAGGGACATTAAGTTGTACTTGATTTACTATATATCTGGTTGAAAAACAAGATGATGAACCATTTCCCCATATTTTACAAGTGATAATCTCACAAGTGATAACAACAAACTCATTTTCCGGAAAAATCTTTTCGATTAAAACAAACTTAAGTGTTTTGAAATCTAAATGAGAAAATGGTTTGTTGATAGGGGGAGTTCTGATTGTTTATGCATAGTGAATGGCGATTTGATGTGATTCGATGTCAGTTGTCAATTTTGTATAGTTTGTGTGTGTTCAAGTGGGTCTAGAGCTTAGTTGTTTTCAAATTGTTTTAATGTGTTTGCATTTTAGGGGGAGTAGAAAATTTTTAGAAAATCCAAAAACATTAGAAAATTTGAAAAATACAAAAACATGATAAAATCAAAAATGAGTTTTGTTGTGAATAGAGGAAATGATAGTACATCAGTAGACTGTCACAACATGCTAAAGAATTGTAAAGTTAAAACGTGATAAATAATCTCGCTGTGGATATGCCAGTAGGTTTTCGCACATTTAGTAGATTGTGACGAGATATAAACTAAATTTTCAAACTTGCTTGTTCTGTGGGTTAACAACAACTTGAATATATAGGTAACCGCTGAAATCTTGTTTGAAAGATCCCTTATTCTGAGATACTAGGTCTTTATGCTCAGTGATATCTGGAGTATTATCCCGGGACTTCTGCTGTATGGAAGTACTGACCTAGTCCCCGGATAATGCTTTCCGCAAATGCTTGAAACATAGCATCGCCCTCAGCATGCTGATGAAACAATAAAATTGATAGTCGCTGCTGTTGTAAACAAAAGATCCTCTAAAGGGGACACACCAAAAGTCGAAGCCGTCATCTCTCTGCGTATACGGAAGTATCGACCTGAGCTCTCACGGCCCTCGCATCTAACCCCTGACAGATATCATCTGCGGTATACTCACCTGTAAGACTGAATATTTGGATCTGGATACGGGAGTATATTCAAGAAGTAAGACACACGATGTGACAACCCTCACTAAACCAGGTATCCGTACGATTTAATTAACTATTAATTGCTGCTTAATTACTGTGCTTAACTGAAATTGCTGATGAACTACTACCTGACTGTTGATACTTGTACATATCTGCATCATACTTTACACTCTGTCACTACATTATTTACATGCTGAACCTTAGTGACAAACATGATGCACAAAAGCACAGTAGCATTTGAACGGATAACCTATTGAACATGCTGATAAAGCCAGCATCAGGCAGACACTGCCTCTAAGGCCTGTATGAGCCAGAAATATTTTACTACACCCATAGTGAGTGTAGGGATACAAGGGTTGTAGAAATGCGTCTCTAGGAATAAGATATAATGACTGGATGTGCCTAAAACGTACTCTAAGCACCAAACACAGCACTTTTATTAACATATCAGCTTCTGGCTAACTAATAAAGTGCCAAAACATGAGGAAAATATTCCTGACACTTTGGGAAATAAGTTGTGTCACTAAAAATATTATTAACGACACTTAAAAGCTTACTTAAGCACTTTAACGGATTACTATCCAACCGAACAACCGGATTATACCCGGAACATAAAAATATTGTCAGTAACAATATTGGTCTTTTTCTGAGCCAGTTAGGGTCCCTGAATACCCTAACACCCGCATTATAACACATCACACCACTAACCGAGTTAACCCTAAATCTAACTTGGTTTAACTTAACTAAACTCTAACCATTTGATTGGATTTGAACTAGAAACCCCCCCCCCCTTTGGGCCGATCGGTCCCCATGGGACTAACCATGTACCATTTTTGAATTTTAAAATCCATGATGTCTCATATCTAGAGAACCTCCAAACCAATGGATAAACATGCTAACTTTGCCTATAAATAACTTGGGTTTACATGAAAGATCATTTGTCACAAAACCACCCAAACACAACTCTCCCTCTCTCTCTAATACCTTCGGCCGAACCCCCCTCACCCCCATCCATCCATTTTCGATCTTGAACATCACATTCCAACACCATACAAGTGATAAGGGTCGCATACAAGGAGTCTTGGAGCAAGCGGAAGGCAAAGGACCTCGTTATTTTGCTTTTATCCACCTCTTCTTCGCATAGATTCTTCCCTAGCCCCGAGCTAGAGGTATAACACTTAAAACTCATACTCGAACTAATCTAAGGTGGTTAATAAGATTTGTAACGGTTAAAAGTCGAAAACTTGCGTTTTGAGACATTAAAGTCTACTAAAAACATGAATCTTGATGGTTAAAAGCATAATAGTTGTGTAAAAGTTGTAGTATTTGAAAGTTGTGATTATTTAGGCCCGATCTACGTTGTGGTAGCTCGGATCATCATTTAACCCGGTTTGGTTAAGATCATGGATTTTGACATAAGCTTGTTTTGAATGGTACAAGGGTTAAAAGGTGAAACTCTACCACACGAGAAACATGAACTTGTGTAAAAGTATTTTTACTTGTAAAATAGTGTTTAAAACTAGCGGATCTACGTATCTGCAAGTGGTATTTTCAAAAGACCAAGTGTCGAGAAAATCATGTTTTCTAAAAGTCGGATGACACACTAACAAGTATGATTTTTACAAATCACAAGTGTATAAACACTTGTGAAATGAAAAGTTTCGACAAAATAACGATCTTTGTGAAAGATGACGGGGAGTTGTAAAGATAGATTTATTCTAAAAACGAGGTTTTTACGAGATTAAACTATTTTATACAAAGATGCACAAAATATAACGGGATCTACACTATAGTTTTCGGAAAAACTACAAGTTCATGTGATCATGCGATTTACATACTTGACGACTAGTTTGATGTGTCAGAAATTGTTTGATTGAATCAAGAAGTTGTTGAAATGATTTTTGTAAAAGAAAATGATACGCTTGAAAGCGTGGCCACCTCCAGTTACAGGGGAAACTCTGGCGAAATTTTTCTAAAAACATAACACTTAGAATTATTTACAAGTGTTAGAATTATTTTTGATATGTTTTCAAAATATATTTCGCCATGACTTTACTTACAAATATTCGGAGGTGGGATTTTCACAAAACTAAACGTGATAAATATATATTTGGTAAATATAATTTTTCACAACATTGTTTATGATTATTTTGTGAAAATGCACAAATATTATTTTTAGAGTAAAAATAATATTTACAAACGTTGACGAATCCAAAATAATACAAACGCTTTCACGATAAGCATATAAGTTACAACGGTAATTATTATTACCACACGATTACTAAAACGTATCTTACGCATTATACGGAAAAGATTATGAATGTATATTTTATCAACGTATTATTTTTGGGGAAAAATTATGTGAAATGGAAATATAATATTTTTGAGAAAAATATTTATATTTGGAATTAGAAATGAAAATATATTAAGTGAGACTTAATATTATAAATTGAACGCACATGTATTAAATCCCCCATCCTTGGGAAGGAGATTAACTACCAAGTACATGCAAAATATAAACACGAAATAGTTGTCTAACTATTTCCCAAAAACCTAAACTATAAAGCTAAGGCACGGCCATCCGTCTAATAGAATTAGTACATGTAGGTCGTCGCACAGCTGACATTCGGAGTACTTGGTAGAGACGCACTGACTGTGAGTTCATGTCCCCCTTTTCTCTTAACTGTTTTCAGTTTTCTAAACTGCGGGGGTGAAATACATGTTACTATTTACGAGTACTTTATACATGGTATGGTTAGCGTAAGGAGGGTTACTACTTAGATCATGTGAGTGGGTAGGCGCAACTTGAGGCCATTAATCCTCATTGTAGGACCGAGGGACAGTAGCGGTAGATCTATCTGGGTGTAGCGAGCCCAGCCCCAGGCCCAACAGAACGGACCTCGGGGTGACTTTGTGCCCAACGCAAAATCCGCTAGGTTTGAGTCTTCCTACTTGCACTTCACACATATCAATGGCCTTGCAAACCATTGGTGATCTCTTGTTCCTTATTTGCTACATACCAGGATTTTTGATAAATACAAAGGTTTATTTACTCACTTACACATTAACTTGCTCAACATTATTGTTGATTTTTCAATTTACATGTATTTCAGGGAATTAAAAGGTCTGGCACGGTATGGCACGTTTTCCCGCTGCACTAGTTTCCAAGGTCATCCGGGGTTTAGGGAATGTGACTCTTTCCTGGACAAGTCACAGTCCTTAAACTGTGTTTGTGTATGTTTAAGTCTGTAATGTTTGTTGAACAAGATTATGGTTGTTAGGGTGTTTCCCGTTAAAACAATGTTATGGTATTTTCGGTTTTAAACTTAATGGATGATCTTGCATATTTTTAAATTCATATAGCTTTGTTATGATTAAGCTATGGTATTAAGAAGTCACACCAAATTAACCACGCTTCCGCAAAGCCAGGGTGTGACACACGAATAAGTTAGTATCTAAGACATTAATATTGTATCTCGAAGCAGTTGAAGTTTGTGTGAAAATTTAAGTGGACAAACATACTGACAATCTAGGTGAATGTTTAGAACTGAAAATGTAATCAAGCTTAACGATGTTAGTGACATGTCTCATAAACTGATATGATCCTCTTACACAAACTCACAAAAATATTGTCTGTAAATATTTTTTAGATTCTGTTTTATTCTGATTCAACAAAAAGTGTTTACTTTCTTTCAGAAAAATCCAAAAAGATTTTGTGTGTTTTAGCATAAACTTTTGAAAAAGTCAAAAAGATTTTCGACAACTGATGTTGGAAAGCTGATTTTCAAAATTCCAAGTGCTAAACATGATGGCATTGTTGTGAGGGGGAGTATATCTTAATGGCCAAAATATGTTTTTAAAATCAACAAGTGGTTCATCATGTATGTGTGAATTGAGAAAGAGTGATAGTTGGTGCATATGTTATGAGAGGAAATCATCTGACTATGTCAGGAGTTGGTGCACTACAAATTGTTAAATTTAGAAGATTTACTTCTGGGTTAAGAATGTGCAGGTTTAACCAAGTTTCGATCCTGAAAATTGAAGACTATGTAGTTTGAGCCAGGTTTCGATCTTGGAACATGAAGAGCCAGACAACGATCTTGTATCAAATGTTGCTGAAGGACAAAGGAATGCCAGCAAATCGAGAGGGGGAGTCTGAAGATAGAGAGAGAGAAAAGCCCAGAGACTGATCAAGATTGAAGATGTGATGACACAACATTGTCGTGACTCGATGGACGACTCCGTCAACATCGGAGGGGGAGTCTGTTGGTGCACTACATCTGTCGACTTCGTCTTGGATCGAGTCATACATTGTATTGTATAGATTAGGGCACGTGTTACGAGAAAACATGAGATTGTATGTGTTTAGAGTAAAGGTTTCGCTCATAGGGACATTTAGGAGAGGTTTCGCTTATCTGTCACATGAAGGTTTCGCTTAGATGTACACATGAGGTTTCGCTCATGTGTACATGTCCAAAAGAGCGAAACCTACAGGTCTATAAATAGCTGTCCATTCGAGCGAAACCATAACGAATGTCTTGTATTCCATGCCGAAGTGCTGCCGGTGTGAAGAACTTCATGTAATCAAGTGTTAATCAATACAATTAGCAGTTTTAGTGAATATTCAGCTGTTTCTACCTTCGTTTCTTGTAATTCCGCACCTGAAACGTAGTTGAACGCCTCTGAACGACTCAATCGGGTCAGAACACGATCCTACAAACCCTACCAGAGGAACAGATAATGAAAGCCAAAACCGGATCACAACAATGGATTCACAATAAGGAACTGTTTACTATAAACTTACCCCTTGATTGTGGCTCTAACATCTGACATACTCCAAAGTACTGCCTTTACCAACAACTGCTGATCAAGACAAAGACTGATGAAGACTAAAGCCCTGTTGCCCAATCTACTGCCTTGAGTCAAGCACTGCTGATCATGACAAGTATTGCTGGGTTCACAGCAGTGGAAGGATGCAACAGCAGTTTTACTTATCTTGTGTATTGTAGTGCAACATCAGTAGTTAGCAAGGCAGTAGTTGTTTAGATCAGTAGATAAAGTTTGTTAGTCTGTTAGACGTCACTTTCTTGGTGACGTCAGCCTTGATGCCTCAGTGGTTTGGTTTGCCTATAAATGGAGCAGTACTGTGTATTGTTACATTTGATCGTTTTGGGTGAGTTCTTCTCCTCAATTCAATCCTTTCATCTTGTGCAACCAACCTTGGGGTATCAGGCTGAGGGGGAGTTTAGTATTGTAAGCATGCTTGTAATCCTTTGATTTGTATTATAATCATTCGACTCAAATTGAAGCATGTGTTTATCAAACTATTCTCTTCTTTGATTGTGTTTACAAAGTTTGTTTTCCATTTCCGCTGCACTTAATCTTATTTTATATTTATTGATTTGTCAAATTTATACAAACAAGCACAATCATGATAGCCTCCGATCCTAACAGAGTTTTTTTTGAGTAATTTTAATAGTTGAAATAAATTTTGAAAATAATTTATAGTATAGCCTAATAAAAGTTATATGCGTATTATGTATAAAAATAATAAATAAAAATGTATAATTTTTATTCGAATTTCGAATCGAATCGAATCGAATTTGAAATTATAAATTCGCATTCGATTTACTTGACTCAAATTGAATCGAATTCGAATTCGAATTCTTATAATCGAAACGAATTCTTGATAATCGAATCGAATTTAAACGAATTTCGAATTTTTCGAATTCGAAACGAATTCTGAACACCCCTAATAGTAGGTACAAGGTAGTTTATTTTGCAGGTAATAAATGGTTCATTATATGATGTTTTATTTATAACAGTATGGTGTTTTGTTTGTTGTTAATAAATGGTACATTATGTTTTATTTTGCTGTCAATAAATGATTTATTTTACAAATGTTTAATTTACTTAGATTTTACCCTAATTACACTCAGATTTCTTACACTTTTTAAAATATTAGATCTGTAGCCAACTAATAGCCATTCATAATGACACAACATTCACTACTTGGTGCTAATATGAAGGTCTATATCTCTATAATACAAAACATGATCCTCGAATCATGGATACATATATCAATTATCTTGGTAAACATTGAATAAAAAGCATGATTGCAGAAAACAATTAAATCACTCGTAACCGCAATGTTCGGTTACATGTTATTTATCATATTAGAAATTTGATTTTTTACTTGAGATGCATTTAGGAAAAATACTTAAATGTTTTCTAAAAAACTTTAATTTTTGTAAACGTCAATTTGAAAAATTCCATGATACATGCAGAAAACAATTGAATTAGTGGATAACATATATTGTGCTGATTTATTTTTTAATATTCTTTTCTATATGACGTATCCATCAAAAATATTCTATATTCTACATTTATAAAGGGTGTACAGTAACTTACCTTTTAGTTTTATTTTATTTTTTTTTTTGTCTTTTTTCTTTTGCTTTTGTCTTTTTTTTTTAACTTTTTAATTTTTTTTTTGTTTTTTTTTCGTATTTATACCTTTCAAATTTTAATTTTAACACTTATAACCCGTTAACTTTCTAAGAATTTTGTAATCGAGTTTTACGTGTTTATTTTTATGTATACTAGATTATAACCCCGTGTATTACACGGGGTTGAACAAATAAATTTTATATACTAAATAATAAAACAATATATCTTTAAAACCTTATTTATTGTACAGGTTGAATAAATATAATTTTAGATATTAAATAATAAAAAGTTATATCTATAAGAACCATATTGTACGGGTTGAATAAATGTAATTTTGTATACCAAATAAAAAAGTTATATCTTTAAAACCACGTGTATTTCACGGGTTGCATAAATGTAATTATATATACCAAACAATAAAAAAAATTACATCTTTAAAAATATGCGCATTACACGGTTTAGATAAATGTAATTTTCTGTACTAAATAATAAAAATATATATCCTTAAAAAACCCCGTGTATTGTACGAATTGAATAAATCTTATTTTATATATCAAATAATAAAAAGTTATATCTTAAAACACCTCATGTGTTACACGGGTCGAGTAAATGTAATTTTGTATAGTGAAAATAAAAATATTTAATATATTAATACAAAGTTTGGTTTTCGTGATAAAAATAGATTATTCTGTTGTTGCAAAATTTTTAACGAAGTCTTAATAAATTTAACCCTTTATTTAAAACTCCGTAAATGTATAAATGATAAATAATATTAGTTAATTTTATTTTAAGTTTCATAAAATTTATTTGATACCAAACTAAACAAAACATTCAAATATAATTAATTCAAATAAATAATATTATAAATGAGAAAGAGATTAAACTAAATAATAATTATTATCCATAAGATATTAAACTAATAATATTTAGTAGTAGGGTTATCTATAATATAAGATATTAAACTAAATAGTATTTAGTAGTAGGGTTATATATAATTAATTAGAAGAAATTAAATTAAAATAATAATTATCTATAAGAGATTGCCTAATATGATGACAAGTGTCTCTAAAGTGGTTTCTTTTATTATATAGTACTAGCGGTAAGACCCGTGTGCAAACACGGGTCGTTTCTTAGAAAACCATGCATAATATATTTTAATATAAAGTATAAATTGGTATATAGATATTGTAATTTTTAGTTTAGTTTTTTATTTGATTAAATATTAAAACTCTGTTTGAGGTATCTAAAACTCTGTTTGACTAAAGTCAACCACTGTTTGTAAAGGGTAATCTCTGTTACGCCAAATCACTGTTTCTTAAGACTCTGTTTATAACCAAACAGATGTTTCAAACATATGTTTCTCATACTACTGTTTGAATTCCTAACATCTGTTTCAAAAACAGACATTACAAAAGGAAAAACAAACATCTGATTGACCAAAAGTTAACAAACATTTAACCTTTGTTTTCAAAAACCAAACCTCTGATTCATAAACATGTTTTAGGTTTCAAAAGAGTATATCATTTTTTTAAGGTATCTAAAACTCTGTTCGACTAAATTAAACCACTGTTTGTAAAGGGTAATCTCTATTTTGCGAAATCACTGTTTCTCAAGACTCTGTTTGTAACCAAACTGAGGTTTCAAACCACTGTTTGAAATCCTAACCTCTATTTCAAAAACAAAGATTACAAAAAAAAAACAAATATCTGATTGACCAAAAGTGAACAAACATTTACCCTTTGTTTTCAAAAACCAAACCTCTGGTTAATAAACAGATTTTAGGTTTCAAAAGAGTGTATCATTTGTTTGAGGTATCTAAAACTCTGTTTGACTAAAGTCAACCACTGTTTGTAAAGGGTAATCTCTGTTTCGCCAAATCACTGTTTCTCAAGACTCAGTTTGTAACCAAACAGAGGTTTTAAACATAAATTCAAAATTTTTACAACAACAGCCAATCTAAATAACAAAATGTTAAATCGTTTTAAAACAATAAACCAAAACCTAAATACAATCGAGCAAACATTTTTCTATATTTTTTGCAACATCAATTAAGTATGAATTCATAGAAGCCAATTTCCTTCATTATCCATCTACTGCACCTGAAACAAATATTTATACATAGTTAAAAATCATTTGCAATCAAAATCATCATGATAAAAAGTTACAATCCAGTTAAATTTGAAGCTTTCTTTGCATCAACTTCCTTCTAACGTTTGTTGGGCCGAAAGGCAAGACTATTATGGTTATAATGTGCTGGGAGAATATATCCTTAACAGCAGATGCTCTGTTTCAACTTCATCAGACATTTAAATTTCCTCAGTCATGTTCTTGAAGGTTGTAGCTAACATATCAACCTCATTAGTTAAGTTATAAAATCAATAAAAAATAGCCATAACCAAATTAAGAAATTAAACCTAAAATCTACAGTTACCAATCAAAATGGGATAAGGTGTTTACCTTCACCGCAAATTGAAGTGATGGCTGACTTTAGCGATGAGATGCGGTTGGTGATTCATTGAACCTTCCAAATCTACATGATGTAAATAAGAGAAAACACTTAATAAAAAAAATGTAAACCCATTTCACAAGTTTTCATTCTATGCAAAGTCAGCAACTACCAAGTTGCTTTGCATTTAAAGAGACAAAAAAAATATAAGTTTTGCTTCTTAACCCGACAGTGGTTTCAAACCAAAGTTTTAACCCAACAGTGGTTTGAACCACTGTTTTTTCCACAAAGCACTGTTTTAACCCAACAGTGGTTTCAAATCAGAGTTTTAACCCAACAGTGGCTTCAACCACTATTTTCTTCATAAAACACTGTTTTAACTAAACCACATTTTTAACCCAACAGTGGTTTCAAACCCTAAGATAAACAAACCGAACAACAGCCACTTTTCAGCAACATTTTCATCATTAATCTTGGAATCTTCAGACTCAGGAATGTTTCTAGAATCTTGAATCTCAACAGCCACTTTGGAATCACCACAGAAAGCGTCGATGGAACAACATTTCTAATCACGTGATCAACTGCAATGATTTTTTTAATGTTAAAACTATGCATCGATAAACTTTGAAGCATGATTATATGTAACTAAGAAAGTTTAAAGGTTACCTGTGGCAGGAGTCTTGGGGCTTAAGGCTTGTGACATAAACGATCTACTCCTGGTTCCGTTATCTCAGATGTTTCACTTGGTTCCGTTATCTCAGATAGCTGATTCATCGTGTCCTATATATCAACCTATAAAAGCAATCAGGTCAACCCTTGTATATTTTCTATATAATCTAATATATAAAATAGCATTTACAAACTATGATGATCATTCTACCATCATTCTTTGCCGGACTTCCTCTGTAGCTTTCTCAACGGCAGCCCGTTCGCATTCAGCTCTCTCGCGGAATTCAGCAAAGGCCCGTTCACGAGCTTCACGGATTGCTCGATTGACTGCTAATCGGTTTTTCTCCCACTCCCTTTCTTTAGCAGCTACTTCTTCGTCAATAGATCTAACACGATCTTTTTGTGATACTTTGTTTGGCCCAGACTCCTCAACAATTTTTTCTTTGATTTCGTTTGTATTTTCGATGTCGGGTGTTTCCATTCGTGGTAGTTATCAGATACGGTTCAATCTATAGAAGTTTTTTCACAGAAATATGCTTCTTCTACTTGAAATTCATAAGAAACTTCAATGTCTTGAGTTGTTTCCACATTTACACCATTAATTTTGACATCATTGCTTGCAACATGAACACGATCTGTATCTACAGGTCCGTCAATCGAAACACACCTTCAGGTCCTTCAACCAAAACACACCGAAATGAACCGAAACTCGTCCGATTCGAATCACGATTAGACTGGATAATCTACAAAAAACTTACAATTCCAATAATATCAGTCGAAACCTTTAATCGACCAAACTAAAAATCAATAATAATTACAAGTTCTTGAGGTTAGTCATCCAGTAGCTAAACCCAATGCTAAAAAAATGAATCTTGATTATAAGTAACTACCTGGAGCAGCAACTTCCTCATCATCATCGGAATCAGCGTCAACATCATGATCGTTGTGGTCGTCTTCTTCCTTAACATACTAAACAAATTATTATAATGGTATTTATTTCAAAAATTAGTGGTAACGTATCCTATATGCCCAAAAGGTAAGGATTTACCTCGATTATCAAAAGGATGAGGTTACAGATTTGAATTTTGGAGCTCTTTTTGCTACCAACAATGGCACCTCTATCCTTGAAAGCAGCAGCGGCGGTAGTCTTGACAGTAGTTGTTTGGTTCCAACTGGTGGACTCATTCCCGATCCTGCTCCACACATTTGCTTCTCTTCACCATTTGGGCCGACCAAAGGCAGTGTCTCTAATAATTTTGGGCCTTAAAATTGGCAGTAATAAGGTTCTGCTGGTCATTCTTCTTTTGTCTTGCACGTGAGTTGTTCAGGCCTGCTCATTATCATCCACTCGTTTCTTTACTCTACGGTCCAAGCTTCACTGAAAATGTTTTGAACAGTCTGACTTAATACGGATCAGGGAACGATTCAGATTCAAGTTGGCTCATACGAGTCGATATTTGTGGAATCGAACAGTCTGAGTGTCGGTTTGTAATCATCGCAGAATCATTATTCATCCGCAAAATCGAGTTTTGTGCACAGATTTTAAGTTGCGCTTCGGTACAATTAGGTCACAAATTATCAACATGATATATTATTCACATATCAATAACATTATTTATTACTGAAAATGACAATTGGAGTAACAATTAGCAATCAAACCGAATCAAACAACGAAGAACATTTGGTATAGCTTCTGATGACTCTCCACACCTGCTCCAGATACCTGTTCAAGTTGGTTCAGCAGATATATCAGTTTCATACGAAACCAGAATTATATAAATCGTCTGGCTTACGGATCAGGGAACAATTCAGATTCAAGTTGGCTCATACGAGTCGATATTTGTGGAATCGAACAGTTTGAGTGTCGGTTTGTAATCATCGCAGAGACATCAAAATGAGTGTTATCTAAGACGATAATGAAGATCGGCTGAAACTCGATTAGGGCTAAATTTGTTCAAGTCAAAGATTATATATAAACATATACAATTATACCTCTCCACTGTCATCATCATCAGCTTCATCATCATGAACTTCTGACTTTGACTTTTCATATTCATTTTCTTCAAGCTGCGCGTAGATATTCAGAGTTTCTGTTAGCAAAGGAAGATTGAAATTAACCGATAATAAACCCTAAAAACAAAAATTACCTGATGATTAAGTTATCAAACACACTCCGATCGGCGAAAAACGACTCTTTTGAAACCCTAGAGAGAGAAAGAAAGAGGAGAGAGAAGACTGGAACTTCAAATGCATGTATGATATAAAATCGATTGAAGAAGATACAACTGGGGATGAATTTTAGAGAGAGAAAGGGTTTTAGAGAGAGAGAGAGAGTTGAGAGTTGATAAAAGCTCTAAGAAATTAGAAAGAACTTATATGGATATGGTTTGAATTTTAAATCTGGAGCCAAGATTTTGAATTTTGAATCCGATCAGAGGTATGAATTTTGAATAAATATCAGAGGTTTCAATTACCCTCCCATTTGACTCAGTAGGATGTCACCTGATCGGTCAGCATGTTCGATCGGGTGGCACTCCAATACATCGAACGAGTTGAAAATCGATTAAGTGTTGAAGCGTAGTATCTCATGATCCGAAGAGTAATTCAACCCAACCGTAGTTCGATCAAACAGCACTTCGTTCAATACTAAACTTCATGAAATTGTCAATGTGTGGGGCCATGTGCTAGCCGATCGGTTGGCCTGGTCGATCGGCTGACATGTTCGATAGGTTGGGCTGTTCGTTCGAACAGCCTGTTCGATCGGTCAGCATCCTGACCTGGTCGGCCTGTTCGTCTAACAGTTGGCTGTTCTGATTGTTTGACGTTATATCGAGGTACTTTGACAACGAGCTGAACCATGGCAACTTCGTCCTTACTTGTTTCCCCTGCTCGGACAGGAATCACCCAAGTCCGACCGGTGAATGGCTCGGAATGGTAGTTTAACGTTTAACCCTAAATCGGTGAACCTCGTAGATGGAATCCGAATCTTGAACCACACAACCGTTAGAATGTTTAGTGAGTTGGCTCAAGCTCCGTTTCTACCGGTTCGAAGGCATTGAGTGTAAAAGAGTTAAAAGAAAGTTGGAAATCCTTCTTTCAATCCTTCACACCATGTAAATGTTCAGATCTGTAATAGATCTTAGTTTGTTTATGTGGAAATCGGCTAGATCCAAGTGATTCTTGGTGGATTGAGGCCAAAACATGAAGTTCTTGAAGAACACCATGATTACATCATCCTAGAACACTTAGATCTTGATGATTTCACGGTTAGAATTCAAGATTTGAAAGATAGAAAGGTGTAGGAGTGTGCATAGATCAAAATCATACAAGATTTAGGATGAAATCTTACCGGGATTGAGAGAAATCTGAGAAATAGTGAAGAACACGAGCTGGTCGGTCAGAAGGTTTCCAGAAGTGGAAAGAATGACAATGACAGGCCTATTTGTAGGCTTCCCAAAGAGGAAAGAGCTGGCCAATCGGCCAGGCATCCCGATCGGACAGCCTGCTCGATCGGACAGTCCGTCCGATCGGCTGGGTTGTTCGATCGGCTAGGAGCTTAATCGATCCACAGTCTGTTTTGAGTTTTCGGTGCGATGATTTCTGATATTTCGATTTCGATTGAAGACGATACGAATACGATAGAGTTTCCTATTCAAATTACTTTTAGTCCCAACTACTATATCTACATACAAGCATCTATATTTCACACTATCCTTTCACTACCATTCATCATGATTCGATTTTGATTGAGTTCGATTGAGTTTCGAGTTTCGATTCGATTGATCACCACACATAACATAAAGTAAACACGCACAGGTAACACGTAAGGTACACACACGTAATATAACACCAAATTCGCATAATTTGAGTTTCGAGTTCGATTGATGATTCGATTAGCTTGATTATTGACTGATTAACTTTATCGCATTGTTACTTCCTACTATTCACAGTCGTAAAGCGTTTTGCGTCGATTAACATTCGATTACTTCGATTCTTTTGATAAACAACACTTACTCCACATAATACAAACAATAAAACATAAAATAGGCTAATTACAGTCAAAGAAGTCAAACTTGACTTGGACTTTGACTTTGACATTGACATTCGAAAGAACGGGGTGTTACAGCCTCCCCTTGTTTAGGGAATTTCGTCCCGAAATTAGGCTGAAAGCTGCACAGCATCGTGAATGTTTTACCAATTTCTCGCTTCAGATCTTCATTTAAACAACTGTGGATACTTAGCCTTCATGTCGCTTTCGAGTTCCAAAGTAAACTCCGCGCCTCGTTTGCCTTCCCATCGGACTTTCACGATAGGGATGCGCGAGCGTCTGAGTTGCTTGGTTTGGCGATCCATGATTTCGACAGGCTTTTCCACGAAGTGTAGCGTTTCGTTGACCTGAAGGTCGTCGAGAGGTACAATTAGATCATGATCAGCTAGGCATTTTCGGAGGTTTGACACATGGAAAGTCGGGTGGACGTTACTAAGCTCCTCCGGTAGTTCGAGTCTGTAGGCGACTTTGCCGATCCATTCCAGAATCTTAAAAGGTCCAACATATCGAGGCGCTAATTTCCCTTTCTTGCCGAATCTGACCACACCCTTCCAAGGTGATACCTTTAGGAGTACGTAGTCACCAACGTCAAATTCAAGGGGCTTGCGTCTTCTATCGGCATAACTTTTCTGTCTATCCCTGGCTTTCGACAAGTTGTCTCGAATCTGGAGGATTTTGTCAGTCGTTTCTTGCAGTAGCTCGGGACCGGTTAATTGCGAGTGACCGATCTCGTGCCACACAATAGGCGAACGACATCTTCTTCCATATAAGGCCTCGAATGGTGCCATTTGGATGCTGGCATGATAGCTGTTGTTGTACGAGAATTCGACCAGCGGTAGGTATTTGTTCCAACTACCACCGAAGTCTATGACACACGCACAGAGCATGTCTTCAAGAGTACGGATCATTCTTTCAGTCTGTTCGTCGGTTTGAGGATGGAATGCGGTACTCAGGTTAAGCGTCGTACCAAGAGCTGCTTGAAATGTTTCCCACAATCGCGAAGTAAACTGAGCATCATGGTCCGAAATCATGTCACGAGGCGTACCATGATTACAAATGATCTCGTCGGTGTAGATTCGGGCTAGTCGTTCCACCTTGTAGTCTTCCCGTATTGGTAAGAAGTGGGCTGATTTGGTCAGACGATCAGCTATAACCCAAATGCTGTCGTGACCTGATGGCGTGGGTGGAAGTTTGGTTATGAAATCCATAGCTATACTTTCCCACTTCCATATAGGGATTGGAGGTTGTTCGAGTAAGCCAGAAGGTCGTTGATGTTCAGCCTTAACTCTCACACAAGTCAGGCAACTTCCAACATAAAGAGCGATATCCCGTTTCATGCCCGGCCACCAGTACTTATAGCGAAGATCCTGGTACATTTTATCGGCACCGGGATGAATAGAATATCGGGATTTGTGGGCTTCGTCCATTATAATCTTTCGCAAATCGGCCCGCTTAGGGATCCAAATTCGGTCCAGATAATAGAAAATCCCATTTACTTTGCTGACGAGCTGAGCTCCATCGTGATAGATCCTCTCTTTCTTCAAGGTGCGTTCATTGAAACAAGCGTGCTGGGCTTCGCGGATGAGGGTTTCGAGATCATGCTGGGCTTGGGTATTGCGAATACTGAGCAGATAACTCCGTCTGCTGAGCGCGTCGGCAACAACATTTGCTTTGCCTGGGTGGTAACGAATCTCACAGTCGTAATCGTTAAGAAGTTCTACCCATCGGCGTTGATGCATGTTAAGTTCTTTCTGGTTGAAGATGTGTTGTAAACTCCTGTGATCGGTGAAGATCGTACACTTGGTACCATACAGGTAGTGTCGCCAAATCTTCAATGCAAAAACAACTGCGCCTAGCTCGAGATCATGGGTTGTATAGTTCTTCTCGTGGATTTTGAGCTGACGAAATGCGTAAGCTATAACCTTGTCCCGTTGCATGAGAACACAGCCAAGACCAAGATTGGAAGCATCACAATAGACAATGAAATCGTTGTTTCCGTCGGGCATCGTGAGAATAGGAGCATTGCAAAGCATATGCTTGAGGGCTTGGAAAGCAGACTCTTGTTCGGTTCCCCAATCAAAAGGCTTGTCTTGATGAGTAAGGGCGGTAAGCGGCACAGCGATCTTAGAGAATCCTTTGATAAATCTTCGATAATAGCCCGCCAGTCCGAGAAAAGAACGAACTTCGGACGGGTTCTTAGGCGTAATCCAGCTCTTAACTGCTTCAATCTTCGCGGGATCGACATGAATACCTTGACTATTAACGATGTGACCCAGAAATTGAACCTCCTCTAGCCAGAATTCGCACTTGGAGAACTTGGCGTATAGTTGATTCCCCTGGAGTAGCTCGAGAACCAAACGAAGATGTTGTGTGTGTTCGGCTTTCGATTTGGAATAGATCAAGACATCGTCGATGAACACGATGACGAAACGGTCTAGAAATGGCTTACACACGCGATTCATCAGATCCATGAAAACCGCGGGTGCGTTAGTTAAACCAAAAGGCATAACAATGAATTCATAATGGCCGTATCGAGTTCGAAAAGCGGTTTTAGGAATGTCTTCCTCTTGAATGCTCAATTGATGATAACCTGAACGTAAATCGATCTTCGAGAAACACTTGGCACCTTGCAGCTGATCAAACAAGTCATCGATTCGAGGCAAAGGGTAACGGTTCTTGATGGTTAACTTATTCAATTCCCGATAGTCGATGCATATCCTGAACGACCCATCCTTCTTTTTAACAAAAAGGACTGGTGCGCCCCAAGGAGAGGTGCTCGGGCGAATAAAGCCTTTTTCAAGTAACTCCTGGAGTTGGTTCGAAAGTTCCCTCATTTCGGATGGTGCGAGTCGATAAGGGGCTTTGGCAACAGGGTTAGCTCTAGGAATAAGGTCGATACGAAAGTCGATATCACAACTTGGCAGTAGTCCTGGGAGATCATCAGGGAACACCTGAAGAAATTCACGGACCACTGGTACGTCTTTAACTTCGGCCTTCTTTTTCTTTTCCCTCTCCGCTACTACAATGTTGGCCAAGAAAGCTCTGTATTCCTTGCGGAGATACTTGCTA
Organism: Helianthus annuus; assembly: GCF_002127325.2. Taxonomy (NCBI): domain Eukaryota; kingdom Viridiplantae; phylum Streptophyta; class Magnoliopsida; order Asterales; family Asteraceae; genus Helianthus; species Helianthus annuus. Next base: position 31,835,516 of record NC_035439.2, on the reverse strand, counting down.
GCATGGATGCATGACATGAGCTTGAGACCTTTCGAAGCTGTTTCACCATATACACATAATAGATCACCATTCGCGAGCGAGAATCGAATCATTTTATCAAAGCACACAACTTCAGCATGGTTTTCGCAAAGAAAATCCATGCCTACTATGACATCGAAGCTTCCGAGTTGCATAGGAATAAGGTCGATAGGGAAGATATGATTTTTGAGCTCGAGGGTACAATCGCGGAGAACAGAGTTAACGGCGACAGTTCTTCCAGTAGTGACTTCGACTTCCAATGACGAGGGGAGATAAGAGCGCTTACGACTAAGGAGCTTCTCGAATTCAAACGACACAAAGCAGTTATCGGCTCTAGTATCAAACAAACATGATGCATAAATACCATTCACAAGGAAAGTACCATTAATGTCACGGCTCCCCGACCCACCCTGGACGGAGTCGGGGGACCGCGAGACAGTTCCCGTGGTATTTAATTAATGCGGCAGCGGAAGTCTTTTTATAACAGGATCTTTTATCCGTGAAATATGCTCGTTTAATATATTATACAAAGTTTAAGGGATAAATCCGATAATTTACAATACGTTGATTTCACATAGAAATCTTTATTTTTCAAAACACGATTTATTCATTTATTTACACTGAGCCACTTCTCTGAGCTTGATAGTGCTTTACTGCACTTTTCCTGGATCACACAGATCACCTGAAACATGTTTGAAAAAGGTTTTGTCAGCGGAAAAATACTGAGTGAATCATTCTGTTTTTCTAAAACGACCCGTTAGTTATAATTTACAGTATTAAGAGCGATTACAATGTTTCTATCAACCAATTATCAAGAATGGGTATTTGTCACTCGATTCATTTCTGTGACTGTGGTCATACCACTATTAGGTCCCGTTGCCCAAATAGTGACGGTGTACTCACACAGAGTAGAAATAACTCACATAGAGTAATATGCACTCACATAGAGTGATAATAACAGTAATGTGCACAATACCCCACATACCAGCTGTAATTTGGTGATTACAAAGACTTAATCCCTGTAATTATAACCTTGAAAATAATTTGAGGTATTGTAGTACTTACTCACAAACTGTGAGAAAACAGTTAAAAAGAAGAATGACTCACAAACGGTGAGAAAAGAGTTTGTAAAAGGGGAATGACTCACATTGCAGTTTAACGAGCAATAGATATAAGCCTACTGATTAGCCTTGCTTAAACCTAATTTAACACAATGCACACACACAGGTTAGTAACTAATACAGCAGTTACGTCAATTCACGAGATTACACCTTCACAACGATTAATCAGTGCAATACTCGATAATTCAATCGGATTCACAACGAATAACAGAGCATAGTCCGAATTCGAACAGCACTCTAATATTCAAGCCGAAATCACGCGAATAATCAAAGTACAAGCTCAATTGAGCAGCACCCGGACTATCGTTGGATAGTTATAATCGATCGGACGTTGAATCGTAATAGCGATCGAGTTATTACCCTGATTGCGGCAGCGTTTCGATAATTGTGTGTGTGTTGGACTGTTTTGCTTATAACTCGACGTATATTATGAATTTTTACGTCGTTCAAGTGCCAAATTTCAAGTCCCAACCCCTTCTATTTATACTGAAAATTTGACACCGTCGCGTAGCGCGAGGGGGTACCCCTTTAGGCGTCGCGCTACGCGAGTGACCACCCTACTTTCATAGACTAGGTTTTTGCGTGTGTAGGCTTGTTGAGTCGTTAGATTTTTAAAATTCTATTTCGACAGAGAGTTATGATGATAATCGTAACTAGGGTTTTGCCCCCCCTGAGTTTTAGGGGCCCTGATCCTGATTCCGATTATTCTGGAAATTTTAGGGTTAGTACAGAATTACTTGGGTTTCTTAATTAGGGTTTCCTTACTAGCTAATTATCATCCTAATTATGGATTTTAGTGGCAGTTGTTACATCCTCCCCACCTTAAGAAAAATCTCGTCCTCGAGATTTACTGGAATAGACGAGGATATTTTCGCTTCATTTCCGATTCCAGTTCCCAAGTGTATTCTGGTCCTCTTCTTGAATTCCATTTGACCTTTACTAGCACTAGTCGTTTGTGCTTGAGAAACTTGACTTTTCTATCTTCAATCTGTAGTGGTTTCTCTATAAATTTTAACTTTTCGTTCACCTCTATATCTTGAAGAGGTACTACCAGGGAGTCGTCTGCTAAACATTTCTTAAGATTGGATACATGAAATACATCATGTACTCCAGCTAATTCTTCTGGTAGTTGTAAACGATAAGCAACTGGTCCTATTCGTTGAATCACGGGGAATGGTCCAACGTATCTTGGACTTAGCTTTCATTTCTTACCGAATCGTACTATTCCTTTCCAAGGAGAGACTTTTAAAAGTACTTTATCTCCTACTTGAAATTCTAAAGGCTTGCGACGATTGTCTGCATAGCTCTTTTGACGATCTCGAGCCGTTTTCAATCTTTCCTTAATCTGAGTTATCTTGTCAGTAGTTTCTTGTACTATTTCAGGACCTGATAATTGACTTTCTCCGATTTCTGCCCAACATACTGGAGTTCTGCACTTACGTCCGTAGAGTGCTTCAAATGGTGCAGCTTCGATGCTTGAATGATAGCTATTGTTATAGGAGAATTCAATTAATGGCAAATGGCTATCCCAATTACCACCAAAGTCAATTACACATGCTCAGAGCATGTCCTCTAGAGTTTGTATTGTCCTTTCACTCTGTCCGTCTGTTTATGGATGATAAGCAGTACTTAGATTTAGTCGAGTTCCCATTGCTTTCTGAAAACTTTTCCAGAAATGCGAAGTAAATCGACTATCTCTATCCGATACAATGGAGAGCGGGACTCCATGTAGGGATACTACCTCGTCCACGTAGAGTTGTGCTAACCTTTCCATACTAAAGGTTTCTTTCATTGGTAGGAAATGAGCTGATTTGGTTAAGCGGTCTACAATTACCCAAATCGCATCATTACCTCTTTTGGTTTTGGGTAACTTTGTAACAAAATCCATTGTTATAAGTTCCCATTTCCATACAGGCATTTCTAACTGTTGTAGTAGTCCTGAAGGTTTCTGGTGTTCAGCTTTAACTTGTGAACAAGTTAAGCACTTGGATACGTATTCGGCTATATCCTTTTTCATTCCTATCCACCAGAAATTATTTCTTAAATCTTGGTACATCTTATTGTTTCCTGGGTGCATAGTATACCTAGATTTATGAGCTTCTTCTAAAATCTTATTTCTTAACTCTCCTTGCTTAGGTACCCAAATTCGTTTCTTATGGAATTTCCAAATTCCATCATTTCCTTGTTCTAGTTCTTTTAGGTAACCTTTCATTCCTTCAGCATCATCTTGGATTGCTGTTTTCTGGATTTCTTTAATTTGTGCCATTAAATCTACTTGTAGATTTAACCTCAGAGCACGGACTCGTTTCTGTTTCTCATGATACTTACGACTTAAGGCATCTGCAACTACATTTGCCTTTCCTTCGTGATATTGGATATCACAGTCGTAATCGCTTAGCATCTCCATCCATCTTCTTTGCCTCATGTTTAATTCTTTTTGCCCAAATATATATCTTAAACTTTTATGATCGGTATAGACAGTAAACTTACTTCCATACAGATAATGTCTCCATATCTTAAGGGCAAAAATTATGGCTCCTAATTCTAGATCATGAGTCGTATAATTTTCTTCGTGCTTTTTCAATTGTCTAGAAGCATACGCAATCACCTTCTTACGTTGCATTAACACACATCCGTATCCTAATTTTGAAGCATCACAATATACTTCAAAATCTTCTGTTCCTTCGGGTAAAGCTAAGATTGGTGCATTCGTCAACCTATGCTTTAAAATCTTAAAGGCTTCTTCTTGTCTAGGTCCCCATTCAAACTTAGCAGCTTTACAGGTTAACTTAGTTAATGGTACGGCTATCTTAGAAAAATCTTTGATAAATCGTCTATAGTATCCAGCTAAGCCTAGAAAACTTCTTATCTCCATTGCTGTTTGTGGAACTTTCCACTTCGTAATTGCTTCTATCTTAGCAGGATCTACATGGATACCTTTGTGATTTACCACATGACCTAAGAATTGTACTTCTTGTAGCCAAAATTCACATTTCGATAATTTGGCATAAAGCCTTTCGTTTCTTAACAAAGTTAAGAGAACATGTAAATGCTCACAATGTTCTTTTTGGCTTTTGGAGTAAATAAGTATATCGTCGATGAAAACGATCACAAATTTATCCAAGTATGGTTTACAGATTCGATTCATCATGTCCATGAATGCTGCTGGGGCATTCGTTAATCCAAAGGGCATGACTGTAAACTCATAATGACCATACCTAGTTCTAAAAGCAGTTTTAAGTATGTCCTCTTCTTGTACTTTCAACTGATGATATCCAGATCTTAAATCTATCTTAGAGAAATACCTAGCCCCTTGCAATTGATCAAAAAGATCATCAATCCTAGGTAATGGGTATCGATTCTTAATCGTAACCTTATTCAATTCTCTATAATCGATACACATTCTCATCGATCCATCTTTCTTTTTCACAAACAGTACCGGTGCACCCCAAGGGGATGAACTAGGTTGTATGAATCCTTTGCTTAATAATTCATCTAATTGCTTTTTCAATTCTAGCATTTCGGTAGGTGCTAATCTATATGGTGCTTTAGCTATTGGTGCAGTACCTGGAATTAAATGAATTCTAAACTCTACTTCCCTATCAGGTGGTAATCCAGGTAATTCTTCTGGAAAAACGTCTGGGTATTCTGACACTACCGGGATGTCCTGAAGTTCCTTATCCTTAGTGTTAATGATTACTGAAATCATATACACCATTTCCTGTTTTCTTGAATAACTAGCCAACTTCATTACTGAGATGAATTTTAGTGGTTTTCGAGGTCTATCTCCAGTAATTAAAATTACTTCTCCTGTAGGTGTTTGAATTTCTACTGCATTTTTGTCACATAGGATTCGTGCATGGTTGGCTATTAACCAATCCTTTCCTAATACTACATCGAATCCTGCTAAATTCATTGGTAACAAATTTGCAGAAAACTTATGGCCTAATAGTTCTATTTTTCCTTCTTGCCAGATTTTATCTATTTTCACAGAATTTCCTTCTGCGGTTTCTACTGTGAAGTTTTGCCTAAGAGTGGTTAATGGTAACTTAAGATCTTGGCAAAATAAAGTATTTATAAAACTTTGGTTCGCACCAGAGTCAAATAATACTTTTGCAAATACGTTGTGAACTAAGAACATACCAGCTATCACATCTGGAATGAGTTCAGCCTCTTGAGTGGTCAGCTGGAATGCACGAGCATTTTTCTTGGTTGTTCCTTCCGTGGGTTTGGCTTGGTTAACTATAGGTTTAGCTAACTTAGGACATTCAGATTGAAAGTGTCCCCTCTCTCTGCAATTATAACAAACTTTTGTTTTCTTTCTGCAGTCTTCTTCCCGATGTCCTTTCATTTTGCAAATATTGCAAACCATGTTGCATTGTCCATAATGCTTCTTTTTGCAAACTTTGCAGAAAGGAGATGATGAGGATTGTCCGGTTCCTCTTTTCTTGACATTACCCACACGAAATCCTTGGGTAATCTTGTGAGCTAATTCCTTCTTGCGATCTTCCTCTCTTGTGCGTACCAATTCATCGGTTAGGGTATTAGCTAATTCTACAGCATCGTCAATAGTACGAGGTCTCGCAGCTTTAACGATGTTTCGGATTTCACTAATTAACCCCCAGATGTAACGAGAGATAAGTACCGGTTCTGGCGAAGCCAGTGATGGCACTACCCTTGCGTATTCAAAGAATGTCGAAGTATAGCCCCGACAATCTACGCCTAACATACGATGACTTAGGAACTTGTTTGCCATTTGTTCCTTCTCGTATTCGGGACAGAATTTTCTTTCTACCAGACTCTTAAATTCTTCCCAACTCATTGCATAAGCTATCCTTCTCCCTTTTGCTTGGAGGACCGTGTTCCACCATTCGAGTGCTCCTTCTTTGAACAGATTTGATGCATACATCACCTGGTCTCCATCGGCACATTTGCTTATTGCAATTACTGCCGCAGTGTTGCAGTTGCCCCTTCGTTACCTGCAAATTCAGCGGGTTTGCAAGCAAGAAATTCTTTGTAAGTGCAACCAGGCGTTGCAGCTTTCATTCTTTTAGGGAGTGGGGCCTGCTGCGGATCATGATCGTCATGATTACCGCCTCCATTTATGCTGTTACTGCCGTTATCTTCTGGAATACGTTTACTAGGAATTAATTGTGGTTCGGCAGGTTTTCGAACAGCAGCTACAATTTCTGGAATAGCATGAGCTATCCCTTGGGCGATAAAATGCTCGATATCTTGTCGAGTTATATATTGATCTTCCTGTTCTTGCTCAGATTGATTTACTTCATTAATTGGTTCATTGTTAGCGTTTTCCATCTGCTAATTGGTAAAATTATTAGTGTCTAACTTATCAATGACAAAATTCACATAGATACACATAGATTATCACAACATACGAATATAACCAAAATTGTCGATTTCTCGACTTTTACTTTGTTAGTATATTGTATATGCATCCATACACACCGTATCTTACAGAGTTTTATTGCCCATTTTACAGAATTTTAAGTTACTATCATATAATACGGCTTTCTGTGGTTTAACTAACTGTTCTAGTAACGGTGCTCCCTTTCATCGTACTTCCAAGTTAGATGCTCCCCCATTTCCCTGATCCTATTACCTGTACCTATCAGTTCTTCACCGAACTGACGGAGTTCAGCTAGGTTTTCATTACTCATGGGAGGATTTGGGAGTGGTTCTGGGTCAAATTGTGGAAGGAAGCTATAAGGACTGTTAACTATATTTTGGAATTGCCAGTCATTGGTCCACCATTCCTCCATTTGGCCTAATGGTCTGGTATGAACTAGTGGCTCTGGAATAGCTGGTCCTAGGTTTAGTGGGAATTGAACTGTAGCCGGGTAAGAAAAGAGATTATCGTTGATAGGCTCTAAAACATCACAGTTTTCCAATAGGCGATCTATTTCGTCCTGGAACGTGATTTCCTCAGACTGTTTAGAGCTTTCGCCAATCTCTATTCCCTTTTGCTTCAGATCTATTCCTATTTCTTTTTCAGGTGATTTCGAACCTTCTCCAGTTTCTATTTCCTTTCCCTTGTTCATGATCACAGGATTTTCTATTTTAGGGAGTTTCCTAGTGGCAGTTTTCCTACGGCGCACTTTCCTCCACCCTACATATCTTCTCTTCTTTTTAGGTTTGGCTTTTTCCAGCGGTGGGGCTTGGAATTCCACAGGTTCTTCTATGTCAGCAATGTAACCAGTAAAGTCATGAGAGACTTCGATAAGCACTGGATATAAGTTGAGATTCTGGAATGTTTCCGACATCTCATTCATGCTGCATAGCATATATGCAAAATGTAATGTTAAAACTTTGGAACAAAGTTTAACAAACAAAACACTGAAGTTTTATTGCATACTAATTTATACAAAGAACAACAGAAATAAACACACTTAGGACTTTATTTATTTACGGGATTGTGATTTCTCTTACTAGACCCAACGGATATTTAGAGATTAGTATTTTCTGCTACAGTAGCTAGCATATAGAGATTTGCCCATTTCCCGTCTATTTTATCTTCCCAAGGTGTACTATTACCCAACTCTTGGACTTCGGGGTTAAACCTAACTCTCTTGGTTCGGGGTTTCTTTGTCTCCTGACTCTTTTTAAGTATCGAATCCCTTTTCTCTGGGGAAAGTGGATTCTCATAGTTTGCCTTGCGGACAAAGATTCCTTCTTCTAAATTTACTGGATTTTTAGAAGAAGATGCCACATCTAGTTTGTGGTAGATAGCAGACAGCTTTTGCTTACCCATACTGTAACTAAAAATAGCCAGTTAATAAAACAAATAATCACAGAATAACAATTAGTAAAATTAAGCACTGTGGTCCAAAATGCTTAATTTAGGCTTAATCAGTGGCTCGATCAGTGGCTCAATTTAATTATTAGCTCTGATACCACCTTCGATGTCACGGCTCCCCGACCCACCCTGGACGGAGTCGGGGGACCGCGAGACAGTTCCCGTGGTATTTAATTAATGCGGCAGCGGAAGTCTTTTTATAACAGGATCTTTTATCCGTGAAATATGCTCGTTTAATATATTATACAAAGTTTAAGGGATAAATCCCATAATTTACAATACGTTGATTTCACACAGAAATCTTTATTTTTCAAAACACGATTTATTCATTTATTTACACTGAGCCACTTCTCTGAGCTTGATAGTGCTTTACTGCACTTTTCCTGGATCACACAGATCACCTGAAACATGTTTGAAAAAGGTTTTGTCAGCGGAAAAATACTGAGTGAATCATTCTGTTTTTCTAAAACGACCCGTTAGTTATAATTTACAGTATTAAGAGCGATTACAATGTTTCTATCAACCAATTATCAAGAATGGGTATTTGTCACTCGATTCATTTCTGTGACTGTGGTCATACCACTATTGGGTCCCGTTGCCCAAATAGTGACGGTGTACTCACACAGAGTAGAAATAACTCACATAGAGTAATATGCACTCACATAGAGTGATAATAACAGTAATGTGCACAATACCCCACATACCAGCTGTAATTTGGTGATTACAAAGACTTAATCCCTGTAATTATAACCTTGAAAATAATTTGAGGTATTGTAGTACTTACTCACAAACTGTGAGAAAACAGTTAAAAAGAAGAATGACTCACAAACGGTGAGAAAAGAGTTTGTAAAAGGGGAATGACTCACATTGCAGTTTAACGAGCAATAGATATAAGCCTACTGATTAGCCTTGCTTAAACCTAATTTAACACAATGCACACACACAGGTTAGTAACTAATACAGCAGTTACGTCAATTCACGAGATTACACCTTCACAACGATTAATCAGTGCAATACTCGATAATTCAATCGGATTCACAACGAATAACAGAGCATAGTCCGAATTCGAACAGCACTCTAATATTCAAGCCGAAATCACGACGAATAATCAAAGGACAAGCTCAATTGAGCAGCACCCGGACTATCGTTGGATAGTTATAATCGATCAGGCGTTGAATCGTAATAGCGATCGAGTTATTACCCTGATTGCGGCAGCGTTTCGATAATTGTGTGTGTGTTGGACTGTTTTGCTTATAACTCGACGTATATTATGAATTTTTACGTCGTTCAAGTGCCAAATTTCAAGTCCCAACCCCTGCTATTTATACTGAAAATTTGACACCGTCGCGTAGCGCGAGGGGGTACCCCTTTAGGCGTCGCGCTACGCGAGTGACCACCCTACTTTCATAGACTAGGTTTTTGCGTGTGTAGGCTTGCTGAGTCGTTAGATTTTTAAAATTCTATTTCGACAGAGAGTTATGATGATAATCGTAACTAGGGTTTTGCCCCCCCTGAGTTTTAGGGGCCCTGATCCTGATTCCGATTATTCTGGAAATTTTAGGGTTAGTACAGAATTACTTGGGTTTCTTAATTAGGGTTTCCTTACTAGCTAATTATCATCCTAATTATGGATTTTAGTGGCAGTTGTTACAATTAACCACGTTGTTGTCAGCCAGGGCTTGACGAGCATTGATGTTGAAAGTTCTGGCACGGGCTGCTTGCTGCTGCTGCTGAGGCTGCTGGTGCTGCTGTTGGGCCTCTTGTTTCACCACCCTGTTCGGGCACATGTTTGCAAAGTGGTTAGGATCACCACATGCAAAGCAGACTCGAGCATTGACCGCGGGTGCTTGAGCTGCGGGTTGCCCTTGAGGGGCTGGGAGTAGAGCTTGATGAGCGGCGGCAGGAGCTGCGGTGTTTCGGGGACCATAGTGACAGTTTGCAGTGAAACAACCGTAGAGGTTGCAGTGAGCGCAGAAACGACAGGCGATTCCCACCGATGATGATATGAGCATGTCGGGAAGAGCGGGTGGGGACCTGTGTAAGCACCCTTTGCTGGCGGTGCATTGGTCACTGGAGCTGGTCGGTGATGATACTGCTGTTGAGCCGGTACGGCTTGCAGAGGAGCAGTAGTTGTTGTGACAGCACAGTTCTTGTTGCTGGAGCTGCTGTTGTGCTTCTTCTTTCGGCATGATGACTTGGATGGCTGAGCAGTGGAGTCGGCGGTCGGTGCAGTAGTAGTTTGATGCAGAGACTTGGATGGCTTATCCCAGAAACCAGACTTTACCCGCTTGTCATTGATCTCGGCGGCAAGCAAGTAAGTCTCCTCGATTGATGATGTCTTTGCGACGTTAACAAAGTCGGCAACACAATCAGGTAGAGCTCGAATGTACTTCTTGATGGCCATGTCTGGCGTCTTGACTTGATCGGGACAGATAATGCTAAGCTGCTTGAAGCGAGCGGTTAGAGCAGCGTTCTCTCCGTCCGTCTGCTTGATGTTCCAAAACTCGTCCTCCAGCTTTTGGCGTTCATGGGGAGGGCAGAATTCGTCCATCATGATGGCCTTCAGCTCTTCCCAAGTCAGCTCATAAGCTGCATCATTCCCGCGTTTGTTTCGTTCGTCCGTCCACCAGTCTAAAGCTCGGGACTGGAAAACGCCGGTTGCATTTAGGGTACGGAGATTTTCAGGACAGCCGCTTTGGCGCAGAGTGACTTCAACCGAATCAAACCATTGAAACATGGCGGTAGGGCCATCTTCTCTGGTAAACTCTTTTGGTCCGCATGCCTTAAACTGTTTGAAGCTGAAAACGGCCTTGTTGGCATCTTTCGGAACATCGCTTCGCAACTCCTCAGACGATTTGCTGACGTTTTCATACACCTCGCTCACAGCTTTTGCCACTTGCTTGGCGATGATAGCAGCGAGACGCTTGTCTCTCTTTTCTTGGCGGGTAAGAGGGGTTCGATGTCCAGATGACGACATGGTCTGCAACAGACATTGTCGTGGGTCTCAGACACAACAAATCGAATCTCACCTCACACGTCTACTACTTACTAAAGCTCAGGAACATGATAAGGCATGAATCACATAAACACATAGGCACAAAATCACAGACTCACGTAATCACAGATCACAGAAGCACATAAAGCACAGAATCACAGAAGCACATAAACACATAAACACCTACGCATTTAATCACAGATGCAGTTAATGTCACGTAATTCTCCTATTCGCACACAGTAGCACATACCATATCCTGACTGCATCTATGTTTTACGAGTTATTCGAATATAGTGATCGCGAATAGCATATCGAGTTAGTATGGTATAGTCGTATAGCGTGTCGAGTAGTATAGTATAATCGCGTATCATAGCATAATATCATCTAAAACTGCAGCGACTTGCTAGTGGCTTGAGATAGGATAACAATACGAGTCGTGTGTATCGATCGAAGTGATAGCAAAAATCGAGAAATTAAAACACGTAAACAGACAAGCACACTTAAAACACGTAAAATCATCGAATTATCAGAGTTGGCAGTTGCGAGTTCAGAATCGAAACACATAAAATCGAGGGATAGATTGTCTGCGGCTACTAGACATCGACTACCCAAAGCGTTTCAACTATTCGCAGTGGACTTGTCGTCACTTTTCGACTTTCGGGCTCGCGTTGCTATCTCGATTCTTGGGCATTCAACACGTATTCCCTAGGTCGTACTTGTAAGTTCAGGTCGTTGGAGTCCGTCGAGGCTTTGGTGAGATAAATAAAAATCCAGAACAAGTTGTCAAGGTTAGGGTTTCACCCCTAGCTTAGCAACTTCTTCCTCGTTTTAGTAAAATTTGAGGTGATTATTCATCAAAATATGGATTTCACTCCCGATTTGGTATAATTCTCCTCGTTTGTTATTGAAAATCATGAGGAAATTATTGATAAATTGGTAATATCGGCATCGACCAAGCAATTTAGTCGAGAGTTTGCGGTTTTCACACCTAATCCTGACTAAATCACTTGATTCTATTTGAAAATTCGAGTGCAGTGATAGCGAAGAGTAACAGGATATAGCACATAAGCTTGGTCTGTTGGTTCCTAACTATAGTCTAGGTCTCTAAGACAACAACCCGGACTAGGTCGTGTCTAGCCTAATTCCCTATAGTTATGGCTCTGATACCAATCTGTCAAACCCCAACTGATGGCAGAATCATCGGCGCATGGCACTGAGCGAAACAGACTGTCCAAAAGTTTCCATAACAATTATTATCACTATTCAATTTATATAATACGTCCCATACCGTACCTCAAATAACAAACAAATTATTACAGATAACATCAAGTCAAATATTTTGTTCTGACAACTCAGATTTAAATATCAAAATTGTTTAAATGTTTCTAGAGACTCGATCTGCAACATCTACAGACAACTATGCTCTAGACGCTTATTCTAAGCTCGCCTTCCTAGCAGATAAGCATCCTAATTGCCTGTCACATACGTTAAAATAAAGTCAATACATAAAATGTAAAGGTGAGCATACAAGTTTGATAATAGCATATAGAGTTCGAAATAGTTTACGCATAACCAGCACGTACACAGAGGAAAACGAAGCATGTTAATTATCGACATGGATCTATCGATACCAATGACTGCGGGTTAACTGTCCGAGACAGTTCGCAATACATGATTACCACCGTAATCCATGCAAGTAATTGTCCTTAACAACCCCCGTGTGAATGGGTGCTGAGTCCAAACTATAGTACTACGTCGTTAAGGCAGGTAGACAGCATTCCACGTGTAAACATAACAACAAGCATTCATTTAGTCACGTAATACATGCAGAACGGTTAGCGTTTAAATAATTGAGTAGTGTGTTCGATTGTGATTTAGATAAGTAAGTATGTAACACCCAAAAGTGCTAAAGCAAAAAGGGTTCGAGTATACTCACAGCGATTAATTGATGGATTAAAGGGAGTGCTTGAGAGTAGGGTTAGCCTGAATAGTTCGATAGCATAACGATGAGTAACACGCTAAATGGAAACAAATGATGATGGGTCGAACAGCCTGGTCGATCGAACAGTAGGTTCGATCGAACGGGTTGTTCGTTCGGTTGGACAATCCGTTCGGACAACCTGTTCGATCGGCCGGTAGGCTCGATCGGTTGGACAGTCCGTTCGGGCAGCCTGTTCGATCGGCCGGTAGGCTCGATCGGTTGGACTGTTCGAGTGGATTGTTTCTTCCTTTGAGTAGGATGTGTTTGTGTATGATGGCTTGTCCTTTTGAAGTTTTTGTTGTAGTATTTGAGAACATTGAAGTGTTCCTACCTTCCAGGTCGATCGATCGAACGGGCTGTTCGATCGGTCGGCTTAACCGATCGGTTGGACACCTCAGTAGTAAGTCCTCAGTAGGATGTCACCTGATCGGTCAGCATGTTCGATTGGGTGGCACTCCAATACATCGAACGAGTTGAAAATCGATTTAGTGTTGAAACATAGTATCTTATGATCCGAAGAGTATTTCAACCCAACCGTAGTTCGGCTGACATGTCCGATCGATTGGGGTGTTCGTTTAAACAGCCTGTTCGATCGGTCAGCATCCTGACCTGGTCGGCCTGTTCGTCTAACACTTGACTGTTCTGATTGTTTGACGTTATATCGAGGTACTTTGACAACGAGCTGAACCATGGTAACTTCGTCCTTACTTGTTTCCCCTGCTCGGACAGGAATCACCCAAGTCCGGCCGGTGAACGGTTCGGAACGGTAGTTTAACGTTTAACCCAAAATCGGTGAACCTCGTAGATAGAATCCGAATCTTGAACCACACAACTGTTAGAATGTTTACTGAGTTGGCTCAAGCTCCGTTTCTACCGGTTCGAAGGCATTGAGTGTAAAAGAGTTGAAAAAAAGTTGGAAATCCTTCTTTCAATCCTTCACACCATGTAAATGTTCAGATCTGTGATAGATCATTGAGGCCAAAACATGAAGTTCTTGAAGAACACCATGATGACATCATCCTAGAACACTTAGATCTTGATGATTTCACGGTTAGAATTCAAGATTTGAAAGATAGAAAGGTGTAGGAGTGTGCATAGATCAAAATCGTTCAAGATATAGGATGAAATCTTACCAGGATTGTAAGAAATCTGAGAAATAGTGAAGAACACGAGCTGGTCGGTCAGAAGGTTTCCAAAAGTGGAAAGAATGACAATGACAGGCCTATTTATAGGCTTCCCAAAGAGGAAAGAGCTGGCCGATCGACCAGGCATCCCAATCGGACAGCTTGCTCGATCGGACAGTCCGTCCGATCGGCTGGGCTGTTCGATCGGCTAGGAGCCTGATCGATCCACAGCCTGTTTTGAGTGTTCGGTGCAACGATTTCTAATATTTCGATTTCGATTGAAGACGATACGAATACGATAGAGTTTCCTATTCAAATTACTTTTAGTCCCAACTACTATATCCACATACAAGCATCTATATTTCACACTATCCTTTCGCTACCATTCATTATGATTCGATTTCGATTGAGTTCAATTGAGTTTCGAGTTTCGATTTGATTGATCACCACACATAACATAAAGTAAACATGCACAGGTAACACGTAAGGCACACACACGTAAAGCGTTTTGCGTCGATTAACATTCGATTACTTCGATTCTTTTGATAAACAACACTTACTCCACATAATACAAACAATAAAACATAAAATAGGCTAATTACAGTCAAAGAAGTCAAACTTGACTTGGACTTTGACTTTGACTTTGACTTTGACTTTGACATTCGAAAGCAGGGGGTGTTACACCGTCATCATTAACACCACCGACGTCACCGGAAAACTTTAGCCATATCGAAAGTCCTAATTTTCATGAAAACCCTAACCCCTAATCATCGTCATCAACCATCTTCATCGGAACCCACAATCATCTTCACCGGCAGTAAGATTGTTACCACAAGCAAGGTATACTTTCTTGATTTGTGATCTATGATGTCAAATAAATGTTCTTGAATGTAGATTGATTCTGGGTTTAACTGACTTTTTGTGTGATTTGGTTGTCCTGTAGTTTTGCACTAAAGGTATTTGATGAATTGTCTCTGAAAGTTTGTTATGCAAGACAAGTGTTTGTTTTGCATTCAAGCTTTACACCGAAGGTGTTTGATGATTTGTCTTTGAGAGTGTGTCTTATTTGTGGGAGAGATAAGAAAGAGACAGGAAGAGAGAGAGAGTAATTAGAGAGAGGAGATGTGTATCTTTGTCTTATATATGTATCATAATAATATAATATAATATAATATCTTTTTAGGTTGGATGGGAAAGACTAAAATGCCCCTTATTTTATACTTGAAATTACCAAAATACCCTTTCAGTTAACATGTAATATGGATGGAGTTAGAGGCGGGGAGTGAAATCATAAAAGGCTTCAAAGATCAGGGAGTAAAATGACTATTTTTAAAGGTTTGGGGCAAAACCATTAAAGTGACCAAACCACATGGAGCAAAACGGAAGTTTACTCTAGTAATATTAATAGTAATAGTAATAGTAATAATAATAATAATAGTAATAATAGTAATAGTAATAGTAATAATAGTAATAATAATAATAATAATAATAATAATATTAATATTAATAATAATAATAATAATAATAATAATAATAATAATAATAATAATAATAATAATAATAATAATAATAATAATAATAATAATAATAATAATAATAATAATAAACCTTTACAAAACCATATAATAATACAATTCAGAATAAACAAAACCATATAATAATACATTTGAGAATAAAACACAAACAGATACATTTAAAAATACACGATTCTTTAACCATCCTCCTCCTACCGGGTTCATCATACTTTTACCATCTTCGCCGTTAAAAAAAACAAATTGAGTTATGTAGGTTTTGAGATATCGTTTCACTTTGTATACTTTCTTAATTATGTTAATTCGCTTCATATTAAAGTGTTTCGCTTATACATGAAATCAATAATCGGATAAAATATTAAAAGAAACTTTCAAGAATGAGATGTTCTGTTCTGTGGGAATTCAATTCTAAGTGTTAACTTGATGTACATATTAGACCTATAAATCCTTTAAATATGGGTCCGAATCAACAAAAGAGTTAAGAGGCAACGTCCTTATATCAATAACAAATCCAACACTATCGATAGCAATTTTGTTACTCCCAAAGTTGAAGTTCTAAGTTGCTACTGAAACACGAGATGCAACTGCATCTCATTTTTTTACTTAGGCACAGTTGGCTACCAAATAGTGGCAACCTCATACTGATCTTTTTAGCCAAGTTGTTATAGGAGCAATTGCAACTTGCTACTTATTATAGTAACTTTGAAGATCATATTTTCATGCAACTCTCATCCATACACGTTGATCCGATTAACGCAAAACTAAAACTTTTCACGCTGACCTGACAATTAGACTCCAGCTAGTGTCGTCGCCCCTTGAACTCCCTAGAGAGATAGGCCCCTAACCCTGATAAGGTGCTACCTGCACCCCCAACCCCCAAAAAGACAATGTCCACACCTACTAACTTGTGTCGCTGTTTATTATGCTTTTCTTTTTTAATTTGGTATACAAGTAAATCTAGTTATGGAAAATAGCTTGATGTAACTAAAATCATTAACAAGCTTGTTTTCAGCACGCTTAGCCCATAATTGCTATATGTTTGCTAGTAGTGGCTATATAGTAGACTTATAGATATGTCGTCTCTACTTTTTTTAGGATAAAAGCCTGCATTTTACGCCCCAAAAACTATTTTTAAAGAGAAGAGATCTTGTCATGAGTGACAATGAGATTTGACTTCACATCATCAATACATGTATTTAAAGTCTTTTAGCCCTCGAAGTTTAAAACCACACTTCATTTTTTAACAAGTTGGTATTTATATTCAATGTTTTATACAATTGAATTGATTGTGTTATTTAATGAGTATGTAGTTAATATTCTGATACATCACCGATATATCAGTGATATATCGGTTATCAGTCCCTTGCCGAGATATCGGTATAAAATATCGGTTAGAATATCGGAACCGATAATATCGGTGATGTTGACCAATACATCATCGATTTTCCCAATATCAACACCTTTCTTCTTAGTTCTACAGTTCGTCTTTCTTCTTATTGTTGCTATTAGTGTTTTAAGTCTTAATTATTAGTTGTTAGTGTTAAGTATTATTGTTTTAAGTCTTAGTAAGTTCCTACTTGCTATAATTGTTAGTGTTTTGAAAGTTGCAAAATGTTAATTTGTTAATGGTAGGAGAGTATTCTGAATTGTTGCTATATATATAAATTGTAGCATGATATCCAAATTACCGATATCCGACCGCGATAACTGATATCTCAAATATCAGTCCTTGACCAATATCTTACTGCATTAGCTACTTAGTTTAATGATTTAAGAAACCACTTTGAGAAAATGATCCCCCAACTACCTTCTCCGAGTACTTACTATGGAATTCACATTACCGTCAATGAATGGGGTGTCAACTAAGTTATAGTTTACTGTAACTTGTATCATTCTAAGTTTGTTTATCGTAGAAACATATACAATTTGGAGCTCTAAAGTGAACTCGAGCAATGATGGTTAATCATTGTTAGCATTGTAAGCAAAATAATTACTCTTATATAACAAAAGGCCTAAATTTTGAGATTCGCTTTAGGTTAAAAAGGTTGAGTTGACCATGATTTACAAGTTTTTTTTTTAGAAGCCCGCATCTTGGTTTATGAGAAAAGCCAGATTGATGATGAAGTTTATAAAAACCAAATCATTGTCTTGGCTTAGGTACATCGCATGTTTTTAGGTTCTTGGTTTCGATTCACTAAAGTACAAAGTTTTCATTTATTAAAAAAGTCTTAAAATACTATAATAATAACTCAGTTGCATCTGCCTGTTGGGCTTCTATTTTATAGTTGTACTAGGTTATAACCCGTGAATACTCACGGGTTGTTAATCTATCTTTCTAAACAAAAAGCATATATACAAATATATATATAAACGAAAAATTGTATGATGAATAAGGTGTATAAATAAATGAAATGTGTATACTTCTGATATAAATGATTTATGTTAGTTATGAAAAATGGACTGTAGGGATAAAATTATAATGGCAATCTGAATTTAAAATACTAAAATAACAAACGCATTGTACCACAAACGTAAATAAAGGGGGATAGAAAAGTAAATGTAAGATATATGTTTTTTCGGGTTTGAAATAAAAACTGAAAGTCTATTACTGTAGCGCTTCTGCTTGCTAGAGTTTCGTAACCAATAACTTGGAATTCGTTTTAGACCAGTTGAAAAAACAATCATCAGTGGTTGGGCAGACCTTTGAAAAGGTGAATGTGGGCCACCTTTGAATTTTAAAGTGGGGCAGTGGTTTGAATTTATGATGTCACCATGCTCTCTCTTTGGCTTCCACCTCATTGTTGCTGACATAAGAAAAGCCTTGTTGGACATGCTCTCTAGCTAACACATTAGCTTTTCTTATGTCACTTGGATTTCTCCTTTTATAGAAAGTATATATAGATGTTGGTATAAATTCAAATTAACTTACATTTAGACGAATTTTTTTTTTCAGAAATGACTTATGTCAAATATAATATGTTTTTACACTTATTATTATATACGTTTTTTAGTTGTCTACGTTTTGACGCAATTTTTTTTTCTGAAAATGAGTAGGGTTAAATATAATACATTTTCTTGCTTATTTTTATGTATGTTATCAGTTGTTCTACGTTTTGACATAAATTTTGTTCGGAAACGAGTTGGGTCAAATATAATACGTTTTCAATAGATGGTATAAATTCGAGTTACTTTACGTTCCGACGCCACTGCAACGCGTCGTAAATGTTTTCTTATGTGCTTATTTTTATGCACGTGTTAGTATAAATTCAAGTTGGTCTATGTTTTGACGTAAATTACAATTAGCAATTTGTGTAAAAAATGTTTTCATCCTATGTGCGTTTTTGTTTCTTTCTTGATTTTTTTTGACTTTATTATTTTTATTTTTTTGACTTTTCTTTATATTTAGTGTTTTAGTTTAAGGTTCCTTTTTCATTAAAGTTATAATTAAAATAGAGTTTATATTTCCATCGACAATTAATTTAAAATTTTATTTTTATGGTTTTCAGTCGATAAAAACATGTTTTATATTATTTTAAAGCATATTTCTTTCGGTTTCTATACGGAACCAAGATAGATATCGAGCGAAATCCCGCTGCGTAGCGCGAGTAATTTTACTAGTTTTATACATGGTACACAAGTATCACTATAAAAGAATAACGAATAACTTTAATTAATGGACATATCAAAGGTAGATACCAATGATGATACTCAGTCGAAAACCAAGGTGTGAGATATAAGTACATTTGAACTTTCAAGAAACAAAAATATTGGTTCCTCCTGGTCAAATGGTGGTGGAGAATAAAAACGGAATCAAACACCTTATGGGCAAAAGTTATAGAAGCGATTCATGGAAGTGATAGGAAAGTGGAAGCAGTTCCGGTAAAAAAATCTCAGACAGGCGTGTGGAAAAATATTGGGGAAATAGGAAAAGAATTCAGTAAAAGGAATATAAACATTAACACGAGTTTATGCAGTAAAGTTGGTAAGGGAGATAAAACTCTATTTTGGGTGGACACATGGAATGGCAGCGAACCGCTGAGGGTAAAATTTCCGTGTCTGTACCATTTATCTACAAGGAAAAGAGCTAAAGTACAAGAGGCCTATAAGATCGTGAATGGGGGGATTCTATGGGATTGGACATGGAGCAGAGCTCCAAGTAGCGATGAGGAAAAAGCGGAAATGGTATTATTGAAGCAAAGTCTCCAGCAACACGTCTTATCTAATAATGAAGATGTGTGGGTATGGAAACAGTCTGAAAAGGAGGATTTCAGCGTGAAAAGCGTGAGGTTACATCTGGGCCGAAATATAGATATAAATGTAGCACCCAATTCATTCTACTGGAACAACTGGGCAACGGCCAAAAGTTCAGCTTTTGTGTGGCGAGCGACCGATGAAAAGATTCCATCAGCTGTTGCTTTGGCAAACAGAGGTATGGAGTTACAGGAAACGAGCTGCAAAATATGTGGAGAAGGCGATGAAGATGCTGCACATATTCTAATAAACTGCAACTTCGCGAGGAGGGTTTGGGAAGCGGTTCAGATATGGACAGGTTTATCGATGGTAAATGATGTTAGCAATGTGTATGATCTGCTGAAAAAGACTACAGAAAGCAATAAAAGTCGGTGTAAGAGAAAGATTCTACATGCGATTGCAATTCAAACTATGTGGCTCCTATGGAGGAATAGAAACGACAAAATATTCTCGGGGAGAAGTCGCACGGTTCAAATGATTATTGAGGAAATAAAAGATGCATCTTTTCTAGGGGTGAGACAGAGATCTAAACACAGCTCAATTACAAAACAACAGTGGTGGGAATTTAGTTTTGATCTGTAGCTTTTTTACCTTTTTGTTCCTTTGTTTCTTTTTGGTTTGTTTTTGTATTGATTCAGCTTCTGGCTGAGAACTTTTAGTTTTGTTTTATATGATAGAAGTTTCGTTGGCGATTCAGAAAAAAAAAAAGAAA
The DNA here is from genome assembly GCF_002127325.2 of Helianthus annuus. NCBI lineage: Eukaryota > Viridiplantae > Streptophyta > Magnoliopsida > Asterales > Asteraceae > Helianthus > Helianthus annuus. Next base: position 31,814,968 of record NC_035439.2, on the reverse strand, counting down.
TAAAAATATAAAATAAACTATATGAGAAAATAAGAAATTGTAAAACGTACATTAATTTCATTGGTGAAAATAGTATATATAACATTTTCCAACTTGCATTAGGGATGGTAGTATATGTCGCGTGAGGTAACTAGCTAATTCAATCCTACATTAAAGAGAAGAATAATTGCTCTTTAATAAAAATTTTCGATAGCATCATGATTGTAAATCGAGCATTTCCATTACATTTTAAACAATTATATCTTTATACGGGTAATGTCAGTCTACAAACTATGTTTTATCAAATAAGTACGAGAAGCAATGTGAGTTATTAAAGTAATGTACGACTGAGATTAAATGAGTGACAATTATACCTTTATACGGGTGATGTCAGACTACAAACTATGTTTTATCATGAGAAGCAATGTGAGTTATTAAAGTAATGAATGGTATATTTTAAATTAGATTTGACTGATTTCTTGGTTTAAAGCATAAAGATAAATTCAACGTGTTTTAAATTCAGAAACATACATGCAAGTTGAAAACAATCATATTCAAATGAGTTGTCAACTATAGATGTGGGTCGTCTATTAAAGCTTATCTTCGTCACAAACATTACAATGGCTTCATAGTATGTACGAGCCTACACGAGGGAATTTCCTATATTAGTTAGAATGAGTCGGTCTATGTTAGAATTCTCTACGAATTAAATTGATATCAACCGAATTAATTTGTAACTTCGTGTAACGCGAGAAAATAACACTTGTTAGAGGAATATTTTCCACCAAATTTTATCACTTTATATCCTCATGTGGGACTCCATGAGATGAGTCTAGAGGAGCGAATGTATATATAGGATATAAAAAATAAGCTTTCATATAAAAAATAAGCTTTCATATAAAAAATAAGCTTTCATTATTCTCATATTCTTACATCTTAATTTCAATTTTTTTTCTGTTTTGACTCCATCTCTTTCTATATATATATATATATCTATATATATATATATATATATAGGGAGCCGCTAGAATGAGAACCAACTCGAGTTGTAAGAACCGCGAGAACTACACCCCACGGAGCGCCGTTCGCCATGATTTTTTTTACAAGTAGATGTGTATATTATAAACACAGCCGTAAAAAATCATGGCGAACGGCGCTCCGTGGGGTGTAGTTTTTTACACCACAAGTTTGGTGAAAAAAAAGAAAAAAGAAAAAAAAATTAAAAAACACCAAACTTGTGGTGTAAAAAACTACACCCCACGGAGCGCCGTTCGCCATGATTTTTTACGGCTGTGTTTATAATACACACATCTACTTGTAAAAAAAAATCATGGCGAACGGCGCTCCGTGGGGTGTAGTTCTCGCGGTTCTTACAACTCGAGGTGGTTCTCATTCTAGTAGCCCATATATATATATATATATATATATATGTATGTATAGAAAAAGATAGAGAAGAGAGATGTGTAAATTTAAACTCTCAAAAGTGACCATTAAAACTTTTTCGTTTTCCAATAACCAACTTATTTTACCGCTTTTTTTTATTTTCTGAACACAACTTTAACAAATCTAGCCAAGCTAGTTTTAACATAGGATTTAGGTCAAAAGCACACTTTAATATATAAATTTGAACATATTACAAGAAAAACAATACAATTCAAGGAATCAAGTCTTATAGTGTTATCATTTACCATTAACAACTCTACAATTTTTCCTAACTTCTCCTTGACCACCTGTAAGAACTTCAACAGCCCCCATTTTCACCATGGACCTAGCAAATTGAGCAAAGAATATCGCAGGGTTTTCTAAAACCTGTGCCACCAAAGCCGATTGTCGGTTCGTGAGTAATGCTGCATCGGATACAAATAGACCCTTATGTTTATTTAAGGCGCGATAGTAATCGGAGTCGAAAGTGAGAGAGCTTTTAGGATCCATTTCAAGACTGGTGGATGGGTTCACTGGGGTTGGGCATAGTTTCCTCAATGTTTGTGCATAAGCCGGATCAAGAGACGGGTCAGCGTCCCCTATTCCTGTGAAGTTGTAAAGTCTTCTGGAGACTAAGGCACAACGTGAGTGCCCAATTGTGTGTGCCCCTAGTTAATCACAAAAAAAGGTTAGTTACATAACACAAAATGGTGTAGAAAAGAAGTATATATATAGATGCATGCATGCATACGTGCATATATACAAATATTTTTGGATTAGTAGTTGGATTAGGATTAATTCAACTAAGTATGTCTACGCATTTTTTTCTAGGAAATTCGCTACCTCTTCAAGCGAATTCGACAAGTTCGCTTGGACACAAGCGAACTCCATGAATTTGGTAAAAAACTATACGCAACGGTGAGGTTAAGTTTGGTGAAAAACTCTATGGTGTTCGCTTGTCACCCGTGTAAACTTTCCCACTTCGCTTGCCATACCATCGAACTCCTAAGACATTGTCAGAACTTGCATGATTTTGCTTATAGGATAGCGAACAGACTTCCAAAACACACCTACTAATCCAAAATATTGCATATATACATGCATACATGTATACATAGTAGTATGTATACCCGAAAGTGTGACAAGATCGTTGAGGTTAAGCTTTTTGTTTCCAAATTGGGTTAGGAGGGTTGTGAAGTTGGCGTTCGCAGACGGTAAATTCTCACTGACTTCCGATGCCAACGAATCTCTTCCGTCTTTCCTTCCCGTAAAAACCGGCCACATTTCTCTCTTAAACTGCGATTTTCGATGACGACGATGAAACCATGAGTTCGACAAATAAGGTACGTAGCGGTAGCTACTTTGTTATAAAACTCAAGATCATGAAAATTTCGGTCATTGGTGTAAATCACTTACCTGGAAGGAAACAGCATCTCTAGTTGCCAAGGCAAGAATGTCAGCACATGAAACAGTTTCCGGACAAGCGGCTTCCAACTTTGTCTTTATTTCATCAATTACCTCGTACCCAGAAAGAGATCTGTTTGGTCTAGCCGTCTTTTCTGCCTCTGTGTTGTTTTGAGTAGGATCCAATAGAATTGATGCATCACATCCCTACAAGCTCAAAAGTTAGTTATTGCTAATGTGGAACTTTGGCTCCAAATAATCTACAATGGGCTCAAAGTGATTTATTATCAAATATATTTTTCTTTTAGTAATTGGTTACCAGAAAACTCACTGACCCTAGGCCTCTACAGGACCTTGCTAACCAATTAGATGAAGTAAATATCAGCTTGCGCCGACAATAAGAACTAGCCATTTCGAACCTAAGATCTTTGCCAAAATGACTTAAGGCTAACCACTAACGCGTTGACGTTTAATTAATCAAATACATAAAATTCCCATTAAGATGATTTGATTACTTACTCTGACAAAACAATCATGGTAATGAAGCCTTAGAAGCTTGGGAGCCAGGGTAGGATCTGCAGCAACTTTGTTCCATACGATATCCTTTACAGTCTTTTCAACCCAACCCATCGAACCACATCGGTTCTGGTAATAATGCACCTGCAAACCCCCACCAAGACCATGACCATGGCCCCGACCATGACCGCGGCCCTGACCATGACCATGACCATGACCATGACCATGACCATGACCATGACCATGATGGTGACCGTGACCTTTACCACCCATGCACCCAATCACCAAAATGGAAGCAACCAAAAATACAAGAATGGTTTTCATCATATTTCCCTTTGTGGGTTCTTTCACTTGATGTTTTGTATGTTTGAACCTTCCCTTCCAACACCTTATATAGGCATACATATGTCATAATGCCAAACTGGAGTTCGCCAGTAACGGTGACAATATTTTACTAAACAATCATTCATTTTCTTTTGAACTTTTAATCATAATAATAATACGTTCATCACTCGGTGTTTATATGAATGCATATTTGTTTATCATATTAGACATGGTCGTCGAAACATGGAATACATATATCAATTTTCTTATTAAACATTGAAGAAAATGAATGATTGAGAAAATCAATCAGATCACCCTTAACCGCAAGGTTCGGTTTAAAATTATATTTTTTGGATTTGAATTTTAATTTTAAAATGAGATTTATATATTTCAGAAAGATACTGAAATATTTTATAGAAAATATTATTTTTAAAAAATGTCAAAGGGGCAAAATTCTAGTAATACATACCACTGCTACAAATCGAAGCGAGGTTCAATATTTGCTTTAGACGGGGTTCAAGTAATAACACTGTCTTAAAATCAATAACTACATAAAATATTCAAGAAAATTCAAGCTAATCCCGTCTTATACGAATTCAAGAAACCATTAGACGGGGTTATCACTAAACCGCATCTATATACTCTTAAAAAACCCTAATTCTTCATCCTCTGTCACACCATCAAATTCCACATGTGAAATTTTACGGCGAGGCATGTGACTGACCAGGATCATGCCACCAGTCATGTTGAACAATGTTAGTGCATGCATCTGTCGACTTTGTCTTGTATCGAGTCTTAGTCTTAGAATGTTAGACCAGGGCACATTGTACGGGAATATAGAGTAGTAGTGGTGATTTCTCAAGAAAGTTGATTTCACATATATGGACATGTCATTATGTGGGAAATCAGGATGCTAATTTCGCTCCAATGGACATCATGTCACTATGAGCGAAATCTGATCACTATATATAGCCCATGAATGAAATCATTTGTAACACTTCTTGATTTCCATACCGAGGTGCTGCCGGTGTGAGATTTGACTGTACAAGCTGTTATATCAATCAAAAGCGTGATTTAAGTGAATATCTAGCTGTTTCTACGTTGGTTACTTGTTTTCCGCACCTGTAACTGATCAAGACTCCTCTGATAGACTCGTTTGGGTCAGAATACGATCTTACAAGTGGTATCAGAGCTTTAGGAGGAGGAGTTCTGCAGAGATTAGCTAAATTTCATCTAAATTTCTTACTTCTACACCTTCTTTCATCAACAGAATGAGATTTTACGGTCAAAACTTGCTCAATTTTTCACAGACTGTAGGAAATTGATCATAGATAAACCCCTGAAAGTTTCACACCTTAAATCGGACTAAAAATGGACCAAATTGCCCTCCGAGTTGATTTCGCTCATATGGACATTCTCTGATTTCGCTTTTTGGAACATCTTGATTTCGCTCCAGGGCACCCAAGAACCCTAATTTCGCTCCAAGGTCCACCCATAATTCCTAATTTCGCTCCAAGGTCCACCCATAATTCCTGATTTCGCTCCAAGGTACACCCATAACCCCTGATTTCGCTCCAAGGTCCACCCATAACCCTAATTTCGCTCCAAGGTTCACCCATAACTCCTAATTTCGCTCCAGGGTGCAATAAACCCTAATTTCGCCCCAAGGAACATCCTGATTTCGCTCCAGGGTGCACCAAACCCTGATTTCGCTCCAAAGTGCCTGTATTTGAACAACGTGCATTGAAAAATGGATACTGAGTTCTACAACGCGTTTGCTACAACCCCGACTAATCCATCTGACATTGCTAAGACCATGACCATGGAGAATGAAACCGGAACAATGCAAAAACCCCCGAAACTTATGGGAATTGAAGATTATGATGGATGGAAGAAACGGTTCGAGAATTGGGTTCAGGCAAATCATTTAAAGGATTGGGAAAGTATTGAAACTCAGTATGAGAGGCCACAGAATTCTGTGGGAGTCGGTAAAATCATTTCAGAGTTCACTGAGCAAGAGAGAGAGAGAGCAGAAAAAATGATGATCAATTTGTTAGAACAAGCTGTTACAAAGTAAAGCAGCTTTGTTGAGGATATATTTGTGTTGCTTCAACATGATGAAAGTGCTTATTCTATCTGGGAAGCTCTTAAAAAGAAATTTGAAGGAAGTACCGAAATGTTACAAAGTAAAGCAGCTTTGTTGAAAAAGGAGTTTGAATTGTTTACGTGTATGCCTGGTGAAACAACAAAGAGTCTTATTGAGAGATATTGTCATCTTGTGCGCACCATGTCACAGTTGAAGATTACAAAAACTCCAGCAGAATGGGTAGAAAAGCTTGCTGACGCGTTACCACAAAAGGAATGGGGTACATATCTGATGATACTGAAGAATTCCGGACAGTTTAGCAGGCTATCAATTGCAGAGTTTATTGAGAAGCTGGAGGCACAAGATCTTAAGCAGCAGAAAATTGCTAGAATGAACAGTTCAAGTCATCAACAAGATATCAAACTGTATTATAAAGGAAATGTTCAAACAATTGAAGCGAGTCCAAAAATTCAAACAACTTTTAGTGCAGGGAACTCATCAGGAACATCTAGTTCAAGCTCAGTCAACACTAGTGGATTTTCAAATGTGAATCCTCCAAGTGTTCAAAGTGCATCTGCTGGGAATGGTCATTTGATTCAGTGTAATGTAGCTTTACATCTTCAAAATGGACAAAATTATTCTGAAGAAGTTGTAAAGAATCATATGGGATTATTGGTCACTGCATTAGAGTCTTATGAAGGGTTGATTGCCGGAAAAATTGGCAATCCAATGCCCACAAAAGAAGATTATGACCAGATTGATGCAGAGGAGCTGGAACTAATGGATATTAAATGGGCATTGGCGAGTGTTTTGAGGAGAGCAGAAAAGTTTAGATTGATTACAGGAAGAAATGACTTCTTGGATGCAAACCTTTCTAACTTAGGATTTGATAAATCTAAAGTTGTTTGTTTTCGTTGCAGGGAGAAAGGTCATTTTAAAAGAGAATGCAAGAATCAGGAGCCGAGAGGAGCAAAGGAGTCGTCTGGGAAAGATGATTATTATAGGAAATCCATTTATCAGCAAATCACTCATCAACCGCATCAACAAAAAGAACCTCAAACGGCACATGGAAAAATGGTAGAGGATGCAAACAGGAAAGCTTATTTTGGCATCGTTGATCAAGATGATGAGAAAATGGCTGAAGGATTTAGCTGGGATAAATACATCCCAGCTGATTCAAATGTTCAAGCGTTTATTGCTCAGATTGTTCGAAAGCAAGAAATGTTGAAAGAATGGATAGAAGTGTTATCTGATGAAGAGAAAAGTGAAGATGAAGGACCTGTTTCATCTGAAAATAGTTCATCAGAAACAAGTGATGATGAAGAGATGGAACAGATAAATCTTGGAAAAACTCATTTATCTTCTGACACTTTTGAATTTTATTTTGCAGAAAAATTGAAGAAACTGAAAGAGAGGAAAGCTGCAAAGGAAATGAAAGAAGTCAAAGTGGTTGAGAAGATTGTGGAAATTGAAAAGATAGTTGAAGTCGAGAAGATTGTTGAAATCACAAAACCCTGTCTTACTTGTTTAGAGTCTTGTAAACAATGTATAGAAAAAGATGTGAGGTTTAGTGAGTCAGAAAAGTTGAAAGAATAGTTGTTGTTTGATGTAAAGAATTTGAAAAAGTCATATGATGTATTAAACAGAACTGTGAATAGTCTGGAGAAGACTAACTCTGAAAGAGAGAAAGCTTTGAAGATGATGAATGCTACCATGATGTCAAAGCAGAAAGAGATCAACTTGTACATAGAAGAATGTGCAAAGTGGAAGAAAGAGTTGGATAGTGAAGCAGTTGAGAATGAAAGAATCAGAAGATTGCTGTGAAGTTACACAAGTTGTGACTACATAATCGATAGAATTTATCCAACAGTTGAAGGTTTTGAAGCGTTTAAAGGTGAAGAAACAAAGTCAAAGAAGAAGAAGGATACTGGTAAGAAACAGGGTGTCTGTTATAATAAGTGTCCGCCTCCGATTTGGGAAGGGTACTGATGTAGTGCGTGGTACGATAAATGAAGATCAAACACGTTGATTCAACGAATACCCGTGTAGTTCTTCCCCAACCCCCAAATTGCAACCCAAAGGGCACATAATTTGAAGTGAAAATTCAGTTTTCTCAAAATTCAAGTCTGATTGTTTCATTTACTAAAGGGACATATAAATAAGAACAGAAATTCGAAACAGGCCTAAAAAAGATAACGGGACAAACACACGGCCTAAAACAAAATGCCCAAAATAGTCCAAAAACCATAAAAATGCAAATAACTAATAGAAATAAGTGTTTTTCGGCCCGTACGATGACCCAAACCGCCGTAAGCCATTTGCAGCAAGATGGAGCTCGTTCTCACGTTCGAATCGCCTGGTCGCACGTCCAAAACGGACCCCCGTAGCCCAAGTTAGAGCCATTTTAGTGAAGCCCCTTTTGTTACGCGGTCTTGGGCCTCCAAATACAAAATAGCCCGTTCCTTCACACTTGGGCCCGCATCAGGTACTCACCTAGAAAACCTAACGAGGAAGAACTAAAACAGGCGGTCAATATTAAGTTAGAATCCGAGATAACCGATGTTTTACCGGACAATATTGACGTCACGTTCACCGCGTCCGACACAGATCATGAGTCCGAATTGATAAAAAGAGTGGTCGATCAGGTGTTGGAAAAAGATGAGGAGTCAGAGTCAAAATCCGAGTCCGAAAGTTCGTGTCAGTCAGTTGGGAGTTCGAGTTCGTCTGAAAAGAGTTCAAAATCGTCGGGAAAACGGGTTTATAGTAAAGAGTTTTTGCTGTCAAAATCTAATTTGAATGATGAAACATTTGAAGTTGTGTATACTTTGAATGATTCTGAAAATTATATTTTGATAAAGAGTTTCCAATAAGAAGTGTTCGTTTTGATATGATCAAAAAGGTTTTTCAAAATGACAGAAATTAATATTTCTGAAATAAAAGATTTAAATCTTACTGGAAAATCTAAAAAATACACTTCAAGAGTTCAACAGCGGATAAACAAGAAAAAGAATTACAGTTATGGTTCAGATTTTCAAAAGAAATCAAACCATAAGTGTAATTTCAAAAAGAAAGGATTAGGTTTTATTCCACCTGAAAACTATAAAAATGAAAAATTTTCTAAAAATACAAAATTTGTTTCAGGACCATCTGCTGAAGAGGAAAAGAAGAGCTCATTCTAGAGACAATCAAATCAAGAATTCCTTGCTGAGAAAAAGAAGAATGAAGCTCAGAGAAAAGAAACCAGAGCCTGTTTTAGATGCAATGAAGTTGGACACATTGCATGGAATTATTCTAAATCAACCAAGACAAAACAAGGAGTTTCTGGAAAACTGAAAGAAGTTATTGTTCATAAAACCGAACCACCAACTGAAAAATTTAATGTTTTCAAAAATTCAACATTTGAAGTTGGTGAGTGTTTGAAGAGATTTTACAGGCGAAGTGTGAAACTTGACAACCAAAAATGGGTTGTTAAGAAATCTGAAGTAAAATCTGGCGATGAATCTGATTCCACAAAATCAGAGGAGCCACAGTTTGATGAGAGTGATGAAAACTCAGTTCCTTCAATGGATGATGAGAACTTTCCACCATTGAGGACTGAGAATTTTAAAAGAAAAATTGGAAAGGCTGAAATCTCAAATCCGGGTTATTCTGAAAAGGATAATTTTGATGTTGAGAAAGCATTTAATGGGAAAGTATAGAAGATTTTCGGAAAGATGGTCGATGGGAAGGTGAAAGGGGTAAAAGACTTTTATGCTACAAAGAAAGCAACTTACACCCCGACAAAATCTGAATTGAAATCACCCAAGACTGGTCAGGCTTGGGTGGACATTTTCTTTGAGTAAAATCCTGACTTGCCAGAGATCCCAAGTTTGTAATCGTGGATCAGGAATCAGCATCTTTCATGTTTAATAAGTTTGTTTTGAAAATGGTTGAGATTGTTAAAATTTTACAGGTTAAAGGACTACGTCGGAGCTTCCAAGTTGGTAAGTGCGAAGCAGGAATCGGCATTCTGATTGGTAAAATGGTTTATGTAGATGTGACATTCCTACAATTGGTATTGGTTGAATATTCTTACAAGTGGTACAATGGTTGCTTAATTGCAAAACGGTAAATCAGGGACATTAATTTGTACTTGATTTACTACACATGATAACACAAAGAACAAGATGATGAACCATATCCCCAAATTCTAACATGTGGTTAACCTACAAGTGATAAAAACAAACTTATTTTCCGGAAAAATCATTTTGATTAAAACAAACTTAAGTGTTTTGAAATCATAATGAGAAAATGGTTTGTGAAAGGGGGAGTTCAGATTGTTTATGTCTAGTGAATGGCGAATTGATGCGATTCGATAACAGTTGTCTAGTTTCTGTACAGTTTGTTTTGAATTTTTCCTGCAAGTGGGTCAAGAGCTTAGTTTGTTTTTAAATTTTCTTTAACGTGTTTGCATTTTAGGGGGAGTAGAAAAATTTCAGAAAATCCAAAAACATTAGAAAATTTAAAAAAAAAAGACAAAACATGATAAATCAAAAATGAGTTTCGTTGTGAAAAGAGGAAATGATAGTACATCAGTGGACTGTCACAACATGCTAAAGATTTGGAGAGTTAAAAATGTGATAAACAATCTCACTGCGGATATGCCAGTAGGTTTTTGCACATTTAGTAGATTGTGACGAGATATAAACCTAAAAATTCAAACTTGCTTATTCTGTGGGTAACAACATCTTGGATATATAGGTAACCCCTGAAATCTTGTTTGAAAGGTCCCTTATTCTGAGATACTAGGTCTTTATGCTCAGTGATATCTGGGGTATTATCCCGGGACTTCTGCTGTATGGAAATACTGACCTAGTACCCGGATAATGCTTTCCGCAAAAGCTTGTAACAGAGCTACGCCCTCAGCATGTCGATGAAACAATAAAATTGATAGTCACTGTTGTTGTAATTCAAAAGATCCTCTAAAGGGGACACACCGAAAAGTCGAAGCCGTCATCTCTCTGCGTATACGGAAGTATCGACCTGAGCTCTCACGGCCCTCGCAATTTAACCCTTTACAAATATCATCTGCGGTATACTCACCTGTAAGACTGAATATTGGGATCTGGATACGGGAGTATATTCAAGAAGTGGGACACACGGATAAGTTCAAGTCATTAAAACATTAACATCGTATCTCAGATCAATTGAACTTTGTGTGAAAATTTAAGTGGACAAATATACTGGTAATCTAGGTGAATTGTTTAAAACTTAAAATGAAATAAAGCTTAACGATGTTGGTGACTTGTCTCAAAAACTGATATGATCCTCTTACATGAACTCACAAAAATATTGTCGGTAAGTATTTCTTTACTGAATTACATGTTTCTTTATTACAAAATCCAAAAAGATTTTTAGTGTGTTTTAGCATAAACTTTTGAAAACTCAAAAAGATTTTTGACAACTGATATTAAAAAGCTGATTTTCAAAATTCTGAGTGGTAAACATGATGAATATGATTTGAGGGGGAGTTTGTTTTTAAAACTAATTATTTTTTTGATCAAACTTTCAAGTGGTTCATCAGATTGATATGAAAAATCATTTTGTTTGAGTTTGAAGAAGAGTCTGAATTAGTGCATGTGTTTTTTTTAATGTGTTAGTGAGAGAAATTTACTGTGAGGTAGAGATTTTGTAGGTTTAAGTTTGAGCTTGGTGATGATCCTAAGCTAAAAGAAAGACTGAAGAGCTAGGTCATTTGATTCGGGCAAGCTTATGATTTAGAGAAAATGTCAGCATATTACAAGAGGGAGTCTGAAGACCTGCGAGAAAAGATTGAGAGAGTGAAGCCCAGAGACAGATCAAGACTGAAGATGCGAAGACTCGACACTTAAGACTCGTCAACATCTGAGGGGGAGTCTGTTAGTGCATGCATCTGTCGACTTCGTCTTGTATCGAGTCTTAGTCTTAGAATGTTAGATCAGGGCACATTGTACGGGAATATAGAGTAGTAGTGGTGATTTCTCAAGAAAGTTGATTTCACAAATATGGACATGTCACTATGTGGGAAATCAGGATGCTGATTTTGCTCCAATGGACATCATGTCACTATGAGCGAAATCTGACCACTATATATAGCCCATGAACGAAATCATTTGTAACACTTCTTGATTTCCATACCGAGGTGCTGCCGGTGTGAGATTTGACTGTACAAGCTGTTATATCAATCAAAAGCGTGATTTAAGTGAATATCTAGCTGTTTCTACGTTGGTTACTTGTTTTCTGCACCTGTAACTGATCAAGACTCCTCTGATAGACTCGTTTGGGTCAGAATACGATCTTACAAACAATTAATTAATATAATGAAAATCAATCACCATAGTTTAAAAGCCATAATTTTTTAATAAACCAAACAGTGCTTCGCAACCACGACACTCCTCCAATGCAAGCTCATGTGTTGTACCTAACGACCTGCAACGCATGCACGAGTTTGTCAACATAAAGTTGGCGAGTTCACAATTTCAGTGTTGTTTCAACAACAGGTTGTTAAAATACTTAGTTTATAAAACATGTCATGGGGAACTACCTCATCTTTAAGCTACTAAATTGAGTAATACCAAAACTTGACTGTTTAAGTTGTTTATGCCCCGAGACAATGTCTATCATCATTGAGCAGTTGCCAAGGAAAAGTTCACGCCCGTCCTCCTCGGCACGGTGTGAGGTTTGTCAAACCTAATAGCGCTATAAACTAATACCCCGTTCGCCAAACCTGACGACTAATCGGTATAAATGTGTGGGGTCTTTCAGATAGAGTTCGTTTAGTCCGCTATACACATGAAGTATAAATAGTATTTAACAGCATTTCAAACCAGGAATACTAGGCAATCTCAAACTAGGGAAAGTGAGGTTCCCATCCACCGGGAATACATGCTTTAAGTAAATGTGCGAACTCACATTTGCTTAGCTCGGCATATTAAAGTACTCGAGCTAGTATGGTCAACCACGTCCTATTATGGTTATCATTATTATTAGGGTTTGTGTACAAATATTTCACGTATATTCTACGCGTAACTAACAAATAGAATACAAGTAAAGTTATCACGTAACACGTAATTTATGTAGGGTCATACATATGTACACAACAAAAGCCCAAAAGTGTACAGTGTGAGTGTGCGGTATCCATATAGTGTGCGGTCTGGTCTGAGTGTGCGGCCAAACCTGAATGTGCACAACCTAGTGTGCGACCATGCACGATATGGTTATACATTGTGCATCATGTGTGTGTACCATTCAGAAGTGTGCGGGTCAGAGTGCGTGACATATGTAGGGTGTGCAGTGTCAGTTTATCCCCGTCGTAAGCTACAGTATTCAACCGTAGCCTACGGTGCCAACTTTCTAAACAAATCCGTAACCACCCACGTTTACACAATCATAACCCTAATCCCTAAGTGTTTTATCCATACCAACATATTCACAAAACTTTACAATAATTCACATGAACCCTAGTTTTTATATATAATACTCAATCATCAAAACATATCTATTAATTCATCATCATGAGTAATCATCAATTAATCATCACCATATCACACGATATCATCAAAACACCAACAACATACAACCCTAGTTCATTGATTATCATTATGAATGTTTCCAGATCAGCCAATTATCTTAGAAAATTTCCAAGTTCTCCTGATCATACCAAGCCCTGGTTATCAGATCATCTTTCATACGATTAAAACAATGTTAAGCATGCTTTCTAACAAACCCTAGATCATCATTATAATCATGCCATTGATGTAAATCATCAAACAAGTATAAAGACAACCATGTATAGCAAATCAAACAGTGGTAATACACTAACCGGAAGATGTAGGGCAAATGAAAGTGCTTAGAACGAGAGAGAAAGCTTCGAAGAAGGAAGAGGTTGCCGTCGATACTTGAGAGAGAGCTAGGGTTTAGTTATTTCCTATGTTGCAACTAAATGGGAATCACACACACATGAACATGTATGTATGCATCCTAATTAAATGAGGGTTGGGCTAGATAGATTGGGCTTGGGGAAACTGGGCCGAGAACCAAAGACGAATGAGGTGTGCGACCTCTAGTGGTGTGTGCGACCCGACACTAGTGTGCGGTTGCACTTTAATAATATATAATTCATATTATACCCAATACACTCACAAACATTCAATTATAATCAATCAAATATACTAAATCAAGTTTATCAGGTTTACATAACGTACACATAACGACAACGTAAAGTGGAATATGAAGAGAAATGATACGAAGTTAAAGGTTATAATATTTGACGATGCTAACCTTGAAGGTACGGGTTGTCACATCATCCCCAAGTCGAAAGAAATTTCGTCCCGAAATTTAGCATGCAGTCACTGAAGCAGCTAATGTTGTTGAGCGTTCTCGCGGGGTGTCACATCATGCCCATGTTGATTTGGAATATCGTGCCGAAATAACTGAGGGTACTTGCGCATCATCTGATCTTCCCATTCCCATGTAAACTCTGGGCCGCGTCTTGAGTTGCAACGAACACGAACTATAGGAATCTTGCCGCACTTGAGCGTTCTGATTTCCTGATCCATGATCTCAACTGGTTCCTCAACGAAACAGAGTTGGTCATCAATCATGATTTCTTTGAAAGGAACGATGAGTGTCTCATCAGATAAACATTTCTTCAGATTTGACATGTGGAAAACGTTGTGCACACCACTGAGTTCTTCTGGCAAGTTCAGTCTATATGCCACTGTGCCAATCTTCACATTGATTTCGAAAGGTTCGACATAACATGAGTTAAGCTTACCCTGTTTACCAAAACGAACCACACCTTTCCAAGGTGAGACCTTTAGCAAAACCCTGTTGCCCACCTGGAATACCAATAATTTTCTACGCTTATCAGCATAGCTTTTCTGATGGTTACGCACTGCTAGCATTCGACTTTTGATTTGGGAAATCTTTTCCATTGTTTCGAGTACGAGTTCTATGCCAGTGATTTGGCTATCTCCAACTTCAGCCCAGTAAAGAGTTAATCGACATTTCCGTCCGTACAAAACCTTGAACGGAGTAGCCTGAATACCGATGTGGTAACTATTGTTATAGGAGAATTCCACCAGGGGTAGGTATCTTTCCCAGCCGTCACCAAAATCGATGACACATTCTCTCAGCATGACTTCAAGGGTTTGAATGGTGCGCTAGATTTGACCATCTGTTTGCAGGTGGTAAGCTATGCTCATGTCAAGACGTGAGGCGAAGGTTTTGTGCATAACTTGCCACAAATCAGACGTGAAACGCAGGTCACGATCGAAGATGATGGAAATTGGCACTCCGTGCCTAGAAACTATTTCCTTCAGGTAGATTCTTGCAAGTCGAGAAAACTTGTCGGTTTCTTTGATTGCAAGGAAGTGTGCAGATTTAGTTAAGAGATCTACGATCACCCAAATGATGTCATTTTCACTCTGAGTTTTAGGCAAACCGGTGACGAAATCCATGGAAATTTGCTCCCATTTCCACATCGGTAAATCCGGTTGTTGCAGTAATCCTGATAGCTTTGGTATTCGATCTTGACCCTACCAGAGGTCAAGCATTTGCTAACATACTTCAGATGATTGCTTTCATGTTAGGCCACCAGTACAATACCTTTAGGTCATGATACATTTTGTCGGAACCATGATGTATCGAGTATCGAGACTTGTATGTTTCGTCCATCACAAGCTCGCGCAGATTTCCATAGAATGGAACCCATATACATTCCATGAAGTAATGAATGCCGTCATCCTTGAGTTTGAGTTGTTTCTCCATGCCCCGCATAGACTCGGCTAGAAGGTTTTCCTCCTTCAGTGCTTAAACTTGAGCGTTGCGAATCTGCTCAGGGAGGTTCGAATGAATGGTTAGTTGTAACGCCCGAACACGTTTAGGTTTGGTTTCTTTTCGGCTGAGGGCGTCGGCTATGACATTTGCCTTGCGTGGATGGTATTTGATCACGCACTCGTAGTCGTTTAGAAGTTTGACCCACATGCATTACCGCATGTTCAACTCCTTCTGATCGAGTATGTGCTGGAGGCTCTTGTGATCGGTGTAAATCGTGCACTTAGTACCGTACAAGTAGTGCCTCCATATCTTGAGTTTGAAAACTACAGCTCCCATCTCTAGGTCGTGGGTAGTGTAGTTCTTTCTTGAACTTTGAGTTGTCGGGACTCGTAGGTAATGACTTTCTCGTGTTGCAACAACACGCAACCGAGTCCTTGAATAGACGCATCTCAGTAGACAATGAAATCATCAATGCCTTCAGGTAATGAAAGAATAGATGCTCTACAAAGTTTTTCCTTCAGCTGCTTGAATGCGGAATCTTGAGCATCACCCTACTTGTAGGTGATACCCTTCTGAGTTAGAGTGGTGAGGGGTTGTGCAATCTTCAAGAATCCCTTGATGAATCTATGGTAGTAACCCGCCAGACCCAAGAATTGGCGGATTTCAGTTGGAGTTTTAGGTGTTGGCCAATTCCTGAATCTATGGTAGTAACCCGCCATTTTTGTTGTTATTCTTGTTGTATCCAGTTCCGTTGTTGTTGTTGAGGTTTTGGTTCAATTGGGGGCAATCTCTCTTGATATGCCCCTCGGCTCCACACTAGTAGCATCCTCTATTATTACCCTACTGTTGCTGATGTGGTCTTTGATTCTGTTGCGCTTGCTGCTGTTGCTGCTGATTTTGTCTCACCGGATACGAGCTTCTACAATCCCTAGCCGCATGCCCCTGCTTACCACACCACTGACAGCGGTTCTTCTCACATTGCCCATTATGGTGTAGGTTACACTTGTTGCACTTCGGTCAGTTTCCTTGGTAACCACCCTGACTTTGATTGGATGAAGTTTGCTGGTTAGGGCTCTTGTTATCTTCGAACATTTTTTTGTTGTGCTTGCGACTGAGAGGAGCTAGAACCCTTACCCTGGTTGCCATCACACTTGCTCTTATTGTCGCCAGATGTGTCAGTAACAAAACTGTTTCGCTTGTGCAGCTTTCCTTGTTCGACTGCTTGGTCTGTGAGACGGTGTGCCAATAGGATGACTCGCTGAATCGCAGGGAAGTTGGCTGAAGTCACCGACCTCTAAATTTCAGGTGCTAATCCCTTGAGATAAAGCTCAATACGTTTGTAAGCAGGCTCGGACATATTCGGGCAAATAGCAGCTAAATCGTTAGACCTCTTTTTATAAGCTTCAATTTCACATCCAACCATCTTAAAATGTAATACTCCACCTCGAGCTTCTGAATATTGTCCCTGTGACAATATTCGTCCTTGATCAGGTCCTTGAATTCATTCCATGGAGTGGAACTGGCAGCCGCCAATCCTAGCATCTGAACCTGCGCGTTGCACCAGGAAAGCGCATTGCCTTTTAAAGTACCAGTCGCATACTTCACCCGATATTGACATGGCATTCACACATTTAAAAAAAAAACAGATTCGATCTTCTCGATCCAATGTAGAAGACCCAATGCTCCTTCTATGCCGTTGAAGGAGTGAGGTTTATAATGCATGAATGCCTTAACGGTACATGCTCGGGGTTGAGCAGGAGCATGATGAACTATAACGTAAAGTAAGGCGGATAAGAATAAGGGTGATAAGATGACACAAGAACAAGGTCTAAACATCCTAGAATGAAACGGAATGATAGATTTATCTTCGGGTTGGGCTGCCAAAGCCTCGGCCACCCTTGCGTTAATCAGGGCCGCAAGCTGGTCCTTAGTCATATTAATGCCGCCACGTCCTCTGTCGTGCCCTCTCATTGTCTTTACATCCACAAAACACAAAATGAGAATGATATCATAGTGGTGTGAGGGAAAACAAAAGAAAATTTAACCACAACGCATAATATCCAAATAAACATTCTCAACAGAATCATTTGTCAGTTCCACAAATAAGTTCTAAATCAAACATTAAATTCAGTATCAATTGTTGGATGAGGAATGGCCCTCCCCATCTAAGTTAAACGGGAAAATGATAAGAAAACGAAACGGTAGATGGTGATGTCAATTGTCATCCTCGGCAAAAAGGAATAATCGATCCTTCTTCGAGTGTTAGCCCTCAAGGCTTTGTGCTAGTTCCTGCTTCAAACTCTTCAAATTTGGGATTTTGTAGTAGACATTGTTCATGTGTAAGTGTCCTCGAATCAAGGAAGAATTTGGGCTTAGGAGGAAGTGTGTTAAGGTTAATAGGTATCTTACCGTTAAAGTCTTAGGAACTAAGCATACCAATATGCATGGTTGGAAAAGTCACTAGGCGCTCCTTAGCCGGTCGACCGGGGAGTTAAGAATACTCGGCCTAGGCGGAGAGTAATAGGGGAGTGCTCAGATGTGTTAAATTATAAAGAAATTAGTTTTTGGAAATTAAATATATGTCAAATAACATAAATTTACTAATATCTATTACAAAATACGTGAAAATGATATTCATTCTTTAATATGATGGGCATAGAAATTATGTTTTATTATTTTTTAAGTCAAACCCGGCCCGAGTTGACCTACTAGATAAGATTTTGTTCGAGGTTGACCGCGTTTGACTGATTCCGAGTAATTAGGCGGAGTGAAAGAAAGTCACCTCGGCAGCCTACCTTGTAGCGACAACTCGGGGAGTACTCAACCATGGAAACCTTGTTTTACAACAATGCCAATATGTAATGCATCAAGTAAGTAACAAGTAAGCACATACGTAAACTATGCAATCTAAGATGTAGAGTCTTTCACATGGAGTGTAGTGTCGTTGCGGATCGCTCTATACAGAAAAATTTTATAGACTGGTTTTTCCCCAAAAAGATTTTTAAAACCAAGTTCACTATAACTGATGTGCATGTCGTGTGTTATAGGTTTTTATATATATTTTAAGCCCTTTTACACTTTTTAGTCAAGTTTTAAATTTATAAAACACGATATTTACTAACACTAAACACACATATGGGCAAGTGCACCCATCGTGGACGTAGTATAGTGTTGGTAAGATACCGAGGTCGTCCAAGGACACAAGAGCTTTTAGTACCGGTTTATCCTTAACGTCTAATCAAATCAAAAGTTAGAAAAAAGGTTTTAAACTAGAAAAATAACGTTAACTAAAATGCTGAAAAATAAAATAAAAATAAAAACAGATAGACAAGATGAATCACTTGGATCCGACTCGTGTGTAGTGTAACCTTTGATTATTTCCGCACTTTTGCACTTTTTAAGAGATTATCTTAGTTATTGTAGTAGGCTCCTCTTTTGAAGGTGACGTTACCCTCAACCCAGTAGTTTGAGTCAGCAAGGATACAATCCTAAAGGGTCGGATTATTGAAAGATAATTAATTAAGTTATTAATGCATAATGTGGTAGGCCCCTCTTTCGAAGGTGACGTTACCCTCGGCTAAGTAGTCTGAGTCAGCAGGGATACAGTCCTAAGTAGTCGGGTTAAAGTTTTAATAGTAGCTTACTTATGAGGGGATCAAAGAGTTTGGACCCTCACCATCCAATACCGGTGGGTATTGAAGGAGATCCTACTAAATTTGACCCAGGTCTTTTACAGGATCTATACACTGAACAATGGCAAGACTCTTACCAAACCATTCCCTTAACCCCCGACCAGGTAGCCAACATATCTCCATATAGACTGTAGAGATATGAATGGTGAAAATCTTTTATTTTATATAGACAGTAAAATAATGCCAAGACACCACAGATAAACGATAAGGAAGAATCACCTTCAACATAAGAAACTAGTTATTAAACTCATTAATACATAACCAAATAAAAAGTGCGAAAAGATTAAAAATAAAAAGTATTACACTAAACACTTGTCTTCACCAATTGATGTAAGAGACTTAGGCAAACATGGCCTTTGATTGTCAAGAACTCTTACGATCAATCTTGGATCCCGAGACGACTCACACATTCTATGATAGATGATGGATGATGGTGGTGGATGATGGTGTTGTGATGGTGGTGGTGGGTGGGTGAAGTGTGAGAGAGGTGGTGTGCCAAGGGATGGTTTGCAAATGAGTCAAGCACCCCTATTTATAGCCTGAACAGTAGCTCGGGCACGGCCCCGTGTCCATTGGGCAAGGCCCCGTGTCCAACCTCCTTCTCTTTCTTCATTAATTGCAGTTTGTCTGCATTAGTTGACCACGCCCCCGTGCCCGCTGAGCACGACCCCGTGTGCAGAAGCGTATCTGTACTATCAAGATTTCCCTAGATTCTGCGAATCTTAGAGTTGACCACGACCCCGTGTCCGCTGAGCACAACACCGTGGTGGGCGATAGAAACTTCTACAACTTTGTCTTTTCTGCTGACACTTGGGCACGCCCCCGTGCTCATTGAGCACGGGGCGTGTTCAGCCTTCTGTTCTCTTGTTTTGCTTGGGAAGATGCTGTCGGGAGGCCGGGCATGCCATGTTTGTTCCTTTTCTTGTATTTTTTTTAGATTTAGCTGCCTTTTTGCTTCTTTTGTTCATTTGAGCTCATTTAATCCTGAAAATACAAAAGGAAGACAAAAACACACTTTTCCAACATTAGTACTAAAAAGGGTTAGTTTTATGCCACAAATGATGTAATTTATATGTTGCATTTTGTGCACATCAAATACTCTTTATAATGTGGCTTTACACTCCCAAATGGAATGGGTAGAAGAGAAGGTTTTTGGGCTTGTCATAGAGTGTCGGGATTTCCAAGATTCTTTAGTAAGTTTTATTTTTATTTATCTACATTCCTATTCGTCATGATTTATTAAAAACAAAAGATAAATTACTTATTAGGGCATAACATGCCTTTTTAAAATTCCATTTATATACGAGTTCACATACCTCACAGGGGATCACTCAAAACTCGGCCGAAGATGTATTTTTTGTGAATTACTCGAGAGCGGCATGGAACTTACTCCTATCATAAGCTTGCCAAGCAATCAATCCTCCTCCTTTTTAACTATACACCTTTGTAAATATCAAGAGGACTTTTGGAGTGAAGGGTTAGGCTTGGGTTAAAGGTGGGTGGTTGGATTAGTGGTTAGTTAAAGGGCGAAAGACGTAAAAAGCGTCGGTTTTCGTAAGACTTGTTATTTTTCATAACTTTTTATTTTGATGAAGCATTTCTTTCAAACAAAGTTCTTTTTGATAAACTTGTTTGTTTATTTCCTTTGGCTTCATCATCAAAATATATATATTTTTTTATAAACAAGTCATAAGAAAAACCGAGCCTTGTTAAATAAAGGGTTTAAAATGAAAAAGGGTTTTGGTGGGTAAAAGGGTGTTTGTTTTGGGTTAAGAAATTAAAAAGGTTTAGGCTCAAAGGGGTTAACTAGGGGGATTTTGGGTAGGTGGTAAAAAAAAGAAAAATAATGGTGTAGAAAAAAGGGTTAGTCCTAATGCCTCAATCATTTACTTACTCGGGTTTAAGTTGGTAAGGACCGGGAATGTATCGTCATGGCAAGTTCTAGAGTTGTAAGAACCAAGTGGCTATTCACACAAGAAACGAAAAATGTGCAATTAGTTTAAAGATATGTATTTGTATGCTCAATAAAGGCTCAAAACTCACTTTTTGTGGGAATGGGTTTTTATGTGATCAAGTATATATAATCAAATTTTAACTAAACTTGTCATGCCGTTTCATAATTTTCTTATGTTGGTTCTTTTTATCACAACGCTATCGGTTGTAAATTTGTAAAAATATAACCTTTTTAGAACTTGAATTTCCCAACTTAAACCTAGACAAGTAAAAAAATGAAAAAAATTTTTGAAAAAAAAAAATTTGGGGTGATTAGTGGTTCCAATAGAGTTTTGTGTAAGGCTTGTATTTAGGACTTGCAAGATTCAAGGTTTTAGCATCCCCCCACACTTAAATTACACATTGTCCTCAATGTGTCCCAAAAATAAGTTTTTAGGTTGATTGAATGTGTAAAAAGGTGTGAAAAAGCAAAATTTTATGTTACTAGGCGTCTGGACACGGCCCCGTGGTGTCCGGGCACGGCCCCGTGTTCAGATCGCCAGTAACAAAAGTTTGTAAAAAGAAACAGAAGCCTGGGCACGGGGGGTGTTCAATGAGCATGCCCCGTGTCTAGTTACCTGAACTGGGCATTTTCTGCATATTGTGCAGTACGGGGCCGTGATGGGCGGGCACGGCCTGTGCGGAACTTGCTGTAATGAAGAAAATTTTGTCGGAGGGCCCTGTTTTTGTGCATGGGGTGCTGGTTCAAGTTTCCTTGTTATCCTTCACCATCCCGAATGTGTTTTATTCCTGAAAACTAAAACTAAACTAGAAAACATAAAAATTAATCTAAGCTAAACTAAGGATAGTTCCGCGGAATGCCTCCGTGGTGCGCCACGCTTATAAGGGTCCTTGGCTAGACCCAAAGCCTGGTCATATGTTACCCAAGTGGGATGTTTTGCATCCCATGCTACATCGTCGGAGAGCATCATAATGACCTTCATGTAGTTGACCGGGTCTTCGTTTTCTACTCTTTTTCCAACTCCAAACTTCATTTCCTCGTCCCCAATCCTTAATGTTAGTGTTCCATCATTCATATCTACCACTTCTTGGGCCGTAGCTAGGAATGGCCTCCCTAGGATGAGTGGTACTTCGGCATCTTCCTCCATATCTAGTATGACAAAGTCGGCCAGAAAGACAAATTCGCCGACTTTGACCAATAGATTTTCAGCGACACTTTGTGGATATTTGACGGATCTATCGGTGAGTTGTATGCTTATTTTTGTAGGGCTTGTTTTCCCTAAGTGTTAGACCCACACTTTTCACTTTTATAAAATGACATGCAAAGGACAAATTAAAATACAAACTTTTAAAACATCCAAACTTTTCGAGATTTAAGATTGTAATACTAACAACATTAGTACACAATTCTAACAAAATTTGGGCATGACCCGTCCGTACTAGACATGACTAGAAAAAAAAACATAACATCAAGTTTAAAAAATATAACTACTACTAAGGATGTACGAAAATAAAACAAGCGTTTGACCCAAAACATTAATACAAACTAGCGGGAACGCTTGGTATGTCATAATATGTGCACGTGCTCGCCCCAAATTGCCAAGTCGCCTAAAATGAGGATTTACCTACATTCAACAACAAAACTTTAAGAAGTTAGTCTTTAAATTTATTCCACTTACAATAACCAAATCCTCAAGGGATTTGCTATCTACTTATTAACCACCGTAAATCATTATAACAAAGGATTGTATCTCGTAATTAATAGCAAATCTAACTAAAGTTTTGTATGCAAACGGAACATACCTCGATCTTGTGAACCTTCCGATTTCTTAGTACTTGAACCTTCTTCCTTCACGCCTATATCAACACATTCATTCATTCGTTTAGTACCCCAAGTTTCATTCCATTATTTTCAAGTTTACACATAATTATTCTTTCAAGCATTTCATCAAACACTTGGCGGGTTTCGCATTTGTGGGACACTAAGTACAAGCTTTTAAAGCATAATTCCTACTAGTTCATTTCAAAGTTCATCAACAATTAATCAAGTTCATAATATTCTCTTGTCCTACTTAATTTGTTTAAAATTCAAGTACTACAACATCATCACATGTCAATCCTACACATGATTCCTACCCATTATTCCCACCTTTCAACGTTTCTAATTATTCATATCAATGGGTTATGCAATTAGCTTTTCATATAATCAAATTCATACATAAGCATACATGATTCTTGTTCTATAGAGAAGCCCTAACTCCAATCTATACAATCTCTTGCAAAATTTCGAGATTGGGTCATAACCCACTTCCTACCATACGTCAAAAACACCAAATTGAACTTACCACTTTATAGAGGAAGTTAGGTTAATAAAAAATCTGGTAACATGCAGCCGATTAACACTGAATTTCCTTGTCAATTGATGAGATTTGCAAGAACAAGGGTAACCGTTGTTTCTCCTGCTTCTGTTCGATCCCCAGAACACATCCATGTGTTATTTTGGGGTTTCCTTCCTTCTAATACCCTTACTTAACAATTTGTCATGTTTAACCCCCATAGAATTTCATTTATTTCATTAACCACTTTCCACCCTTTAACTAGCTTTTGTAACATTTTACTAACTTAGTTAATTCTTTTAATCATTTGAACTTAGTTTCATGTTATCCTATTTTGGGGTGTTACAACTCTACCCCCTTAAAGGAGGTTTCGTCCCCGAAACCTTTCTCATTCCAACTAGACCAATTCTACCATTACTTTTTCATCTATTCATTCACGATGCTTACTACAACCTAGATGCATTCGGGATCTTGGCAAAAGTTTCATTTATGCACAAACATATTTGTACGCATTGTCCCTCCGTTCTTAAATTAAGTAAATCACTTTCATAACATATAAGTCAGAATCTAATCCAGAGCTCTCATTAGTGTCGTTTTCACTTTATAATGCTAGTTCCTAGCATACATCATCACTAACAGTTCGTTCACTGAAATTTATTTCAAATGTATACTATTGGTCGTAGAAACCTATGTTTACGGCTTGTTTCTATCTTTCTAATTCAGCATAACATATTCATACATTTGCTAACAAAAATAAATCGATTTATTTCATTCCACTCACGTATTATACACGATATAATTCATTATTGTAACCATGAGAAAACCCTATCATCCCATTACTAGCATTCTTCTAATTACTTTCTAATTCATATGAGGGCTTAGCATATCATTATACGTATACTATAAACATTTAATGACTTAGTAGTATCAAAGCTACCCTCTTCCTAATTACTTTTTCATGCTTACTATGAGCATAAAGCATCGTTCTACGGTTACTACTGTTACTTGAACTAATTACAACTTTTGAGTTTAGCCTCAAATTTAATCCTTCGCAACACTTTATTATTAGCTCTTTGCATGAACTACTTATTATACTAACCTCGTCTTTATTGCATAAATCCGTTATCTGTGTGCCGGATCGATCCGCTTCTTTATATGTACCTTCCGTACCAGAATTGGTCTCATTCGTTCATGAAATATGCTCCCACTCGTGAGCATCCTTCCACTAGCTTTATTACTATCATCGCCCTAAGAATTCCATCATATTTATTTAATAATAAATAGTTAGCACATAATCTTTCATAATTGCGTCCTACATGGTGTTTGATCGCCTATTGTCTCTTTCACAATTTTCTTACGTACATGCTAAAACATATCATACATTCCATTTCTTACATATTATCCCTTCATTTTATTGGTTATTTCGCCAACTTTCGTAGTTTGACCTTTCAAGGTCAGACTAACACCCCTTACTTATTATGGTCGTTTCGAGGTACACGTTCGTACTTTATACTTGCAAGGACTTCATTCACTTTGTTTGACTTTTCGGAAGTTTAATTGTAAATACATTCTTACTTATGTGAATCAGTTATCCTATTCTGACACGTCATTCTGTAGTTGCGCCCTAAGCTCCAATTAAAAATATAATCTTTTATACATACCTGGCGCGGGTCAAATCCCTTGACTCGTTATTCATACTTTGCGACGGGTTAATACTTTCCAAACTGCGACAATGCATGCCCATACATTATGCTCACCTACAAGTAACAAACTTGACAAATCGAACATTAAATACCGAGTTCAAATGGCGATCGCCATTTGACCCGTAAGACTCATTTGAGTTTCGTTTTCTAGTTTTTTTTGTTCTTATTTGTTTAATCCGTCTTCACTTACGGACTCGAACTTTTAATTTATTACCTTTCATTCTTACTGGCTTGATCCGTGCTTGCTTACGGATCCAACCTTTCATTCCTTACATGGTTGACTCCATTTCTCATATTCAAACATTTTCATCCGTACCTTTCGCTCTTCTGTCATATCATTTACCATGTCATTTGTTATGATATGTTTTCGTATTAATCTTCTTCATTCAACATCAAGTGTTGGGTCCTAGCACTTGATTCCATGTCCTTATTCATGTAGCGCGTCTTAACGCGACACTCTACCTCCTATTTCTAGTGGTGTTCCCACCCTTCTTTCTTAAGTTTGTTTTACATTCGACCGTAAGCTTAAACTTTTCATTCTTGTCTTTCTTCCTTATATTGAGCCGATCCTTTAAGAATCGTTAGACCCTTTTTTTTACTAGCTTGGCGGGCATAATTGAGATGATTCTCGTGTTTTTTTCTCGAGCTTCGGTCAATATATGACCATCCCTAATATACCATTTCCATTTGTTCGTTCACCGTATTTAGTGTTAATTAACCTACGTTCTCTAACATGTCTCTTACTAATGAGTATCCTACATAATACGTTGCATTTCTTACGTAATGTTTCCACAATTTGTAAATAATTATCATTTACTGACTTCTACGATTTGACCTTTTAAAGTTAGTCACACTTAGTACTTATTGTATATAAGTATTGTTGTACGGTTGTACTTACTTTCAATTCGAACATATTTACAAAATGTCTTTAGCTAACATCTCAACTAATATTCTTTCCATACCTTTCATCAACCATTACAAAACTCTCATTTCCGCCTTAGAACTTCTCAACTAAAATTTGTAACCGATTTACCCTTATAATGAGGTCTTATCAGTTTAACATTATGCCAACAATTTCAACAAAACGTACAATAACATTTCTCATTTATTTATACATTTCTCTTTGATTTCTAATATTCAAACACGTATAGACCTTCATGTAAATAAATTCGAAGTGATTGCGAAATCACTTACCTTTAGTGTTCATGTTCATGCTTGCCTCATTGCTTCCTCTTACCCCATTCGCCATCCATAGTTAAATCAACTGACAAGATTTCCATCCTTACATATTATTACATTCGTAACATTGTTAGCTTATGTGAGCATACATACAACTATTCATTTTCTTTTTATTCATACGTTAATTGACTTTCGTTAGTCAAATTTCGTATAAACGAGACGTTTATTATTCGTTATCTCATTTCCAATCCATACAACTAACTATCGTAAAGCATAACACGTAAATCACTTAATACATAACACATTAACTCTTTATTTTGACATTTGTGTCTAATGGCCATTCCATGATATTCCTATACTGTTGACTTTTAAATAGTCAACTGTCTTGCTTACACTTCAAACTTTTGAACATGTAATCATCTAAATATGATAGACCGTAATATTAATACTCTACGTATTTCATACATACAATTTACGTAATCCTCCAAACAATACACATATATACATTCACTTTCACATACTTTCACATGCTAATGCTTCATGATTCTACAAATAGTAAATATCAATCAAGTTAACTATATAACATAATTCCAACATATCCTTTACTAATAAGCTCGTATGATTTGCATTTAGCACATATTCACCTCTTAATCATAACAAGGCAAATCATTAAATACACATAAGCATCACACCATTCAAGTACAAGGTACAAGCCTCTAATGCATAATTCTGATCAAAGCATACATTCATCCGAATTTTCATACGAACTCCATCTAACTCACATTCTTCAAATTATTTTCACCACTAATATCATCATTTTTATATTCATTTATTAACAATTTCAGTTCCTTCACATATCCAAGTACTTTAGTCTATATTTACTTCCTTCATTATTCGTTATCATACGTTTCCAGCTCCACTTTATACATTCGTCATTCATTTCATGCCATTCCATATGTTACATTTTAGAAATTTCATCCCGATACTATCATTTCTTTTATCCTTACTTAGCTTAATTTGCCTCATAAAGACTCAACGGGACCGCGAATGAGGCTTTCGAGAAGTGTATATAACTAATTTTGAAAAATATGGAAGCTTTGGCGGACTGCCTTTACACAACATCATGTTTTGCGTTTAATACAAATCATAAACTTTTCAATATATCAAAGTTCATTAGTCCGTAATTACTTCATTCGCATTCTTACAATTTAAACTTTACTCGCCTTTTAAACTTTCATCATTCATTCGTGTCATTCGACACACTACCTTTGAATTTTATAAATTTCTTTCTATCGTAACCACTAATCGTGGTTACATATATCTTACTAGGCCTTATATAGACCCTACACGAACATTCAATAGGCCTTCGAACAATTTGGAAACTCAAAATACGAAAAGCAACACAAAACAACATACTGAGTTTAAACTCGCCGTCGGCGACGACCCGAAAGCCCGTCGGCGACGGCTTCAGGAAATGTGTGTCGGCTGAAAACCCCGTAGACAGGGAATTAGGGCGTCGGCCCAAGTGGAGGAGGCGTCCGCGACAGACAGGAATGGCGTTGGCGACGGCTTCCCCTTTGTCATTTCGCTGCAGACCTCTTTTTGGGTGTTTTAATCCTTTGTCGGGTCCGTTTCCAGCCATACGGCTCTTAAAACCTCCCGTTTCACCTCCCATTATTACTCCTTCACATAAGTAACTTAAATATTTATATCGTAAGCACACTATACATACTTGCATTCACCAAACTAAATTCTTACCTCATTGGCGATCTTGGAGCGAGCACACTTTCGAGCGAGCCGTCGGTTTGAGTTCAAGCACTACAACTTGTGCGCGAATCTCTCAAACCTCAGCTCTGATACCAACTTGTTAGACCCACACTTTTCACTTTTATAAAATGACATGCAAAGGACAAATTAAAATACAAACTTTTAAAACATCCAAACTTTTCGAGATTTAAGATTGTAATACTAACAACATTAGTACACAATTCTAACAAAATTTGGGCATAACCCGTCCGTACTAGACACGACTAGAAAAAAAACATAACATCAAGTTTGAAAAGTATAACTACTACTAAGGATGTACGAAAATAAAACAAGCGTTTGACCCAAAACATTAATACAAACTAGCGGAAGCGCTTGGTATGTCATAATATGTGCACGTGCTCTCCCCAAATTGCCAAGTCGCCTAAAATGAGGATTTACCTACATTCAACAACAAAACTTTAAGAAGTTAGTCTTTAAATTTATTCCACTTACAATAACCAAAATTTAGTTTCATTCCTTTATTTATATACTTTCGTTTTCCTTACGCATTCGGTTACCCATTTTAATGGGTATAGCATATACTCTCATGTTGAGATTCAAGCATACCATTTGTGACCCGATAACATCGGGTTATTTGCTTTCGACATACATCTTTCGTTCTATCCGTTTAACAGATTGAACATCATACATACCACATTTGTGGTTGCATTCATAACCACCCATTCTAAACCGGTGGAACCTTTATTCTTACTTGACTTGTTAAACTCGAACCGGCCAAATTGCATAACTTGTCATAACCTTCGTTAACATAACCAAATCCTCAAGGGATTTGCTATCTACTTATTAACCACCATAAATCAATATAACAAAGGATTGTATCTCATAATTAATAGCAAATCTAACTAAAGTTTTGTATGCAAACGGAACATACCTCGATCTTGTGAACCTTCCGATTTCTTAGTACTTGAACCTTCTTCCTTCACGCCTATATCAACACATTCATTCATTCGTTTAGTACCCCAAATTTCATTCCATTATTTTCAAATTTACACATAATTATTCTTTCAAGCATTTCATCAAACACTTGGCGGGTTTCGCATTTGTGGGACACTAAGTACAAGCTTTTAAAGCATAATTCCTACTAGTTCATTTCAAAGTTCACCAACAATTAATCAAGTTCATAATATTCTCTTGTCCTACTTAATTTGTTTAAAATTCAAGTACTACAACATCATCACATGTCAATCCTACACATGATTCCTACCCATTATTCCCACCTTTCAACATTTCTAATTATTCATGTCAATGGATTATGCAATTAGCTTTTCATATAATCAAATTCACACATAAGCATACATGATTCTTGTTCTATAGAGAAGCCCTAACTCCAATCTATAGAATCTCTTGCAAAATTTCGAGATTGGGTCATAACCCACTTCCTACCATACATCAAAAACACCAAATTGAACTTACCACTTTATAGAGGAAGTTAGGTTAATCAAAAATCTGGTAACATGCAGCCGATTAACACTGAATTTCCTTGTCAATTGATGAGATTTGCAAGAACAAGGGTAACCCTTGTTTCTCCTGCTTCTGTTCGATCCCCAGAACACACCCATGTGTGATTTTGGGGTTTCCTTCTTTCTAATACCCTTACTTAATAATTTGTCATGTTTAACCCCCATAGAATTTCATTTATTTCATTAACCACTTTCCACCCTTTAACTAGCTTTTGTAACATTTTACTAACTTAGTTAATTCTTTTAATCATTTGAACTTAGTTTCATGTTATCCTATTTTGGGGTGTTACACTAAACCGAGTCGGTTGAACATTGATGAGGGCATGAGGTTGATGCTTGCCCCGAGATCGGCTAGTGCATTACGAATGGGGGATTCCTCAATCGAGCAAGGAATTGTGAAGCTTCCGGGGGCATGCTTCTTTTGCGGGAGTTTGTTGAGCAGTAAGGCGGAGCATTCTTCGCCTAAATTAACTAATTGCAATGATTCAATTTTCCTTTTATGAGTGATTTTGAATATTTAGGCATTTGAGTTTGGACTTCGATAAATGGAATATTAACATGCAATTGTTTTAGTAAATTTTCGAACTTTGCGAATTGCTCATCGGTCTTTTGACGAATTAACCGACCGGGGTATGGAACCGGAGGAGTCTTAGTAGGCTCTTGAACTAGTGGAGAAGCCTTCTCTTGTTGGGGCGTGGGTGGAGTTGTGGTTTGGCTAGATCGGCTTCTTTCAGTTGGCGGTAATGGAGCCTCTTCGGGACCCACGGTACGGTTTCTCAACATTATGAGATGTACTTGCGCCTTTGGGTTGGTTTCGGTATTACTTGGTAACGCACCTTGTGGTCTCTCGGAGAAATTCTGAGCTATTTGATTCAATTGCTTTTCAATGTTTTGTATACTAGCTTGTTGATTTCTAAAATTCGATTCCAATTGTTGAAATCGATCCGAGTTTTTCTTTTCGATGTCGGAGATTAGGCGAGATATAGTATCTTCAAGCCTTTCTCATCCACCTTGTTATTGAGAGAAATTTTGTGACTCGATTCTTGGTTGTTGAAAGTTTGTTCGTTGGTTTAGATTTTGTTGGTTACTACCATTGCTGGGTTCTCTCCAACCAAGGTTAGGGTGGTTACGCCATCCTTGGTTGTAGGTACCCGTTGGAGGACCCGACGGCCTAGGTCTATTATCAATGTAGTTTACCGACTCTGTTTGATCATCTATTTCTTTCATACAACTCCAATTTTCATGTGACCCACCACACCCTTCACAAGCCATGACCGAGGCCGTTTTTATCATTTGTAGTTTTTTGATTTTCGAAGAAAGGGCCTCGATTTGGGCTTGTAAAGAAGTGCTTTAATCAACCTTATGGGCGCCCGGGGCAATAGATTTATTGCCCCGGGGAGTATGCCACTGAAAATTGGTTTGAGCAATTTCCTCAATTTGATTATATATTTCATTTGGGTGACGATTACCTAAAAGTCCCCCGGAGCTAGAATCAAGAGCTTGACTTGTGTGTGGCAACAACCCATTGTAGAAAGTGGATACTTGTTGCCACACCGCAAGACCGTGATGAGGACACTTTCTTAGTAGCTCCTTGAACCTTTCCCAAGTTTCATATAAGGATTCCCCATCCTCTTGTGAATATGTATTAATTTCAGTCATTAATTTAGCCGTTTAACAGGAGGGAAATACTTATATAGAAACTTTTGGGCTAGTTCATCCCACGTGTTTACCGAACCAACTGGGAGGGCATTAAGCCAAGCCTTAGCTTGGTCTTTTAGTGAAAATGGAAACATTCGAAGGCAGATAGCATCGTTTGATGCTCCATTGATCCGAAAGGTATCACATATTTCTAAGAAATTAGTAATATGTAAATGAGGATCCTCGTCCGCAAGCCCATGGAAGGTTGCGGAGTTTTGAAGCATTTGTATCAAATGTGGCCGAAGTTCGAAGTTGTTGGCTTCGACATTTGGTGCATTGATAGCGGCGCCAAGATTACCTACGGTGGGTCGTAGGTAATCCATGAGGGTACGTTGGTCCGCCATTGGAAGTGGGTCCCCCGAAGCTTTCTCTTGGTTTTTAGCTTTAAGTCTCTTTCGTAGAAAGCGTTCGGGTTCGTCTAGGGGTTCTTTTATGTCTCTACTAGAACTGGAGCTCATACAGTACGTGGAAAACGCAAATGTGGCTGATGTGCGTTAGGTGTAATATAATTTAGGTGTATCTGTTAAGCACTTATTACACTTTTTAGCCAAGTTTTAAATTTATAAACACGATATTCACTAACACTAAACACACATATGGGCAAGTGCACCCATCGCAGACGTAGTATAGTGGTTGTAAGATACCGAGGTCGTCCAAGGACACAAGAGCTTTTAGTACCGGTTTATCCTCAACGTCTAATCAAATCAAAATGTTAGAAAAAGGTTTTTAAACTAGAAAAATAAAACTAACTAAAATGCTGAAAATAAAAATAAAAATAAAAACAGATAGTCAAGATGAATCACTTGGATCCGACTCGTGTGTAGTGTAACCTTTGATTATTTTCGCACTTTTGCACTTGTTTAATAGATTATCTTAGTTATTGTAGTAGGCCCCTCTTTCGAAGGTGACGTTACCCTCAACCCAGTAGTTTGAGTCAGCAAGGATACAATCCTAAAGGGTCGGATTATTGAAAGATACTTAATTAAGTTATTAATGCATAATGTGGCAGGCCCCTCTTTTGAAGGCGACGTTACCCTCGGCTAAGTAGTCTGAGTCAACAGGGATACAATCCTAAGTAGCCGGGTTAAAGTTTTAATAGTAGTTTAACTTATGAGGGGATCAAAGAGTTTGGACCCCCGCCATCCAATACCGTTGGGTATTGAAGGAGGTCCTACTAAATTTGACCCAGGTCCTTTGCAGGATCTATACACTGAACAATGGCAAGACTCTTACCAAACCGTTCCCTTAACCCCCGACCAGGTAGCCAACATACCTCCATATAGACCGCGGAGATATGAATGGTGAAAATCTTTTATTTTATATAGACAGTAAAATAATGCCAAGACACCACAGACAAACGATAAGGAAGAATCACCTTCAACATAAGAAACCAGGAACTAAAGTCATTAATACAAAACCAATTAAAAAGTGCAAAAGATTAAAAATAAAAAGTATTACACTAAACACTTGTCTTCACCAAGTGATGTAAGAGACTTAGGCAAACATGGCCTTTGATTGTCAAGAACTCTTACGATTAATCTTGGATCCCGAGACGACTCACACACTCTATGATGGACAATGGATGATGGTGGTGGATGATGGTGTTGTAATGGTGGTGGGTGGTGGATGAAGTGTGAGAGAGGTGGTGTGCCAAGGGATGAGTTGCAAGAGCTCCAAGCACTCCTATTTATAGGTTGAACAGAAGCTCGGGCACGGCCCCGTGTCCACTGGGCACGGCCCCGTGTCCGCTGAGCACGACCCCGTAGTTGACAACGGGGGCCTGTAGTAGTTGACCACGCCCCCTTGTCCGCTAAGCATTAAATGCCCCTGCAGTAGTTGACCACGCCCCCGTGTCCGCTGAGCACGACCCCGTGTGCAGAAGCATATCTATACTATCAAGATTTGCCTGGATTTTGCAAATCTTATAGTTGACCACGGCCCCGTGTCCGCTGAGCACGGTCCCGTGGTGGGCAATAGAAGCTTCTACCACTTTGTCTTTTCTACTGACACTTGGGCACGCCCCCGTGCTCACTGAGCACGGGGCGTGTTCAGTCTTCTGCCTTCTTGTTTTGCTTGGGAAGATGCTGTCGGGAGGTCGGGCATGCCACGTTTGTTCCTTTTCTTGTATTTATGTTAGATTTAGCTGTCTTTTTTGCTTCTTTTGTTCATTTGAGCTCATTTAATCCTGAAAATACAAAAGGAAGACAAAAGCATACTTTTTCCGACATTAGTACTATAAAAGGGTTAGTTTTATGTCACAATTGATGTAATTTATATGTTGCATTTTGTGCACATCAAATACCCCCACACTTGAATCTTTGCTTCTCCTCAAGCAAAACTCTTTATAATGTGGCTTTTTTCACTCCCAAATGGAACGGGTAGAAGAGAAGGTTTTTGGGCTTGTCATAGAGTGTCGGGATTTCCAATATTCTTTATTAAGTTTTATTTTTATTTATTTACAATCCTATTCGTCATGATTTATTAAAAATGTTTCATAAGATAAATTACTTATTAGGGCATAACATGCCTTTTTTAAAATTTCATTTATATACAAGTTCACATACCTCACGGGGGATCACTCAACACTCGGCCGAAGGTGTATTTTTTTAGTGAATCACTCGAGAGCGGCATGGAACTTACTCCTACCATAAGCTTGCCAAGCAATCAATCCTCCTCCTTTTTAACTATATACCTTTGTAAATATCAAGAGGACTTTTTGGGTGAAAGGTTAGGCTTGGGCTAAAGGTTGGTGGTTGGGTTAGTGGTTAGTAAAAGGGCGAAAAGCGTAAAAAGCATTGGTTTTTGAAAGACTTTTTATTTTTCACAATTTATTTTATTTTGATGAACCATTTCTTTCAAACAAAGTTATTCTTGATGAACTTGTTTGTTTATTTGGTTTCATCATCATTTTGTTTTGAAAAGTCATAAGAAAAACCGAGCTTTGTTACTAAAAGAAAGTGTTAAAATAAAAAGGTTTAGGTGGGTAAAAAGGGTGATTGTTTTGGGTTAAGAAATGAAAAGGTTTAGGCTCAAAGGGGTTAACTAGGGGGATTTTGGGTAGGTGGTAAAAAATTAAAAAAAATGGTGTAGAAAGAAAAAGGTTTAGCCCTAATGCCTCCATCATTTACTTACTTGGATTTAAGTTGGTAAGGACCGGGAATGCATTGTTGTGGCAAGTTCTAGAGTCGTAAGAACCAAGCGGCTATTCACACAAGAAACGAAAAATGAGCATTTAGTGTAAAGATATGTATTTGTATGCTCAATAAAGGCTCAAAACTCACTTTTGTGGGAATGGGTTTTTATGTGATCAAGTATATATAATCAAATTTTAACTATGCTTGTCATGCCGTTTCATAATTTTCTTATGTTGGTTCTTTTTATCACGACACTATCGGTTGTAAATTTGTAAAAATATAACCTTTTTAGGACTTGAAATTCCGTACTTAAACCTAGACAAGTAAAAAGAAAATGAAAATTTTTGAAAAAAAAATTGGGGTGATTAGCGGTTCCAATAGAGTTTTGTGTAAGGCTTGTTGATTAGGACTTGCATGATTCAAGGTTTTAGCATCCTCCCCACACTTAAATTACACATTGTCCTCAATGTGTCCCAATAATAAATTTTTAGGTTGGTTGAATGTGTAAAAGGGTGTTAAAAGCAGAATTTTATGTTACTGGCACTTTGGACACGGCCCCGTGGTGACCGGGCAGGACCCCGTGTTCAGGTGCCAGTAACAAGATTTAGTAAAGAGAAACAGAAGCCTGGACACGGGAGCGTGTTCAGTGAACACGGCCCGTGTCCAGTTACCTGAACTGGGCATTTTCTACAGATTGTGCAGCACGGGGCCGTGTTGGGCGGACACGGCCCGTGCTGAACTTGCTGTAATGAAGAAATTTTTGTCGGATGGTCCTGTTTTCATGCATGGGGTGATGTTTCTCGTTTCCCTTATTATCCTTTACCATCCCGAGTGTGTTTTATTCCTACAAATTAAACTAAAAATTAATCTAAGCTAAACTAAGGATAGTTCCGCGGAATGCCTCCGTGGTGCGCCACGTTTATAAGGGTCCTTGGCTAGATCCAAAGTGAGGTCATATATTTTCCGAGCGGGATGTTTTGCATCCCATGTTGCACCGTCGGAGAACATCATCCAAACTCGAATCAATGACCTTCATGTAATTGGCCGGGTCATCGTCCTCTACTCTTTTCCTAACCCCAAACTTCACTTCCTTATCCCCAAACTTCAAAGTAAGTGTTCCGTCATTCATCTCTACCACTGCTTGCGCGGTGGCTAGAAATGGCCTCCCTAGTATGAGGGAGACATCGGTGTCTTATTCCATATCTAGTATGACAAAGTCGGCCGGGTAGACGAAATTATCGACTTTGACCAATAGATTTTCAGCGACACCTTGCGGGTATTTGACGGATCTGTCGGCAAGTTGTATACTCATCTTGGTAGGGCTTGTTTTTCCTAGGCCGAGTCGTTTGAACATTGATGCCGGCATGAGGTTAATGCTAGCCCCAAGGTCGGCTAGTGCATTACGAATGGGGGATTCCCCGATCGAGCAAGGAATTGTGAAGCTTCCAGGATCAATCTTCTTTTGTGGGAGTTTGTTGAGTACGAGGGCGGAGCATTCTTCGCCAAAGTTAACTAATTGCAATGATTCAATTTTCCTTTAATGAGTGAGCAAGTCCCTCATGAATTTTGAGTATTTAGGCATTTGAGTTAAGACTTCGATAAAAGGAATATTAACATGCAATTGTTTTAGTAGATTTTCAAATTTCGCGAATTGCTTATTGGTCTTCTGACGAATTAACCTACCGGCGTATGGAACCAGAGGAGCTTTGGTAGGCACTTGAATTAGGGGAGAAGCCTTCTCTTGTTGGGGCAGTGTTGTGCTTCCCTCAGTCAGCGGTGGTGGAGCTTCTTCGAAACCCACGGTACGATTCCTCATGGTTATGAGATGGACTTGTGCTTTTAGGTTTGTTTCGGTATTACTTGGTAACACGCCTTGTGGTCTCTCGGAGAAATTTTTAGCTAATTGATTTATTTATTTTTCATTGTTTTGTATACTAGCTTGTTTATTTCTAAAATTCGATTCCAATTGTTGAAATCGATCCGACTTTTTCTTTTCAGTGTCGGAGATGAGGCGAGATACAGTATCTTCAAGCCTTTCTCGTCCACCTTGTTGTTGAGGAAAATTTTGTGACTCGTTTCTTGGTTGTTGAAAGTTTGTTCGTTGGTTTAGGTTTTGTTGGTTACTACTATTGCCGGGTTCTCTCCAACCAAGGTTAGGGTGGTTACGCCATCCTTGGTTGTAGGTACCCGTTGGAGGACCCGACGGCCTAGGTCTATTATCAATGTAGTTTACCGACTCTGGTTGATCATCTGTTTCTTTCATACAACTCCAACTTTCATGTGGCCCACCACACCCTTCACAAGCCATATCCGAAACCGGTTTTTGTCATTTCTAACTTTTTGATTTTTGAAGAAAGGGCCTCGATTTGGGCTTGCAAAGAAGTGCTTTCGTCAACCTTATGGGCGCCCGGGGCAATAGATTTATTACCTCGGGGAGTGTGCCACTGAAAATTGGTTTGAGCAATTTCCTCAATTTGATTGTATATTTCATGTGGGTGACGATTACCTAAAAGTCCCCCGGAGCTAGAGTCAAGTGTTTGTCTTGTGTGTGGCAACAACCCATTGTAGAAAGTAGATACTTGTTGCCATACCGCAAGACCGTGATGAGGACACTTTCGTAATAGCTCCTTGAACCTTCCCCAAGTTTCATATAAGGATTCCCCATCCTCTTGTGAATTTGTATTAATTTCAGTCATTAATTTACCCATTTTAGCGGGAGGGAAATACTTATATAGAAACTTTTGGGCAAGTTCATCCCAGGTGTTTACCGAGCCAACTGGGAGGGCGTTGAGCCAAGCTTTTGCTCGGTCTTTTAGTGAAAATGGAAACATTCGAAGGCGGATGGCGTCGTTTGATGCTCCATTGATCCGAAAGGTATCACATATTTCTAAGAAATTAGTAATATGTAGATGGGGATCCTCGTCCGCAAGCCCATGGAAGGTTGCGGAGTTTTGAAGCATTTGTATCAAATGTGGTCGAAGTTCGAAGTTGTTAGCTTCAACATTCGGTGCATTAATAGCGGCGCCGAGATTACCCACGGTGGGTCGTAGGTAATCCATGAGGGTACGTTGGTCCGCCATTGGAAGTGGATCCCCCGAAACCTTCTCTTGGTTTTTAGCCTTAAGTCTTTTTCTGAGAAAGCGTTTGGGTTCCTCTAGAGGTTCTTTTATATCTCTACTAGAACTGGAGCTCATACACTACGTAGAAAGTTCAGAGGTGTTGCCTGGGTTCCAAGTCCTGCAATAAAAACAGTAAAGAGTGTTTGTCAGGAGGTTCACCACGGCTCCGTGCTCATTGAACACGGCCCCGTGGTCAGAGATACAGTGATTGTTTTCCGGATCCCCGTTACTGGAAAGTTGGACACGGCCCCGTGTTGCACCGACACGGCCCCATGCTCAGCTTTCTGTAACTCAGAAAATAAAAACTGCCAGTGATACTTCTAGACAAGGCCCGTGTCCGACCAGGCACGGCCCGTGCTGAGCTCTGCAGAAACTGAAAAATTAAGAAAATCCTAAAAAATAAAAAAAATAAAAAAAATTGATTAGGCCGCTGATTCCTAACTTTCTTAAAATCCTTGTGTCCCCGGCAGCGGCGCCAAAAACTTGATGTGCGTTAGGTGTAATATAATTTAGGTGTATATGTTAAGCCCTTTTTACACTTTTTAGCCAAGTTTTAAATTTATAAACACAATATTCACTAACACTAAACACACATATGGGCAAGTGCACCCATCGCGGACGTAGTATAGTGTTGGTAAGATACCGAGGTCGTCCAAGGACACAAGAGCTTTTAGTACCGGTTTATCCTCAACGTCTAATCAAATCAAAATGTTAGAAAAAGGTTTTTTAAACTAGAAAAATAAAACTAACTAAGATGCTGAAAATAAAAATAAAAATAAAAACAGATAGACAAGATGAATCACTTGGATCCGACTCGTGTGTAGTGTAACCTTTGATTATTTTCGCACTTTTGCACTTGTTTAAGAGATTATCTTAGTTATTGTAGTAGGCCCCTCTTTTGAAGGTGACGTTACCCTCAACCCAGTGGTTTGAGTCAGCAAGGATACAATCCTAAAGGATCGGATTATTGAAAGATAATTAATTAAGTTATTAATGCATAATGTGGTAGGCCCCTCTTTTGAAGGCGACGTTACCCTCAGCTAAGTAGTCTGAATTCAGCAGGGATACAGTCTTAAGTAGCCGGGTTAAAGTTTTAATAGTAGATTAACTTATGAGGGGATCAAAGAGTTTGGACCCCCGCCATCCAATACCGTTGGGTATTGAAGGAGGTCCAACTAAATTTGACCCAGATCCTTTGCAGGATCTATACACTGAACAATGGCAAGACTCTTACCAAACCGTTCCCTTAACCCCCGACCAGGTAGCCAACATACCTCTATATAGACCGTGGAGATATGAATGGTGAAAATCTTTTATTTTATATAGACAGTAAAATAATGCCAAGACACCACGGACAAACGATAAGGAAGAATCACCTTCAACATAAGAAACTAGGAATTAAAGTCATTAATACAAAACTAATTAAAAAGTGCAAAAGATTAAAAATAAAAAGTATTACACTAAACACTTGTCTTCACCAAGTGATGTAAGAGACTTAGGCAAACATGGCCTTTGATTGTCAAGAACTCTTACGATCAATCTTGGATCCCGGGACAACTCATACACTCTATGATGGACAATGGATGATGGTGGTGGATGATGGTGTTGTGATGGTGGTGGGTGGTGGATGAGGTGTGAGAGAGGTGGTGTGCCAAGGGATGAGTTGCAAGAGCTCCAAGCACTCTATTGGTGCACTACATCTGCTGATTACGTCTTGTATCGAGTCATAAGTCTTAGATGTTAGATCTGGACACGTAATACGAAAAATTGAGTGATTGTATAGTTTTAGGGTTAATGGATCGCTTTTATGGTCCATTAGGATTTAGGGTCGCTCGTATGGACATGTTTGGGCCGCTCGAATGGCTATATGTTGAACCACTCATATGTCATAGTTTAGGGCCGCTCGAGTGGTAATCATGTTGGACCGCTCCAATGGCTTCTTGGGCCGCTTATTGGGCCTGTCCAATAAGCGGTTCCAGATCAGTATATATACCCTCAGGGCGATCTCAGTTAAAAACGGTTGGTTGAATCTCGTACCGAAGTGCTGCCGGATCGAGAACTCGTTGTATTTACCGTCAAATCAATACAAAAAGTGTTTAAAGTGTATTGCAAGCTATTCCTACGTTGATTACTTGTTTTCCGCACCTGTAATTGACGAAAACGCCTCTGATCGACTCATTCGGGTCGCCAAACGATCCTACAATTGGTATCAGAGCTTCAGGAGGAGGAGTTCTACATGAAATAGCTGGAAATCGTCAAAAAATCTGTCTTCTACTCATTCTTTTTTAGATTCAAACATTTTTAACGGTCGAAATTTGCTGAAAAACTCAGGGATTGTGCACGATAGTATAGAGACAAACCCTTGAAAGTTTGGTGTCGAAATTCGAAGAAATTGTGTGCCAAAATGATGTCCGAAAATGGATCGCCTATTTGAACTGTTCTGGACCGCTCGAAACTAGTTGTGTGGACCGCTTATTCGGTCGGATTGTCCTTGAATCGCTCTAAATTTTCTCTATGAACCGCTCGAACAACAGTTGTGAACCGCTCGTTCGAACAGTACCTGGACCGCTCGTACTGATCTTGGTTGGACCGCTTATTTGATCTTTCTACCTGGATCGCTCATACAGTTGATTGGGCTCGCTTATTTGAATTGTGTGGACCGCTCTTTTGACAATTTAAATCTCTAGTTCGCTTTTGTGTACTGTTTGTAATATTTTTCAAAAATTGAAAATGGACAAGGATTTTTATAACGCATTCGATACCCCAAGTACCTCAATCAACGCTATTCAAACCACAATGCTAGAAAACGAAACCGGAACGATGCAAAAACCTCCCAAGTTAATGAACATCGAAGAATACAAAGGTTGGGAAGGTCGGTTTGAGAATTGGGTGCAAGCGAATTATCTTGACGCTTGGGAATGTGTGGAAACAAAGTATATTCGACCATTGAATAGTGATGAAGAGCCAGTTCCAATCAAAGATCTTAGAGATGATGAGAGGAAGAAGTACAAAAATGAGA
This sequence comes from Helianthus annuus, assembly GCF_002127325.2. NCBI lineage: Eukaryota > Viridiplantae > Streptophyta > Magnoliopsida > Asterales > Asteraceae > Helianthus > Helianthus annuus. Next base: position 31,774,319 of record NC_035439.2, on the reverse strand, counting down.
AAATGATGCTAAGTCTTCTTCAACAGGCAGTGAAAGAAGATATCATGGTTCTGCTACAGCATAATGGAACGTCTTACTCAATCTGGAAAGCGTTACGTTCGAAGTTTAGGGGAAGTGAAGAGATGGTTAAAAGCAAGAAGTCGCTTCTAAAGAAAGAATTTGATCTTTTTCGTGGGTTGAAAAATGAGAGCACGAGAGAGATTATTGAACGATACTGTAACTTGCTTGCAAATATGAAAAGATTAAGTATTGAAAAGAGTAATGAAGAGTTGATCGACAAACTTGCTGATGCGTTGCCATATGAGAGTTGGGGCACATACTTGATGATGCTCAGAAACAAGAAAGGTTTTAGCAATCTGACGCTCAGTAAGTTCATTGAAAAGATCGAAGCTCAAGAAATGGAACAGAGAAAAGTGATTAGAATGAAAGACTTCGATGGTGAACAAGACATCGGGTTATATTATAAAACTGGGGTAAATGAGAAATCGTCGAATTCATCTCCAAAAATTGTGACTGGTATGAGTGCCAAAAGCTTATCTGAAAGCCCATCATCTGGATCGAGCAGCAAGACCAGTTTTACTTCATTTCCATCATTTGATCCAAACATCTCAGCAACTAAGAATGGGAGAAAATTACAGTGCAACATTGTATTGAATCTTGAGAATGATCAAGATTATTCTGAGGATATTGCCAAAAACCAAATGTCTTTATTAGGAATGGTTTTGGAATCTTATACTTGTTTTGTTGCAGGTCGTATCGGCAATCCAATGCTAACCAAAGAAGACTACGACCAGATAGATGCTGAAGAGATGGAGTTGATGGATATAAAATGGTGTCTGGCTAGTGTTTTACGGAGAGCTGAGAAGTTTAAACAAATCACGGGGAGAGATGATCTTCGTGATGCGAATGTTTCTACTTTAGGTTTTGACAAATCTAAAGTCACTTGTTTTCGATGCAGGGAAAAAGGACACTTCAAGAGAGAGTGCATAAACCGAGAAGCAAGTGGAGCTCAAAATCCGTTCAACAACAACAATGATTACTATCGCAAAGCCATTTATCATCAAGTTGGTCAATCATCTCAACAACAAAAACATCAAGCTCAAACTGCACATGGAAGAGATGTGATTGAAGATACCGGAAAGAGAGCTTGTGTAAGCAGTCATGATTGTGGAAAAAGAAAAGATGGTAGTGCTTTGATAATTGATCAAGAAGATGAAAAGCTAGCAGAAGGTTTTAGCTGGGCAAACTTCACTTGGGATGATTATGTTCCTGATCAAACCACAGCTTACACTGCATTTACAGCAAAGATTGTAGATGATAGTGATGATGATACAGAGTATTGGGCGAGAAAATACAGAGAAGATATGAAGTTGCTTGCTGAGAGTGATAGCGAAGACGAAAAAGTGAAAAAGGAGAAGAAAAAGAAGAAGATTAAAACACCGGTGAGTAGTGATGATGAAGAAGTGCCGATGGTGAGAAGGCAAAAGATGATAGAAGTGCCGAAGTTCAAAGTTGATGAAAGTGTTGATGCGAAAGAAGTTTCTGTTAAGTGTGAAAGCTGTGAGTTTGTGAAAAAGCAGAACAGCACGTTGATTAACAACTTAAACAGACTGAAGGAGTCATATGATGTGCTGAACAAGACAATGAATCAGTACAATCAAACGAGTGAAGAACAAGCTGTTGCTATGAAGACTCTTCAGGGAGCGTTTACGACTAAGCAAAAAGTTGTAAACAACTACATTGAAAAGTGTGCTGTTTTAGAACAGAAGCTTGAGCTACAACGAATAGAAACTGAAAGAGTAAATCGTTTATTGAAAAGTTACTCATGTACTTCCTATGTGATTGACAGGATTTATCCGACTGTTGAGAGCATGAAGGTCTGGGAAGAAGATGAGGTAACTGAAGAAAAAGCAGCTGAGGTCAGTATTGAAGAAAAGATTGCTGACAAGAGGAAGAGTGACAAGAAAAAGGATACTGAAAAGGCTTCATCTGGTAAGAAGAAAGGTTTCAGTTATAACAGATGTCCACCTCCACTGGAAAACGGATATTTGCCTAGACATCCTAACGATGAAAGAGTCAAAAAGGCCACAAATCTACAGTGGGAGTCAGAGTCGTCAGTCAATCTTCCTGAAAATATTGATGTTGTGTTTACATCATCTGACACTGATCAACAGTCTCAATTGATGAAGAAAGTTGTGGATCATGTGTTAGATAGTGATGACAGTGACGAGTCAAAGTCGGAGTCCGCGTCAGAGTCAAAATCTGAGTCAAAAACTCCGGTGCAAACAGAAAAACAGGGAAAATTAGTTTATGATAGAAAGTTTTTGTTATCAAAATCTAATTTGGATGATGGGTTGTTTAAAGTTGCTTATACTTTGAATAATTCGGACAAATTATATTCTGATGAGGAATTTCCATTAAGAGGTGTCAAAACTGAACTGATTAAAAAGGTTTTTATACTCTCGGAAATCAATATTTCTGAAATCAAAGGCTTATGTTTTAATGAAAAACCTAAAAAATACACCTCAAGAGTACAACAGAGATTAAACAAGAAAAAGAATTACAGTTCTGGTTCAGAATTCCAAAAGAAATCAAACCATAGCGGTAATTTTAAAAAGAAAGGATTAGGTTTTACTCCTACAGAAAGACAGAAAAATGAAAAATATGTTCGTGATTTTAAATCAAAAATGTTTTTTGTTTCAGGTACGTCAACTGACGAAGAAGGAAAGACATGTTTCTGGAGGGAAAAGAATAGTGAGTTTCTGAAAAAGAAACAAGCTGAACTAAAGAAAGACTCGAGAATCTGTTTCAAGTGCAACAACGTTGGACATATCGCCAAAGATTGTTCTCAGGCGATACAATCAAAACAGGGAGTTTTTCGCAAAATTTTAGAGAAGGTGTTTGCGTTCGAATCACCACTTGATAGAACAAAACTATTCAAAGATTCTATTTTTGAAATTGGTGAAAGTTCAAACAAGTTTTACAAAAAGAAAGCCAAATCTAAAAATCAGAAATGGGTTGTGAAGAAGGGTGGTGAAAGCTCTAGCGATGATTCTGATAGGTCGAAATCAGAGGAGCTATCTTCAGGCGATGAAACTGATTCCACAAAGTCAGTGGAACCACAAGTTATTTCAAATTGTGAAACTGATGAAAAAGTTGAGAACTCAGTTCCGAGTGTTAGTGATGATGAGTTTCCATCAGTTAGTGCTGAGAATTATAAAAAGAAAATTGGTAAAGTTGAGATTTCTAACCAATTTTATCATGATGAACAGGAATTTGATGTTGAGAAGGTCTTTAACCCCAGGGTAAAACATATCTTTGGTAAAATGATTGATCGAAAAGTCAAAGGGGTTAAGGAATTTTATGAGAAGAAAACAAAGAAAGAAAAGGTTGAACCATCCCTGGTTTGTGACTGGGATGGTACATATTATGAACAGTAAGTCTCAGGACTTGCCGGAGCTCCCAGGTTGGTAAGCGTGGAGCATGAATCGGCATCTTTCTTAGAGTTGTATTCGGTAACGTCATTCAAACGGTAAAGAGGTTTGTTTGTGTGTTTCTTACAATTGGTACAGAGGTTTCTGAAATGCAAATGGTAAATCAAGGACATTAAGTTGTACTTGTATTTTCCTACATTGGTCGATAGACAAGATGATGAACCACAAGCCCGAACATTTGTTGGATATTCTTACAAATGGTAACCTACAATTGGTAAAATCAATCAAACTTATTTTCCGGAAAAACCATTTTGATTAAAACAAACTTAAGTGTTTTGAAATCTAAATGGGAAAATAGTTTGTTGATAGGGGAGTTCTGATTGTTTATGCCGAGTGAATGGCGAATTGAGGAGATTCGATATCAGTTGTCATGTTCTGTACAGTTTGTTTTCAATTTTCATTAGATGTATTTGAATTTTAGGGGGAGTAAGATTTTTTAGAGAAAATCCAAAAACATCAGAAAATTTGAAAAAGTCAAAAACATGATAAAATCAAAAATGAGTTCTTGTTGCATAAAAGAGGAAATGATAGTACATCAGTGGACTATCACGACACGCTAAAGAATTGTAAAGATTAAAATGTGATAAACAATCTTACTGCGGATGTGTCAGTAGATTTTCGCACATTTAGTAAATTGAAACGAGATATAAACCTAAATCAAACTTGCTTAATTCGTGGGTAACTATTCTTGGATATATGGGTAACCCCCGAAATCTTGTTTGAAAGGTCCCGTATTCTGAGATACTAGGTCTTTATACTCAGTGATATCTGGGGTATTATCCCGGGACTTCTGCTGTACGGAAGTACTGACCTAGTCCCCGGATAATACTTTCTGCAAATGCTTGACAAAGCGTCGCCCTCAGCATGCTGATGAAACAATAAAATTGATAGTCGCTGCTGTTGAAATGCAAAAAGATCCTCTAAAGGGGACCCACCAAAAGTCGAAGCCGTCATCTCTCTGCGTATACGGAAGTATCGACCTGAGCTCTCACGGCCCTCGCATTTAACCACTTTACAGATATCATCTGTGGTATACTCACCTGTAAGACTGAATATTTGGGATCTGGATACGGGAGTATATTCAAGTGGAGTGATACACAATTAAGTTTAAGTCTCTAAAACATTAATATCGTATCTCGAATCGATTGAAATTTGTGTTGAAAATTTATGTGGACAAACATACTGACAATCTAGGTAAATTGTTTAAAGCGTAAAATGAAATCAAGCTTAACGGTGTTGGTGAGTTGTCTCATAAACTGATATGATCCTCTTGCACGAGCTCACAAAAATATTGTCTGTAAATATTTTCTGTTTCTGCATTTTAGTTCTCTTATTCAAAAATCCAAAAAGATTTTGTGTGTGTTTTAGCATAAATTTTGAAAATTCAAAAAGATTTTCGACAACTGATGTTGAATTGCTGATTTTCAAAATTCCGAGTGCTAAACATGATGAGCAATACTTGAGGGGGAGTGTTTGTGTGAAATTAATTGTTTTCATAATCTAACTTTTCCAAGTGGTTCATCACAATCTGTGTTTGTTTTGATAGAGAGTGTGAATTGGTGCAGTGTTTTATGTTTGATATATATGTGAAAGAAATTTACTTTGAGGTAGAGTTTATGCAGGAAAGCCAGACAACGATCCTGAAGATGTTGCTGATGATCAAAGGAATGCCAGCAAATCGAGAGGGGGAGTCTGAAGCTAGAAAGGGAGGAGCCTAAAGACTGATCAAGACTGAAGATGTGAAGACACAGCATTGGTGTGACTTGATAGTCGACTCCATCAACATCTGAGGGGGAGTCTGTTGGTGCACTACATCTGCTGATTACGTCTTGTATCGAGTCATAAGTCTTAGATGTTAGATCTGGACACGTAATACGAAAAATTGAGTGATTGTATAGTTTTAGGGTTAATGGATCGCTTTTATGGTCCATTGGGATTTAGGGTCGCTCGTATGGACATGTTTGGGCCGCTCGAATGGCTACATGTTGAACCGCTCATATGTCATAGTTTAGGGCCGCTCGAGTGGTAATCATGTTGGACCGCTCCAATGGCTTCTTGGGCCGCTTATTGGGCCTGTCCAATAAGCGGTTCCAGATCAGTATATATACCCTCAGGGCGATCTCAGTTAAAAACGGTTGGTTGAATCTCGTACCGAAGTGCTGCCGGATCGAGAACTCGTTGTATTTACCGTCAAATCAATACAGAAAGTGTTTAAAGTGTATTGCAAGCTATTCCTACGTTGATTACTTGTTTTCCGCACCTGTAATTGACGAAAACGCCTCTGATCGACTCATTCGGGTCGCCAAACGATCCTACACACTCCTATTTATAGGCTGAACAGAAGCTCGGACACGGCCCCGTGCCCATCCGACTCTCTCTCTTCATTAATTGCAATTCCATTAAATGCGCCTGCAGTAGTTGACCACGCCCCCGTGTCCGCTGAGCACGACCCCGTGTGCAGAAGCATATCTGTACTATCAAGATTTGCCTGGATTTTGCGAATCTTATAGTTGACCACGGCCTCGTGTCCGCTGAGCACGGCCCCGTGGTGGGCAATAGAAGCTTCTACCACTTTGTCTTTTCTGCTGACACTTGGGCACGCCCCCGTGCTCACTGAGCACGGGGCGTGTTCAGTCTGCTGCCTTCTTGTTTTGCTTGGGAAGATGCTGTCGGGAGGTCGGGCATGCCACGTTTGTTCCTTTTCTTGTATTTATGTTAGATTTAGCTGTCTTTTTGCTTCTTTTGTTCATTTGAGCTCATTTAATCCTGAAAATACAAAAGGAAGACAAAAGCATACTTTTTCCAACATTAGTACTAAAAAGGGTTAGTTTTATGCCACAATTGATGTAATTTATGTAATTTATATGTTGTATTTTGTGCACCTCAATGGCGCCTGAGTTCCAAGTCCTGCAATAAAAACAAAGAAGAACGTTGGTCAGAAGCTTCAACACGGCCCCGTGCTCAGATGAACACGGCCCGTGGTCGGAGGTACAGTGATTGTTTTCCAGATCCCTGTTACTGGGGAGTTCGACACGGCCCCGTGTTGCACCGACACGGCCCCGTGCTCAACTCTCTGTAACTCGGAAAATAAAAACTGCGAGTAACAATGCTGGGCACGGACCGTGTCCGACCAGGCACGACCCGTGCTGAGCTCTGCAGAAACTGCAAAACTAATAAAATCCTAAAAAAACAGAAAAATTAGAAAAAACGATTAGGCCGTTGATTCCTAACTTTCTTAAAATCCTTGTGTCCCCGGCAACGTTGCCAAAAACTTGATGTGCGTGTCATGTGTTATAGGTTTTTATATATATTTTAAGCCCTTTTACACTTTTTAGTCAAGTTTTAAATTTATAAAACATGATATTTACTAACACTAAACACACATATGGGCAAGTGCACCCATCGTGGACGAAGTATAGTATTGGTAAGATACCGAGGTCGTCCAAGGACACAAGAGCTTTTAGTACCGGTTTAACTAAAATGCTGAAAAATAAAATAAAAATAAAAACAGATAGACAAGATGAATCACTTGGATCCGACTCGTGTGTAGTGTAACCTTTGATTATTTCCGCACTTTTGCACTTTTTAAGAGATTATCTTAGTTATTGTAGTAGGCTCCTCTTTTGAAGGTGACGTTACCCTCAACCCAGTAGTTTGAGTCAGCAAGGATACAATCCTAAAGGGTCGGATTATTGAAAGATAATTAATTAAGTTATTAATGCATAATGTGGTAGCCCCTCTTTTGAAGGTTACGTTACCCTCGGCTAAGTAGTCTGAGTCAGCAGGGATACAGTCCTAAGTAGCCGGGTTAAAGTTTTAATAGTAGCTTACTTATGAGGGGATCAAAGAGTTTGGACCCCCACCATCCAATACCGGTGGGTATTGAAGGAGATCCTACTAAATTTGACCCAGGTCTTTTACAGGATCTATACACTAAACAATGGCAAGACTCTTACCAAACCATTCCCTTAACCCCCGACCAGGTAGCCAACATATCTCCATATAGACTGTAGAGATATGAATGGTGAAAATCTTTTATTTTATATAGACAGTAAAATAATGCCAAGACACCACGGATAAACGATAAGGAAGAATCACCTTCAACATAAGAAACTAGTTATTAAACTCATTACTACATAACCAAATAAAAAGTGCGAAAAGATTAAAAATAAAAAGTATTACACTAAACACTTGTCTTCACCAAGTGATGTAAGAGACTTAGGCAAACATGGCCTTTGATTGTCAAGAACTCTTACGATCAATCTTGGATCCCGAGACGACTCATACACTCTATGATGGATGATGGATGATGGTGGTGGATGATGGTGTTGTGATGGTGGTGGTGGGTGGGTGAAGTATGAGAGAGGTGGTGTGCCAAGGGATGGTTTGCAAATGAGCCAAGCACCCCTATTTATAGCCTAAACAGCAGCTCGGGCACGGCCCCGTGTCCATTGGGCACGGCCCCGTGTCCATTGGGCACGGCCCCGTGTCCATTGGGCACGGCCCCGCGTCCATTGGGCATGGCCCCGTGTCCATCCTCCTTCTCTTTATTCATTAATTGCAGTTTGTCTGCATTAGTTAACCACGCCCCCGTGTTCGCTGAGCACGACCCCGTGTGCAGAAGCGTATCCGTACTATCAAGATTTTCCTAGATTCTGCGAATCTTAGAGTTGGCCACGACCCCGTGTCCGCTTAGCACGACCCCGTGGTGGGCGATAGAAGTTTCTACAACTTTGTCTTTTCTGCTGACACTTGGGCACGCCCCCGTGCTCATTGAGCACGGGGCGTGTTCAGCCTTCTGTTCTCTTGTTTTGCTTGGGAAGATGCTGTCGGGGAGGCCGGGCATGCCACGTTTGTTCCTTTTCTTGTATTTTTGTTAGATTTAACTGCCTTTTTGCTTCTTTTATTCATTTGAGCTCATTTTATCCTGAAAATACAAAAGGAAGACAAAAACACACTTTTTCCAACATTAGTACTAAAAAAGGGTTAGTTTTATGCCACAGTTGATGTAATTTATATGTTGCATTTTGTGAACATCAATAACCAATGGCTCTGATACCAATCTGTAACACCCTAAACAACCCCATGCGGAGTTTTACCATGAGGTATGTGACTGACCAGGATCATGCCACCAATCATGTTGAACAATCAATTAAAATAATGAAAATCCATCACCATTAACACGATCAGTGATTAAGTTTATCAAAAGTTTGAAATAAAGTCTAAGTTAACAGTGGAAGCAAAATGTTAAAAATCTAAACCATAGTTTAAAAACCATAATTGTTTGATAAACCCAAACTAAACAGTTCTTTGCAACCACGACACTCCTCCAATTCAAGCTCCTGTGCTGTACCAAACGACCTGCAAAGCATGCACCAGTGTGTCAACATAAAGTTGGCGAGTTCACAGTTTTTTGTGTTGTTTCAAAAACGTATTGTTAAAATACATAGTTTTTAAAACATGTCATAGGGAGCTATCCCATCTTTAAGCTACTAAACTGAATAATACCGAAACTTGACTATTTAAGTTGTTTGTGCCCCGGGTCAATGTCTATCATCATTGACCAGTTGCCAAGGAAAAGTTCACGCCCATCCTCCTTGGCACTGTGTGAGGTTTGTCAAGCCTAATAGCGCTATAAACTAATACCCCGTTCGCCAAACCCAGCGACTAATCGGTATAAATATGTGGGGTCTTTCAGATAGAGTTCGTTTAGTCCGCTATAGATATGAAATATAAATAGTATTTAACAACATTCCAATCCAGGAATACTAGGCAATCCCAAACCAGGGAAAGTGAGGTTGCCAACCACCGGGAATACATGCTTTAGTAAATGCGTGAACTTACCTTTGGTTAGCTCGGCAGATTAAGGTACTCGAGCTAGTATGGTCTACCACGTCCTATTATGGTTACCAATATTATTAGGGTTCATGTACAAATATTTCACGTATATTCTACACGTAACTAACAAGTAGCATGCAAGTAAAGTTATCACGTAACATGTAATTTATGTAGGGTCATACATATGTTGAAAACAAAAGCCCAAAAGTGTACAGTGTGAGTGTGCGGCCCAACATAGGTGTGCGGTATCCATATAGTGTGCGGCACACATACGAGTCTGCGGTCTGGTCTGAGCGTGCGGCCACACCTGAATGTGCAGTTACAACCTAGTGTGCGACCATGCATCATATCGGTGTACATTGTGCATTATGTGTGTGTGTACCATTCAAAAGTGTGCTGGTCAGAGTGCGTGACATATATACGGTGTGCGGTGTCAGTTTATCCCCGCTGTAAGCTACGGTCTTCAACCGTAGCCTACGGTGCCACCTTTCTGAATAAATCCGTAACCACCCACGTTTACACAATCATAACCGTAATCCACAAGTCTTTTATCCATACCAACATATTCACAAAACTTTACATTAATTCACATGAACCCTAGTTTTTATATATCATACTCAATCATCAAAACAGATCTATTAATTCATGATCATAAGTAATCATCAATTAATCATCACCGTATCACACGATATCATCAAAACACCAACACCATACAACCCTAGTTCATCGATTATCATTATGAATGTTTCCAGATCAACCGATCATCTAAGAAAATTATCAAGTTCTCATGATCATACCAAGCCCGAGTTATCAGATCATCTTTCATATGATTAAAACAATGTTAAACATGCTTTCTAACAAACCCAAGATCATCATTATAATCATGCCATTCATGTAAATCATCATACAAGTATAAACACAGCCATGTATAGTAAATCAAACAGTGGTAATACATAACTAGAAGATGTAGGGCAAATGAAAGTGCTTAGAACGAGAGAGAAAGCTTTGAAGAAGGAAGAGGCTGCCATCGATACTTGAGAGAGAGCTAGGGTTTAGTTATTTCCTATGTTACAACTAAATGGGAATCGCACACACATGAACGTGTATGTATGTGTCCCAATTAATTGAGGGTTGGGCTAGATAGATCGGGCTTGGGGAAACTGGGTCGAGAACCAAAGACGAATGAGGTGTGCGACCTCTAGTGGGGTGTGCGACCCGACACTAGTGTGCGGTTGCACTTTAATAATAAATAATTCATATAATACCTAATACACTCACAAACATTCAACTATAATCAATCAGGTATACTAAATCTAGTTTATCAGGTTTACATAATGTACACATAATGACGACGTAAAGTGGAACATGAAGAGAAATGATACGAAGTTAAAGGTTACAAGATTTGACGATGCTAACCTTGAAGGTACGGGTTGTCACATCCTCTCTCCCACAACAACCCTTCATTTCCTTCTCTCTATTCTCTATGTATTCCACTTAGAGAACAACTAGGGTTACTGATACAGTATTGGTATTCTATGGTTGAAGATGTTGACACCAGCACCTCCAGCTTCGTACGCCGGCATATCCCTCTTGCGGCTTTGCCGTAGATGATGAGAGCAATGCAGAAGGATGAACAATACGTCTATAGAAGCTGCTGTGATGTTTTCCATCATTCATTCAGTATCTATATTATCTTATTATATCTCTGATTTAGGACTTTTGTGTTGATGTTGTGGTAGGTACCAGGGCTGCTATATATTATGAGAGTGAGGTTTGTTTCTCTTTTATTAACTCTACTTTATGTTGTGTTTATGTGAAGTTAGGGTTACAATTATGTAATTTGTTGTTGAGTTTGTTATTGGCCTTATTTATAGCTAAATTCATTTATTGATGTATGTGAATTAGTTTTTATATAAGTATATGATTTCATGAGTTCTTTAGGATCGTTTGTTGTTGAGCTTGTTATAGGCCTTATCTAATTGTTCTATGATTACTTTTTAAATTCTCATAGAGTCTTCTAAATTCTAGTAATTCCATATACTAGTTGAGCTTTTCGATGTTTGTTATGTTTTCTCTTTCCGAATTGTTTACGTGAAACTATTTAGCCCTTAATCTTTTTTGGTTGTTAGCTTACGAACCATTGGTACGAATTAGTTATTCGTTTTACTACAATACATGTAGTTGCATTATGGATCAAATGCTTCAGACACACTTATGTATGCATTTTATAGGTTTTATTTCTTATAGGAGCTTTTACTATTAATCCTTCTTTCTATTATGGCTGAGATGTGAGTATATTCAGTCCTTCTATCTCTGTTAGAAACTTATTCTCTACACAGAATAATCACCAATAGCATGGTGAACAGGGCATTTGGGTAGGTTGTAGTGTTCCATTAGTTATGGGGCTTAAAATGTTAGATATAGATGTGCACCACATGTTATCTATCAAAAAGTATAACTATACAACATGGACCATTATAATAACCCTTTATAACATTGTCATGACTTTAATGCTTTGTTTGAAACTTCTTTTTGAAATAATTAAAATTACCAACATTGGCAGTTAAGTAGTTCATCTCATCTCATCTGGTCGATTGTTTCCCTTATTCGTCTATATAAACTACGCAAAAGAGTTAATGAATTTGCCCTTTTCCTTTTTACCATTATAACATGTGTTAGTTTCATATAATGGGTTACAAAATGACATTACAATTTAGGATTGCAAATATATACATGTTTCACTTGCGGTTAAAAGCATGTAATTTATTACTTTTAAATTCAGCCACAGTTTCACATGGCAGTCTTGCCCTTTGTTACATAATAATATGTTTTACTTTCATACTATAAGTCACAAAAACATCCTACAGTTGTCATACAGTGTTATTTCAGTCCTGCTAACCATGCCACTTTTGGTAAAATGCAGCCTACATAACACAAAGAAGATGTCAGCCAAGCCTGTGCGGGATATCAAGCCCCAGAAAAAGCCACGGCTTATAGAAGTCAGGGTTGTTAAGAAGTGGATCGCGGTTAGTAAGACACCAATAACTATTATTGTTTTCTTCTAATGCTATTTGTTGGCTCTTATATCTGAAATGTTCGCTGGAAGTCTTATATCTATTAGCCAGATTAAATGAAATATAAATTGTTCCCTTTTTTGATTCCCTAAAAGTTGCGTGTTTTATATTAGGTTATAGTATCATGTATTACATGTTAAATAATGAAAAATGTATTTTTAAAGCACACTAATACAAATAAGTGTGGTTGATAATTATTCTAAAAACTTACAATCTCTCGCTCATAATAGTAATCAACACCTAACCCGCTTCTAAAGTACATTCTTTAGGAAGCTTTTTAGTTATTTTTTAGATCATGCAACTAAACACTAAAAATATTTAGATAACCTTTAAATTTGTTCAAACTTATTTTCTTATACAATTGAAAGAGTGCAATAAATTGTGTTTTAGCGGCTATTACCCCTTCAAGTGAATACGTAGGGGTCTAAACAGAGCATTGTGCGGAAGCATTCAAATAGAGGTCTAGGAAGACTTTTTATGAAGATGCCAGCTACCTTGAGCATGGTAGGAACATATTTAGTGTTGAGACGACTACCGGAGACCAATTCCCTAATAAAATGATAACCAATATCGGTGTGCCTAGACCTAATGTGCGAGACTGGATTTTGACTAAAAAATAAAGCACTCTTGTCACGCAAAAGGGTCGGTCGATCTGGTGGGAAAGTAAAAAGTTCACGTAGAAGGTGGGTTAACCATATGATTTTCGTGACAATGTTAGCCTTAGCTCTATACTCGGATTCACAACTTGAACGTGAGATGGTTGGTTACTTCTTAGCGCTCCAAGAGACATAGTTTCCACCTAAATATATAGAGTAACCATAGGTAGAGCGTCTAGTCTCGATGCAACGTGCCCAGTCGACATTAGAGTATCCTACCAATTTTGTTTTTAAAGGTCTGTCAAAAGTTAAACCGAAAGATAAAGAACCCTTGACAGAATGAAATATTCTTTTAACAAGTTGAAAGTGTGTTATGGTTAGGTTTTGAAGGTATTGACTCATTTGATTTACGACATATGAGAGATCCGGTCATGTGATAGTAAGAACCGTAAAAGGTGCCGGTCGAAATGAATGTATCCGAGGTGGTGAGAGGTGTGGCAACCGGTTTGGCATCAATGAGACCTGATCTAAAAGGGATGAATTGCAAGTGTTAAACTGTACAAGGCTAAGGATACACTATTTGTATGATGAGGTAATCACATAAGAACATGCTTTGTTTGAGTATCTATCATAATCTAATTATGATTCAAGGACAAACTCTTAAAAGGAATTGGAATAATTCCATCAATATAACTTACAATAGATATTACTCTTCTCTCACTAACATTCTTATTGTGAACAGTTTCACATGATTAGAATGTCTAAGAGACTTCCTACTTCTTCTTGAACACTCTCTGTCATCTCATGACACCGTTCATCAGTTTAATGTTTAGTCTGCAAGTAAGATACAATGTTCAACAAGGTACTAATTGACAATATCATTTGACTACTCAATTCTAGAATTGTCATCCAGAAGACTTGGTAGAACGATTTTACCAATTAGTTAATTGAGTTCAATAATCTAGTTATATCTCACTCATGTTAGGTATTAAATAGTGTTTATAATATCTTCATTAGAACAAACTTGTTCATATGATCGTCTTGTCGACTTTACATGACTTGTATACTTACAAATCCATGATCACAAGTATTCATTTCACGTTAGTCATAGACATCAATATTATCTAACACAAGCGTTCATAGCTCTAAACAATAGATGAACAATGCAAGAATTACTTAAACCATATGTATCAAATATTATCCAAATAAATATGTGTTCATGCAAAATAAACTGAAATAATTGTTTCATAAACAATAAAATCATCTCATGATAAAGGAACTTGAATCCTCAAATCACAGGGTGAAGTGATCTTCAAGTTTCTCTTTCAGTTTTATCTTCAGACTTCCTCATCCCTGCAAAACCAATTTTGCACGAAAAGGTTATTACCTTAAAGGATAGAATCGAAAGACTATCTATTGAAAAATACCTGAAGTGAATGCCACTAGTGCATTCCTTCGCCTTTGTTATTATGGGCAACCTTCCAGTTCAAGCTCGTGGATTGGTTTTCTGCCTTTTGGATATTCCTTAGACAGACTTGCCCTTATCCTTGTCCTAAACAATCTTCTCTTGTTCTTCTAACTTTGCCCTCATTTTGGCCAATTTATCCAAAATTCTCTCTAGATTTATGTTATCAACAACTTGATTGTCAATTTCTTAGTTAGACAGATGTGAGTGCCATTATGATTTGTGCTCCAACTACATTTAAGTCTCTAAGCACGCTTAGGATATTTCTCAGGGCATCGAGAGATAAATTCCCACCAAGCCTCATGAGCTTCCATGTCTTTGGGTCGAGGGAACATCTCCATCAACTCTTTTACCATCTCGTAATGTTAGAACTTTTGAGACCAATGGTATTCGAGTTTAACAGTTTAGGGACATTTTGTAATAGCTAGATAGTCAAGGGGGTGAAATTGTAAGGTTTACTACTTATTTTGTATCAGAAGCGGCGTAATTAATTACCATGCATAATTGTAATTACATAAGGTAGCCGTCTTATATATATAAATCCCTTGCAACCTAGTATTCCAAGTTTCTTGGACTACATTGATAAACCTGCGTATTTATTGAATTCTACGTATTTTTCCTTTCTGCGTAATTATCCGAAGGCGACTTCGGGGTCGGTGATATAAATCTCTTGCGATTTTATCACGGTGTTGAGTGTTTTTGCTAAGGTCGTTATTCTGATCAGTGTTTTCTGCGTATATATTATTTACGTCAGTCCAAGAAACTTAGTCGTATAATCAGCGCATTTGTTTACACTGCGTAATTGTCTTTTAGTCTTCAAGATCTGACTAAGTTGCGTAATTACTGCGTAATTGTGCCCATATCATTAAAAGCTGCGTATTTAACCTGCTGTTAACAATTTGAAATTAAAATTAAAACAAAATGTCGATTAATAAACTAAGTCTGATTGCTCAAGCTGAACTAGAAACCGAAACTGCAACTCGTCCTCCGAAACTGAAGGGATCTGCCGACTTTGGGAGTTAGAAAAACCGAATCAAATCATTCTTTGAGTATACGAACTATACTCAATGGATCTCCGTTATTGTGAGACCCCATGTCCCCATGACAGTCAATGACGACATTCGTGTAATCAATCATGATCCCTCAACTTACACTGATGTTAAGGCATTGATCCAACGTGATTACCGGGCTCACGCCGCTCTGACAATGGCCTTATCAACTGATGATTGCAACATGTTTGAGGAATACACTACCGCACATGAACTCTGGTTAGCCCTAATTGACTACTATGAGGGCAACGAAAAGATGATTCAGAACAAAAGAGACATGGTGCAGAAAGAATACGACATGTTCGAAAGTATCAGCGGAGAAAGCCTGTCAGACCACATCAGTTGATTCATAAACATGAAGGCGAAAATGAAGAAGGCTGGAAACCCTGTTGCTAACCGTGTTGCAATCAAGAAGCTTTTGGACTCACTTCCAAAAGAATCGAGCTTGCAATGTATGATGATAAAACAAGACTTCTTGAACAATCAGAATCCAACCACGCTATCAGATCTAATCAACACCCTAAAATCTTTTGAAATGGATGTCGCCAAAACAGAAATGAACCAAGTCGGATACTCTCAGAAATCCGTCCAATCTGCTGCTGCTCCCAAGAACATGGCATTTATTGCCCCAATAACCTCAGACGGTTCAAGGTCACAAGCTGCACATGCATTGAACTTCAATAATGCTCCCGTAAACTCTGCAAAGGCTCCACAGTCTAGTGAAAAGTTACTATGGTCGGTGATGCTCAAGCTCTCAAGATCTCTACTGAACATGTTACTCTGTTTAACATCTTTCTAAGCAGCTATGAAGCGCTTATGGCTAGAAAGCTAAAAAGGGAAGTTTTTACTACTGAAGATATGTATCAAGTAGATCCAGACGATATGGCGGAAATGGATTTAAAGTGGCAAATGGCAATGATCACTCTAAGGCTGAAGAAATTTCAAGACAAAATGAGATTCCAGGATCCGACAGGTTTGACGGATTTTTGGCCTCGAGAAAATCGGTTCGGTGGAGTATTATTGATAAGAAAGGAGTAGAATTAGAATCGACACCGAACAGGTTAATTTAAATTGGTTTAATGATTTGAAGTTACATAGCGAAACCAATTGGACATCATCTCCCCTCAGGGAACCAAAGCTTATCCAAATAAAGAGACCTCATCCCTATTTATAGGAATAGTCCATTCGCAAGGATCAACATGCGCGAATGGACTTTAATCATAGATGCACCATCTAGGAATGGATCAGGTCCATTCGTATGAATGGACTTCTACGGACAGATCAACATATGTCCATTTGCACGGATGGACTCCATCCGTACGAATGTACAATTACAATACAAAACCTTTTCCGTTTTCACACTATTCTATATAATATTCAACTCACGCTCTATCTAGCCTATTCGGACAGTGGCGGACATACGAAATATGCACCAACAGATTCCCCCTTGGCCGTCACTGTCGAATCGTGTCTTTGAAAACTTAGAGCTGTGTTTTGAATATTCTACAACTTCAATCAGGCATCTTGAAATCTTCAATAGATTCCCCCTTGATTGATAATTCGGGTTTGCATTCTTTTCGTTATGCACAAGTTCCCCCTGAGATGAATCTTCAAGTCTTTGTTTGAACAGTTTACGACTCCTCCTCTGATATGCTAAACTGCAATCTTCACGAATAATCACCAACTTGAAACTAATCAATGCAGCTTCTCTATTTTGGCTTTAACCACATCCGCGTTCGCTTTTTGATATACCATTTCAGCACCATTGATCGCGCATTCCGCCTACTTGATCTTTAAATTTCAAAAAACCCAACCGGCAATTGATAGAAACTTCAAACACCACACTGGTTAACGTTAAATCTGTAATTACCTAGGAAAATCTGAAATCCCGTTTTTCGTGATCACCTTTAAGAACCTTTAAGAATAATTGATCCATGTAAACGGTATTCTCCACAATCAGCAAATCTTCATCAGATAAAAAATCATCTGGTAACACATTCATATCTCAGAAACATTCATCCATGATCAGATTCACATTCTTCTTCTTCACTCACGAAGACAGATATATAGTCTTCTCCGCTAGTCCGGCAGCAACTTAACCAACAAACATCATCATTCCCCGGTGGTTAATCCAAAAAACAATTCATCTGCTCAAAGATTAACCATTCTAACAATTTAGACTATCACACGTCTTTGATATCTTATAAGTATCCACAATACAGATGCATCTCCTGATGCTAATCCTGCTGACCGGCTTGACGAAGACCCTGGACTCAAACCCTAAGACGTCAATCTGACCCTAACCTGTAGAGTCTGAACTTCCTATGATCACAAAATCATGAATCAAGATCCTACACATTCCCGGATAATCTGAAGTCGGAACCACCCGAATATAGTTGCATCGTCATGAATTTCAAAAATGCTGGAATTTCAATATGAAATTTTTATTCCCCCTCATTTTTTTTTTGCAAACTTTGACATCTTGTCACTGAATTCCCCCTCAAATTAGGCAATCCAGTTCTTTCTGTTCTCTGAAAAGCTTGACTATGCTGAAAAAGTGACATTTTGGTCTCCAGAAGTTAGTTTTTCATCATTGCGGATTTTTCATTAAGGCCCATCAGTAGTCAGATAACCTAGATGATAATCATTCTGCACCAGTATCATGACTACCCCACTAATTTCCACAATTTGTGACCGCATCATCAAATCTGTTCGCTGAAGCCCCGAACGGTTTCTCCGAACAACCCAGCTTGGTCGTTTAAAACTCGAAAAAATTTTCAATCACCAAATTTTTTCTGGAGACACATCTCGTCATTGCGATAAAAATGCCTTTTTTATGCTTTTGTTCATTCGTGCGAATGGAGTAGGTCCATCTGTACGAATGGGCTGATCTGTGCGAATCAAGAAGTAGATCCGTGTGAATCGAGAGGTCAATCCGTGCGAATGTAAACATCCACATTCGTAAAATTTGACATACCCCTATCCGTGCGAACCTACACATCCCCTCGAAAATGTCTAACCATCTCAAGAACATTCCCAATCACATTTTTCGATCCAAAATCTTTATTTCTGCGAATTTCATGATGAAACTTCACAGGATTGTGCGAAAATCAATCACGAATCTAATGATGTCTTCAATCTCAAATTCCATCCATGAATTGACCTTCAATTTGTTGTTTATTTGATGTTTAACGTCAAAACCTTCAAAAAATCGAAAATGTATGAGCCTAGGTGATTCAATCAACTGTTAGATCGATTGAATCGGTATTGTAGCTCTGATACCAATTGAGATTCAAGGATCTGTCAGGTTTGACGGAGTTTTGGTCCTGAGATAACCGGTTCGGTGGAGTGTTATTGATAACAAAGGAGTAAAAGTATAATCGACACCGAACAGGTTAATTTAAATTGATTTCTATTCAATGATTTGAAGTTACATACCCGTGAAACCAATTGGACAGCATCTTCCCTTAGGGAACCAAAGTTTATCCAAATGAAGAGACCCCATCCCTATTTATAGACATAGTCCATTCGCAAGGATCAACATGTGCGAATGTACTTTAATCACAGATGCACCATCTTATCCATTCGCAAGGATCAACATGTGCGAAATCCGTCCAATCTGTTGCTGCTCCCAAGAACATGGCATTTATTGCCCCAATAACCTCAGACGGTTCAAGGTCACAAGCTGGAAATGCATTGAGCTTCAATAATGCTTCCGTAAACTCTGCAAAGGCTCCACAGTCTAGTGAAAAGTTACTATGGTCGGTGATGCTCAAGCTGCAAATGCACTAAACATGTTGATCTGTTTAACACCTTTCTAAGCAGCTATGAAGCGCTTATGGTTGGAGAGCTAAAAAGGGAAGTTTTTACTGCTGAAGATATGTATCAAGTAGATCCAGAAGATATGGAGGAAATGGATTTGAAGTGGCAAATGGCAATGATCACTCTAAGGCTGAACAAATTTCAAGACAAAATGAGATTCCAGGATCCGGTAGGTTTGATGGACTTTTGGCCCCGAGATAGCCGGTTCGATGGAGTATTATTGATAAGAAAGGAGTAGAAGTAGAATCGATACCGAAAAGGTTAATTTAAATTGGTTTCTATTCAATGATTTGAAGTTACATACCCGCGAAACCAATTGGACAGCATCTCCCCTCAGGGAACCAAAGCTTATCGAAATGAAGAGACCTCATCCCTATTTATAGGCATAGTCCATTCGCAAGGATCAACATGGGCGAATGTACTCTAATCACGGATGCACCATCTAGGGATGGATCAGGTCCATTCGTACAAGTTGACTTCTATGGACGGATCAACATATGTTCATGTCCTTTTTCACACTATTCAATATAATATTCAAGACACACATCTATCTAGCCTATTCGCACAGTGGCGTTCATACAAAATATGCACAAATAGAAAACAGGATAAAGACTGTCACTGGGGAAAGCTGGTTTCGACAAATCCAAGCTTCGTTGCTACAACTGCAAGAACCTCGGGCACTTCAAAAGGGATTATCAACTTCTCAAGAATGAAAGCATTGAAGATGCTCCAATGAGAAGGCCGATTGCTATTGAAGGAGGTGAAAATGTTGCAACCAATAATGGAAAGGTTTTCATCGTGGATGATTATGATTGGGCTGAAGAGGTCGCTGAAGCAAAGACATATATTAATCGAGCTCTTAGGGAAACGATCTCAACTGGATCAGCCCCAATTTTGTCAAACTTTCTTAGAAACAAAAATGCAGGTATTCCCAAGGGATATGAATCTGTGGAAAAAGGTCTAGAGAGCTTATCCAACACAACCAAGCCAACAGTTGACAAAGGAAAGGAAGAAGTTGGAAAAGCCGAGCAAAAGGAGAAGGTTCAAGCAGCTGGCGGAAGTGGTGAGAAAAAGAAAAAAGCAAGTTCCCGAAGAGGACATGAAAGTCAAATCCAACAAAGAAAAGAAGGATAAGGACATGGTAAATAACCTTTCTTATGAGTTCAAAGTCAATTTATGCTCACAACCATTTGTTATCGTCGTGGCTCATTATAAATCTATCAACTGTGAGCTAATCAGGGAAAAAGAAAAGGTTTTGCAATTTAAAAAAGAACTAAAACAAAATGAAGCAGCATATTAGAGAAAGTTGAACTCAACTTTAACTGAAATGCAAACTTTAAAAGAATTTGTTTTCAGAAAAGATTTTCTCATAAATGACTTAACTGAAAAATTAGAGAAATCAAAAAATGAGAACAACAAATTGCAAATCATAATTGACAAATTGAATGTCAGTAAAAAGGCATTGGTTAATACTCAAGATTGCCAACGACCGGCATATGTAAATGACATTGGGTACAAAGATAAATTTGGAAATGAAAGAAATATCTTTCCTCCTCCTCACAGCAAAACTATGTACCCATGCCCGCTCCTCATCCTGATAATGATTTAATCGATAAAAATGATTTAGTTGCTCAAAATAATATTCTTGAAAATGATAAAAATACTAGCAGTTTTGAATACAATGTAGATGAGATTGAGCATGAGGAGGATGTGTGCGATGATGATTGTGGTGGAAAAAAATAGGAATAGGGTATTCAGGCAAATCAAACAAAATGATTTAGTTGCTCAAAATAACATTCTTGAAAATGATAAAAATACTAGCAGTTACACCATTGTTAACTGGTTCGCCTGGAACTGTGACAAATCAAACAAAACTTTTATTTGGGAGGAATGTAATAATTCTCTAACTAGGACTGATGACTGTATTAAACCTAGTTTAAGTATTTGGGATGACTCTATAAGGCCTAAGCCTAAACCTTTGACCCAAAACTATGAGAATGTAGTGGTTGAATGTTTTGATTTGTACTCTACTTTTTGTGATGAAAATGTTTTGCGTGAATCTCCTGTATTTGTTCCATAATTAAAACAAAACAGATTCAGAAAGTTCCTCATTAAGGAAATTCCAGAATCTGTTCCATCTCATACAGGTACGGCAGATTCTGACAATGATTCAAGAGAAGAAAGCATCAGTGAAGACTCAAGCACAACAACTTCATAAAAGTGTGAAGAAAGCTCAAATGAAGATTTAAGATCCAACTTCTCAGAAGACAATGAAGATGATAAAGAGTCCATAGAGGATGTAAGTTGTCTTGACAAGAAAATGAAGAAAATTAAGAGTTCAAGTTCGACCACATGATCAGAATACATTTCATGCAGCTCAAGAATCTCATCACATACATCATCTTCCAACACTTCAACCTCTAAGAAGAAAAAGACACGTTGCACCAAATGCTTTCGTTGTGGTCATTTAGGACACATTGCGAAACATTTCAAAAACAAGAAGTTTCCAAAAACAAATCAAAATTTTGCAATAATATTACAGAACAATTCGACAGTTTTAAGAAGTCCATTAGAAATTTTGTTAAAACAAATTGTTTTTGGAAAAGAAAAGAAAAGAAGATATTATCAAAGAAAATCATGATAAATTTAAGATGAAACAAGTATGGGTTCCTATCGTCAACTAAGATGTATATATTTGTTTTTCTTGGTGTTGTTGTATAAAAGAATAAAATGCAAAAATGGCTTCGGGCATTAATAGAATACGTATGGAATGTGGATAGTGGGTGCTCAAGGAACATGACGGGTTTGAAGGATATTCTCAAGAACTTCATATTTATTGATGGTGAATTTGTATCGTTTACCAGGGATGAAAAAGGAGGAAAAATAGTTGGACTTGGAGCGCCGATTCAGGTATTAATCTTTTATCAGGAATAAATCCTTTATCATATTTTCCATTAGTTCTTATAGGATTAATCAGCGCCCTCCCTAATTTTACCGATTACTAAGTTTAAGACACGCCAATGGGCTTGACGATGAAAATTTTAAAACATGCCTACATTTAACCAAGGAATTTGATTATAGGTGTTGGTTAGCGTGCAGGCTTAGTAAAATTGTAAGTGTGTGTTAATCATAAACATGGGTTAACCATCTTGGTAAAACTGTTAGTGTGTGTAAATCATAAACATGAGTTTTTAATAAACAACTCAGAAGCTGGATTCTAATTATAAACTTCCAACTGAGCAACAATTAACAAAAGTTGATATTATTTCAATGTGAGTGATGTGTAAATCATAAACATGAGTTTTTAATAAACAACTCAGAAGATAGACTCAAATTATAAACTTCTAGTTGAGCAACAATTAACAAAAGTTGATATCATTTCAATCCGTGTGAAAGAAAAGACTAAAGGATCGAGTGTGGATGATAATGCGAGTTAACTTTCAAACTACTAGTCAATGTAGAAAAGTTTATGTTTGTGAAATTTTGATAAGCATTTCATATACACTTAAATTATACTAAACACAAATTGTTAATCAAGGCAGAGTAAATGAATCCGGCCGGGAATCACTTTCAGATCCAAATCAATAATTATAGTGCTTCTAGATGAGTTGGTTTCGATTCATTGTGGATAAATGATTCACTAGGTTGTAACCGAACATGCTATCTTAGGTTGTTATATATTGCTAGGATTTTGCATAAGATCTAGTTGGTGATCTAGAATTTGGATACTGAACATACAAATTAAATATCTATACTTGTGAGTTTGTTTTGGACTTATATTGGAATTTTAGTCTAATTCTTACACCTATATGTGAGTTACAATTTGTTATATAAAAATTGTTGAAGTAATACATAAAATTTGGGTGATTGTTTTTAACATTTAACTAATATACCTTTTCTTGTATTAATTACAATATATTTTGCTAACTAAGTAACAGTAATAGTTAAAGGAAATGATATTAACTTAACTCGATGATAAATTATGCTATAAATTTACAGGAATTATAAGGAAAACTTATATTTGTTGTGATTATGAGAAATCAACATGTGTAAAATGTACCATTTATGATTTTATGGTTACATACGTAACTAATGATGGATACTAAGGCCGAAGGGTGTGGGGGCATGGATTGGATCATTAATTGCCACATAGGAACATGATTCACACCTACACCACCCCCTTGGAGCATCATGTCATGGTGCGCATGGAATAATCCACGGAAACCATACCCACTTTTTCTATTTTCTAGCTTTGGTAACAATAAATATATAAACAAAATTAACCTATTTTTTATTCATCCATCATCCCCTGTAAAACCCGTGAGGATCTCAATGATATCAATCTAAACCTTGTGAGAGCGCGGAAATCTAACACAAGGTGATTCAAGAACTAATATTAAGATCAAACAATAAGCAATAAATAAGAAACAAACCGAAACTTGCATTCAAAGATGATCAATGACTGATACAAGATTTCGGATGGAACTCGGTTCCAATGCTTGTGTCGCCTGCCTTCTACTCGCAATCAACAACCCCTAATCAAGTGATTAGGGGTGTTTATATACTAAACACATTAGGGCCGAAAACCTTCTAGTGGCCCATGCGACACACATCTAGCCCAACCCACAAAGATTAACCCAAAACATAAAGAACTAATTACAAAACCAATCCCTAGACTTTGCTAACCTACATGAATAAACCTTCAGGTTCCAACAATCTCCCCCTAGGTTTATGCATGCAGGTTCTTCTGACTTCAGCTGCTTTGATGACCACCACTCATATTGTCTTTGTATCCACCAAAACCCTTCTTGTGAATATGCATGACAGAAGCTACTGCAGATGTCCAACCCTTAGCAATTTCCTCATATTTTTCAGTAGCTCTGATTTGGTTGCTTGCTAATACTTCAAGATCTTCAACTGCAAGATTCAATAAGTCGATTTGATCTACCAAACAGTAACTTGCATCACCATCACAAACAATTACTGCTTGACCAAGACGTTCATCATACGCCCAAAAGTGCAATGTCTTCAATGCCCCTTTTGGAATCTTTCTCACTAACGGAATCGTCTTTTCTTTATCAGTAGCTGGCCAGTGGACAATTTTCATTCGCTTGTTCGTATATGGATCCCTAATCCCTTTTGCAGGTTTAACAATAGAATCCGCTGTACGCATCGAGGGAAAACCTTTTGCAACTTCCCTTTTTAATCTCTCGAAGAATGCATAACCAGGACCATTAGGCTTATCATCCACATAAGGTTTATTTGTCAAGTCTGTCAAATCTACCTTAGTGAACGACTGAAATTGTCCTGAATGTTTGTACCATTCAACCGGTCCAACTTTCCTCTTGATCCACCATCTGTTACGATCATGATCATAACCCCAGCTGACTACACCAGATCGATTTCCTTTCTTATCGTAGAGAGTTTCACCAACATCCATTAAATGATGTGTAGCACGTGCATCTTCATCATCTGGATTAGCATTCTTGTTCTTCAGAATCACAAACTCTCTTTTCTTCTTCAACCTCTCTGCTTTAGCTTTCTCTGCTTCTGGATCAGTAACTCTTTCAAAGTATTTTTCCATAGCAGCACTCCTTTCAGCATTATCTTTCTCAAAAGCTTTCTTTCTGTTTTCGACATCTGTTGGATCAGAAAACTCTTGTCCGAATTTCTTTTCAAGCTTTCCTCGCAGATCATAAACAATATTGAACAATAGGCTAACGTCTCCTTGCAATTGCTCAAATTGTTGATCTTTCTTCACAATTGTGTCTTCAAGCTGAATGATCTTTGCATCTTTATGAATTGAATCTTGTTCAAGCACAACCAAACGTTTCTTCATTTCCCTCATGCTTATAAACTCATCATCATCACTAGAATCACTGTCAAAAGGCATTCTAAGTGGTTCTACAGGCCTTTTACCACTTGAACTGCTCGGTTCTTCATGAATAGTACCAGAAGGTCCAGCACTAACAATTCCAGAGGGCCCAGCTTCTACATGAGCTTCAACATTAGGCACAGCTTCATTTTGAACTTCAACATTCGTCATAACTGTATCATCACCTTGAGTATGAACACCAGACTCAAAGATATTCTCTGTAGTGGTGGTGGTAGCATCGTCAACATACTTTTCAAAATCGAAGTCATATAAACCTTCAGCATCATCAGCAACAGTTACAGATTGATCTTTGCTTTGTTCGATAAACATTCCGGGTCTAGGATCCCTTCTTTTCCTTTTTAGCGGAATAGAATCAGAATCCCTTGGGCTTTCTTCTGGCTCTTCAGTAGATACTGACAGATTGGGAGGAGGATTTCCCATCGTGTCAGTCACTTTCTTTATCAGCATTGCCAAACTCTCAGCAGAAATCACTGGATTAACTGTAGAAACAGCATCAGCATTAACTTCAGGAGGAAGTTCTATGTTATCATCATCTGAATCACACGTAATCTCAACACCTTCATCGTCAGAGTTAATAGTGATACGCTCTGGCTCAGGCTCATTTTCAGCTCTCCTTTGAATGTCATGTTCTTCAGCAACAATGGCACGTGTAGGTACAGCTTGTGCCATGACTGGATTCTCAACAATGTCTTCGGTCTCTGCAAACTGACCAAACTTCTCCAACTCGATCAAACCTTCAAACCTTTTCTCTGTTCCCTTCTTCGTAGTGAGAGCACCAAAACACGAAGGGCCCATAGGCTTTAACTCCAGAGTATCACCAGATCTCTTCAATTCAGGATAACGCTCATTGAGAATCATTTGCACAAATCTAGGATACATAAGAAACTTATCCTTTCGAAGCCCAATAGCATTTCTCTTCATCGCTTCCAGAACATATCTTGAATAGTTAAACGGCTCATTTGTAATCACGCAAATCAATGCAGCCGTCTGTGTTGTGTTTAATTGATCAATTCCCCCGCGGTTTTCTGTCATGCACAACAGGAACATGTGCAATAATAAACGCCAGTACGGATGAACAAACTTCTTAACCAGAGGAGGAAATTTTCCTTCATAGCTCAGTCGTGGCAAAATTGCTTCAATCGCTCCAGCAGCAAGCTCGATTGG
This sequence comes from Helianthus annuus, assembly GCF_002127325.2. Taxonomy (NCBI): domain Eukaryota; kingdom Viridiplantae; phylum Streptophyta; class Magnoliopsida; order Asterales; family Asteraceae; genus Helianthus; species Helianthus annuus. Next base: position 31,747,921 of record NC_035439.2, on the reverse strand, counting down.
ATCCGTTTCCTGATCATTGAACTTCAACACATCCCTGATAACTTGCTCCGTCACAATAATCTTCGTCCCGTCGATTTCAGCAGCTATAGCTCCTTTTCCTTCAATGATTTCCACTTTTGCAGTCTTCCAAAAATCTCGAATGAGGCTTTCATACACAACCGGATTTTCACGAAGAGCGTGAGCAATACGGCATGTACTTAGGCCTTTGATCAAAGACGTGAACAGCTGCTTGTGCTTTACAGGTGGAGGTGCCAAATATGCTACTTGATTGTGAGACGCTATAAACTTTAAGTCCATTTTTCTGCACACCACACAAAACATATAAGTTTCCAATTACAAACAGTGATAAAAATTAAAATAAAACAAACACCGTCACTGTTCACTCGAAACCACGAGTCGCAACCCAAGGTTTCGAGTCGAAACCATGAGTCGTAACCAGGAAAACTGAGTCGCAACCAGAAGATTGCGAGTCGCAATCATGAGTCGCAACAAGCCAAAATGAGTCGCAACCACGAGTCGCAATCTAGAGGTTGCGAGTCGTAATCACTGGTTTCGAGTCCTGTTGTTCTTGATTGCGACTGGAAACTTCATCGGAAACTTCAAGAAGTCATCGGAAACTTCATCAGAATCATCAAATCTTCATCGGAATCTTCATATATTCGCCGGAATCTTCAACCAAAATTTAAGAATCCTGCAAAAACTTGAACAATGACGTCATCTTACCTGATGATGATCTAATTGGATTGCGAGTCGCAACCGGAATTGAGTCGGAATCTTGATTGCGGCCGGAATGTTGAGAGAGAATTTGAACAAGGATGCGAGTGAATGGACGAATCGACTCGTAATTGTCCTTTTAAACCTCAACTGTTTCTCATGGGCCCAAGTCTGTTGGGCTTGGGCCTAAGAAAATGTTTTTCAAAAGTGATTTTAACAAACCCAATTATTAAAAATTCTGATTTTCCAATAATAACCAATTAAACCCACTGAGCATTATTTTGCAAAAATAAAAACCTAAAACAAAAATAAATAATAAAATATTATTTACAAAATAAAATCAGGAAATTTGCATAGATGCTCAGGGATCAAATCACAAGGTTTCGGGCATGACTTCACTTATCAACACTGATCTATTCTAGAATGATCTAGACAACTGCCAGTATGTTTGTCCTCTTAAACTCATCTCCCTAGACCTTTTTCATATAACTGTCTGTACTTCATTTTATCATGTTTTGATATTTTAACCATGAACACCCAAACAAATACTAATCAAATCCCGGAAATATAAATAGCACACTCTATCATGCAAGTATCTTCCCTACCACATATTTCACAAGTCCAATCCAGATTTCTGAAATCTTAACTGGGAGTGGATTGAGAAAAGAACAGAATAGATCTTGATCAGAGGTGATATAATATACAGATCAAATGAGTTTTTCTCAATTTGATATAGGTTTATTTGGGTTTCTTTTGGGCACTAGAGGGCCTCTTTCGGGTGTTTAGATCTACAGCGCGACAACAGACAGCTAGGTCAGCATGTATCTGGATGCAGCAGAAGCTGTCGTTGCCTAGCACCTCCAGGTCAGCATGTATCTGGATGCAGCAGAGGAGGTACACGATTTTTTCAGATAAGATTTCAGAATCAGATCAAAATTGTGTGTATCGGGAAATCATACAGACATTCAAATAGACATGAGCTAATTCCAAGTGATTTTCTTTTCTGAGGTCATGTACTAATTTAGTTCTGGACAGAAACAGCTAATGTTTCCAATCTTAAGGATAGAGCCTACCGACACATCATACTAGAATCAAACTATTTCGATACTGGTCTTACATGAGTCAGCCCTTGACCATAAAGTGAAAATTCATTTCATTTCCCAAAGTGAAAATTCATTTCATTTCCCAGTCCAGCCACACTTCCTTTTGAAACTCTTTTTGTATTTTTCGATTTTTCAATGTTTTTGTATTTTTCGATTTTTCTCCCCCTAAATTTGTGCATAAATAAAAAACTACCTAAGAATAGAAAACTTTATGAACAAATTTACCTACGAAAAGACAAAACATGCTCAATCAGTAAAACGGATCATTTTTAGAAAATCCACAAGCACCCTGAATTTCGAGCTGCTGACAGGTTTGGTGAACAAATCGGCAGCATTTGCATCTGTGTCGATTTGCTCAAGTGTAATCAGACCTCTGTCAAAACAGTCCCGAATAAAATGAACTTTAATATCAATGTGCTTGGTTTTGGAGTGAAAAACAGGATTTCGAACAATTTGTATTGCAACATCATTATCGTAGTAAATAGTAGTGTTAAGATAAGTCAAACCATAATCCTGCAATTGATGTTGCATCCACACCACTTGAGAGCAAGAAGCAGAAGCAGCAACATACTCAGCTTCAGCTGTGGATATCGCCACTGTTTGTTGTTTCTTGCACTGCCAAGAAATGAGCCGATCACCCAAAAATTGACATCCCGCAGAAGTGGATTTCCTGTCACTGTCAGTACCTCCAAAATTGCTGTCAGAGAAAGCAAACAAGTCAAAATTGGAATCTTTCGGATACCACAGGCCAAACCGAGGTCGGCCTTTAAGGTACCGAAAGATCCGTTTAACAGCAATAAGATGAGAAGTTTTAGGATTAGCCTGATAGCGTGCACAGTTGCAAACAGCAAACATGATATCCGGACGGCTAGCTGTGAGATACATCAATGACCCGATCATGGACCGATATTGACGTTGATTTACAGACTCTCCTTCTTCATCTTCAGTCAATAATGGTCTCTCTGCCATAGGTGTCTCAGCAGGCTTTGCGTCCGTGAACTTGAACTTTGCCAGCACATCATCCACATACTTCCCTTGATGAATCAGAATTCCTTGTGAACTCTGTTTGACTTGTAGACCCAAAAACAGAGTCATCTCCCCCAGAGCACTCATTTCAAACTTTTTCTTCATAACTCTCTCGAATTCCTTGCAAAGATCCTCGCTTGTAGATCCAAAAATGATATCATCAACGTAGATTTGAACCAAGATTTGATCACTTCCTACCCTCTTAATAAACAAAGTCTGGTCTATGGTGCCACGCGTGTACCCATGAGCCAACAGATGCTCTGTCAGTGTGGCATACCAAGCTCGAGGAGCCTGATGTAACCCGTACAACGCCTTGTCTAGCTTATAGGCGTACTCAGGATGATCTGGATGCACAAACCCTGGCGGCTGCTCGACAAAAATTTCCTCCTTCACATCTCCATAGAGAAACGCAGTCTTGACATCCATCTGATAAACAGTGAATCCCATGTATGACGCGTAGGCCAAGAAGATCCGAATGGCTTCAAGTCGTGCAACCGGAGCATATACTTCATCATAATCCAGTCCTTCAATTTGCCTGAATCCCTGAACCACCAACCTTGCTTTGTTTCGAACTATGACGCCTGCAGAATCCTGCTTGTTTCGAAATACCCATCGAGTTCCAAGTTTGCGTTTTCCTGCTGGCAACTTGACAAGCTTCCATACTCCAAGTTTTTCAAACTGGTTCAGCTCTTCGTGCATAGCATCTACCCAGCCAGGTTCCTGCAAAGCTATATCAATGGTTTTAGGTTCGATTTGAGAAAGATAACAAGAATATAAGCAAGTGTTAATGGTTCCTGATTGACTCCGGGTCAAAATTCCTGCATTTACAGGACCAATCACATTCTCGATTGGATGATTGCGTTGAACGCTTGTCGGTATAGCCAAATCAGGTACAATTTCTTCATCAGTGGTGGTATTGCTAGACTTCCCCTCATTAGGTGCAATTGTAGTGTGAACTACAGGAGAAGTGACAGTACAATCCTCAGGAATTGGATCAGGAAACAGTGAAGTTCCTGAAACACTGGGTGAAGTACCACTTGTTGAAGCACCTTCAGGGGAGTGCTGGGACATCTGTTGTGGTGAAGGGTGAGGAGTAAAAACTATCCCCGGAGGGTCAATAGTGTGGCTTTTTGATGCGTTTCCAGCTTGTTCTTCCATCTGTGCTTCGTCTTCTGTATCTTCAAATGACAATGGTTGTTTGGGAACAGACTCACCTGCAACTGAAACATCACTTGATAAATTATTAAATGATTTAAACAGAGCAGAATAATCATACAACCAATCTGGACCGACTCTAGCGTCCGTAGCATTCTCTTCAAGCCATTCGATGTTGCACGACTCAACAACTTTTCTAGTTACTTTGTTGTATACCCTATAAGCAGAGCCTTTAGCATATCCAACAAAGTAACATTCGTCACCTTTGACTTCAAACTTTCCATTTGAGTCCATCAGTAGTAATACACATGGACAACCAAAAATACGAAAGTGTGAAACCGAAGGTTTACGTCCTTCCAGAATCTCATAAGGGGTTTTCATGTGACGTTTATTTACTAAAGCATGATTCTGGATATAACAAGCCGTGCTAACAGCTTCAGCCCAAAAGAAGCTAGGAAGCTTTGAATCAGCCAGCATAGTACGTGCAGCCTCAATTAAAGTACGATTCCTTCTTTCAGCCACTCCATTTTGTTGTGGAGTGCGAGGCGCACTGAACTGTCGATCGATTCCCTTTTCTATGCAGAATGTATCCAAAGTAGCATTCTTGAATTCTGTCCCATTGTCTGATCGAATAACCTTCACCTTAGTACTCGCTTGATTTTCAGCCAATGTAATGAATTGTTTCACCAGTGCAGCAGTTTCATTTTTGTGACTGAGAAAATACACCCAAGTGTAGCGAGAGTAATCATCGACGATTACCAGACAATAAGCTTTCTTCCCGATACTCAGCACATTCACTGGACCAAAAAGGTCCATGTGAAGTAGTTCGAGTACAGCTTTTGTCGAGGGTACTGGTTTAGACTTATGAGGTTTTCGATGCGCCTTCCCTTTCGCACAAGCAACACACTTTTCCACCAACATGAAATCCTTGATCGGAAGATCTCGTACCAATTGACCTTTAGCTAGACGATTCAGATTTTTCATATTCACGTGCCCGAGTCGACGGTGCCACAATAGACCATCATGCTCTGAAATCTTCGAAAATAAACAAGTGATCTCTTCACACGGCTTCTTGTTCATATCAATGACGTAAGCGTTTCCTTTTCTTTCAGCTGTCATCAAGAACCAGTCTTCTGGAATAACAATCCCAGGCTTCAGAACATGACATCCCTTCTTCGTAAAATGAACTGAATTCCCTCTATCACAAATCTGCGAAATGCTTAACAGATTGTGTTTCAGTTCTGGAACATAATTGACATTTTCAAAGCTGAGAACACCGTTTTGAACAGTTCCTTTCAAAGTGATTCTGCCAGATTCACCTCCCGCAAATGAGACATATCCACCGTTAAATTCTTTGACATTCACAAGTTGGGATAAGTCTCCTGTCATGTGCCTGGAACAGCCACTATCCATGTACCAGAGGCGCACGGTAGTCCTCCACAGCTGTTCCTGCACGAGTAGCGGGATTAGTTAGATTTAGGAACCCAGCCCATAGTGGATCTGGGTTTTCCATATGCATCAATGTATGTTACTTTTTGCCAAATCAGATTATCTTTATTTAAAAATTTGGATTTATCTCTGTTGACAAAAGAGTTGGCATTCATGTTCGACTGGGCAGCCTTTACCTTTGGTCTCCAGTGTTGAAAGGACCAATTAGAACAATAATTATCAAAAACATTTTGGTTGTGTCTTTGAAAAAATTTTTGATTCTGTTGATTTCTTCGTTTGGCTGCATTCCAGTCTAAATCAGAAGGCTTGGTCCTTCGACTGTTATTCTTCATTGCCTCCGTCTTTGTGACATTCATAGGCTTTGAACAACTAGTTCGATTTGATCTATCCTTCTGATTTTTGAAGTCTTTATGCTCAGATGACTTCTTTGGGGGATGGACACAATTTCGTGCAATATGTCCCGCAATTCCACAGTTGAAACAAGTTTGTCGTTTCAATGTGTGGAGTTTCGGGTTTTTCTGAAAATTGTTCCTGCTTTGCTTTTCAGGTTTGGCGATTTTTGCTGACTTTCGTTTAGAGCGATCTGGGTTCACCTGATTCGACGTTTCACAAGCATGTGATGTATGTTGCGATTCAGACACGACTTTCTTACTGTGATTACCTTTTCCTTGAAAATCTGACGATTTGAGATCAGTTTTATTTGGTAAAACATCTGTTGAAGATTTTACGTTCAAATTACCATTTAATTCTTTGTCGATGATTTTTGATTCAGTTTCAATTTCAGAAGCATTTGAAATTTCACTAACACATGCTTCTTCAACATGTGTATCAATGGTTTCCAATGGGGTCCCACAAGATTCAGCATTAGGGACTCCCACTGAGACCGATTCAGAAGAAGAATCAGGACATTCGTGATTTTCTTGAGAAGAAGTATCAGTGGTTTCACAGAATGTATCCTGAGGGACCTCACCTGCAACACTATCATCTGACATATTAGAACCATCACATTCACAATTATTAACCGAAGAAAATTCATCACCAGCATTAATGTTCACAGTTTCAACACAAACATCATCAGTCTTGCCCAAAACATCAGGCCCATTACCAGCTAAAGAAAGTAACATGCTAAAAATACTTTGTCCCAAAATAAGATCAGGATTATTTTCATCAAAACAAGGTTTTTGTGAATCAGAATTTAAAACTTGTTCTCCCCCAAGTGTCTCTTCACATTTCACATCAACTTTTTCTGCACATGCAAACGACTGGTTAGGATCAACATTTCCTTTTGAGACAAAATTTATTGAATGACCAGGTTGTTTATCAACAAATTTGTTGTTGATTGATGACTTATCGGTTTTTGGACCGTAAGTCATCTTGCCCTCATTGAGTAACTCCTCTTCCGTGAAAGGCATATAAGTGTAGTTATGATTATATGGAGGAGGAGTTTTTGTGTATCCCAATCCAGCCCCTTTCTTTTCTTTATACTCTAGTTGTATGTCACAAATGTTCTTGACCAAATTACTAGAGGTGTCAAATTTTTTGATATTAATTTCATTTATCTGATATTTGACTTTCAAGTCCTCTAATTCTTTGGTCAGGTCGCTAATTGTGGCTAGAGCATCTAAGAAATTACAGTTTTTAGCACTGAGGTCTTCTTTTAGCTGAACTATATCTTTTCTTTGGGCCTCAATTTTTTCTTTGTAAAGTTTTTCATTTTTGGCCAAAGTAAAGTTTTTATTCTTAAGATCTTGATAATCTTGAATAAGTTCAGCATTATGTATTCTATAAGCCTCAACTCTTTCTCTGCATTCAGTAGTACAGAAAATAGAACGTACCTCTTCAGCAGTGAGTCCATGAACAGGAGCTGACAGGATTTTGGTCATGAATGCAAAGTTCTCAGCTTGAGGCTCAGCATCTGGCGAAGAGTCCTTTTCATCTGAAGTCAAGAATGCTATGTTTTGAGCAGCACTCTGGATTTCTGGTTGAGAGATGTTCAGACGTTGAATTTCATCATCCCAATTGAAATCTGTACTTGGTTGAACAACAAGGGCTGAACTCTGAGTTCCTTCACCAGCAACAGTTGAATCGTTTGTCGTCGCAAGAGCCCTTTCAGGGTTTGGAGGAGCAGGATGCGCAGGAGTAAAGTCTTTGTTGTTGTTTTTGGGCTTAGGACAGTTTCTTGCCAAATGACCTTGCTCATGGCAGTTGTAGCAGCGTAACTTCATTGGAACATTTGCAGAGTTTGAGAAAGAAGAGCCCCATCTATTTCTGCCAGTCTTTTGTGCAAATCTTTGTGCTCTGAATGCTGCCATTGCCATTTGCCAGGTGATGTCCATCTCCTCCACATCTTCAGGATGATACTGAAATAGATCATTCAACGACCAGCTTGGAGGTTGTATTTTACCTGCAACAAAAGCATTCAAACAATTTATCACAGAAGCAGCGACCTCCAGATTCTTGATGTGTGTAAAATGCAACATATAAAACACATCAATTAAGGCATAAAACTAACCCTTTTTAAGTACTAATGTTGGAAAAAGAGTGTTTTTGTCTTCCTTTTGTATTTTCAGGATGAAATGAGCTCAAAATCACAAAAGAAGCAAAAAGACCACTAATTCTACCATAAATACAAGAAAAGGAACAAAAGTGGACTGCCCGAACCCTCAACGGCACCTCCCAAGACAAAGAGAAGAAAACAGAGTCTGAACACGCCCCGTGTCCAGCGAACACGGGGGCGTGCCCAGGAAGCAGCAGAAAAGACAAACCAGTAGAAGCTTCCACTGCTCACCACGGGGCCGTGTCCAGCGGGCACGGGGGCGTGGTGAAAGTACAGCAGGCGCATTAATTGTAATTCGCAATTACAATTAATGAAGAGAGAGAGTGTCAGACGGGCACGGGGCCGTGTCCAGCGGACACGGGGCCGTGTCCAGCGTTCTGTCCAGCCTATAAATAGAGGAGCTTGGTTTCATTCTCTCTCATCCCTTGGCACACCACCTCTCTCACACCTCATCCACCACCCACCACCACCATAACACCATCATCCACCACCATCATCCATTGTCCATCGTAGAGTGTGTGAGTCGTCTCGGGATCCAAGATTGATCGTAAGAGTTCTTGACAATCAAGGCCATGTTTGCCTAAGTCTCTTACATCACTTGGTGAAGACAAGTGTTTAGTATAATACTTTTTATTTTTAATCTTTTGCACTTTTTATTTGGTTTTGTATTAATGACTTTAATAACTAGTTACTTATGTTGAAGGTGATCTTTCCTTATCGTTTGTCCGTGGTGTCTTGGCATTATTTTACTGTCTATATAAAATAAAAGATTTTCACCATTCATATCTCCACGGTCTATATGGAGGTATGTTGGCTACCTGGTCGGGGGTTAAGGGAACGGTTTGGTAAGGGTCTTGCCCTTGTTCAGCGTTTAGAGGTCCTGCTTGGGACCTGGGTCAAATTTAGTAGGATCTCCTTCAATGCCCATAGGTATTGGATGGCGGGGATCCAAACTCTTTGACCCCCTCATAAGTTAACTACTATTAATACTATAACCCGGCTATTTAGGACTGTATCCCTGCTGACTCAGACTACTTAGTCGAGGGTAACGTCACCGCCAAAAGCGGGGCCTACCATAATTTGCATTAATAACTTAATTCATTATCTTTCAATAATCCGACCCTTTAGGATTGTATCCTTGCTGACTCAAACTACTGGGTTGAGGGTAACGTCGCCTTCAAAAGAGGGGCCTACTACAATAACTAAGATAATCTCTTAAACAAGTGCAAAAGTGCGAAAATAATCAAAGGTTATACTAATACACGTGTCGGATCCAAGTGATTCATCTTGTCTATCTGTTTTTATTTTATTTTATTTTTCAGCATTTAGTTAGTTTTTATTTTTCTTAGTTTAAAACATTTTTTTTACTTTTTGATTTGGTTAGACGTTGAGGATAAACCGGTATTAAAAGCTCTTGTGTCCTTGGACGACCTCGGTATCTTACCAACACTATACTACGTCCACGATGGGTGCACTTGCCCATATGTGTGTTTAGTGTTAGTGAATATCGTGTTTTATAAATTTAAAACTTGGCTAAAAGTGTAAAAAGGGCTTAATTATCTATTAAAAACATATTACACCTAACGCACATCAAGTTTTTGGCGCCGCTGCCGGGGACACAAGGATTTTAAGAAAGTTAGGAATCAACGGCCTAATCATCTTTTTATTTTTCTTTAATTTTTAGGATTTTTTTTAGATTTTTCAGCTTCTGCAGAGCTCAGCACGGGGCCGTGCCCGCTGAACACGCCCCGTGCCCAATCATTGGAACTGGCAATCCTGTTTTATATCAGACAGTAGGCTGAACACGGGGCCGTGTCCACTCAACACGCCCCCGTGCCCAAGATTCAGTTGCTGAAAACAGAACCGTTCGATCCCGGCGGTTGGTAATTTCTGATACAAACATGAGTGATAGTGATTCTTTTTACTTTCGGCACTCTTATGGTTTGTGGTGTCGAATATGTGGAGGCGAACACGAGGAATTAAAATGTTTCTTCCTCACTTATAGGCCACACTATATAGACCCACCAATTCCTTGTAACCTTAAGAGGGGCGAAAGTAAAAATAAACACTATTTCTCCCTCGAATGCGCCCAGCCAGATATTCTAGGAGATATGCTCCTTGACGAGCTATTTCAACTAGAAGAACTACTTCTAAATTGGTCAAAAGAACTTAGGAAGGATTTCTTAGATCCATCCCAAGATGATGACCATGAGGAAATGTTGGAACCGCATTCTGACAACCTCGTTGCTCCCGAAAATACCTTTCTTCCTAAACAAGACATGGACGATAGTCGTCCCTGTGCCGATTGTGCCGTGAAGGACTCCCCATCGACCTCGTTCGGTGCATACATAGACCTGAGCGATTCGGCATACACCTTCTTTAACGAGAGCCCGGGAAAGGGTTGGACTTGTCCACCTAGAATGAAAATAGGAATTACCCTCACCGACAACCTCTTGCGTTCTCGCCTTAGTATAGGACAATTAAGGTATCTTAGGCTCTTTGGGGTTGTTCCAACAAGTCAGGAGCCACCCGATACAAATTGGCTCCTTGATAAAGACAAAACTTCATAAGGCAGCTTTCCGACACGGGGCCGTGCCCGGCCAACACGCCCCCGTGTCCGCCAAAAGATTCCCCTCTGATCAGAACGTCAGAATACGGACAAACTGTGTCAGAATTTCATCTGCACACGGGGCCGTGTCCAGCGGACACGGGGCCGTGTGCAGTAGGCTGTCATTTTCTATAAATGCAGCCAAAAATCCTGCACATTTGGACCAACTTGGGGACAGAGATTTGAAGGAATCTTCTCTCAAACAATCCTAGGTAAGTCTAAAAGAAGTTTCCAACAACCCATCTTGTCCTTTCCTCTTCTAGACATTTCCCTCTTCTTCATCTTTCTTCAAGAGCCACCATGAAAAGTTTGAATTTTCAATCTTTATGGTAGGAAACAAGGAGTTTTGATCATGGAATCTTGGTAGAAACATGTTATGTAACATTGTTTAGAGTTATTTGCTGTCAAAAAGCTTGCATAAACTCAGAAAATAACTTAAAAAACCAAGGTTCCTTGCTCCAAAATTCTGCAGAAAGATGAACACGGGGCCGTGCTCATTGAGCACGGGGCCGTGTCCAGAAGCTGTTTCGTCTTATAAACTATTTTTTGGTTTATTTTTCGTAGAATGGCGAGTGAAAACAGCGAAACATCATCCGTTCATTCCTCAAACAGCCGAAGGGGAAGGAGGCCCTCCGTTGAAGCTACACTTGTGCACTACGTGATAGCGCTAAGGGAGGCTCTCGACGAAATGACGTCCGTGGAGGAGGTCCTCATTGACCGTATTAACGATCTTACAATGGGATTGGAAAGCAGCTTCCAAGAGATTAACCTTTTGCACCAAAGGTTAAACATTTTGGTAGCACCCCCCATGGAACCAGTTCTTCCACAACAAGACTGGAACTTGGCGCTCGGTATTAACAACCCTACCGGGTGGGGAGACCTCCCCGCGGAACCTCCTATGGAAATCCCACAAGAAGTTCCGGCGGAAGTTGAAACTCCTCAAACAAATGCAAACGAGCCCTCCTTCCTCCTTCCAAGGGAGATAGAGGAGTGGCTTGCCGACATATGAGGAGAACCGCACCCAAAAGGTGGAGCTCTACAAAGCCTTATCTAACCAAGATCAGTAGATTCTTGGAAATTTTGCTAAATTAAAATAAAACATAGGGCTAGAACTCCATAAGCTTAATATCTATGTAATTTTTATCTTTATGTAATGTCTCTCTATTAGCAATGTTATGATGGTTTTTATGATTTATGGACTCATGGTGGTAATGGATGAAAAAGGGAACGAAAAAAAAATGGAACCATGCAGAAGAACAGAACAAACCGACAAAAATCTCCATAACAGAAGGCTCAACACGGGCCGTGCCCAACCAACACGGCCCCGTGCTGAGCCCCCTGCAGGAAATCACCCAGTTCAGGTAACTGGACACGGGCCGTGTTCAGCGGACACGCCCCCGTGTCCAGGCTTCTGTTTCAATTCTATAATTTTTGTTACTGGCACTTGACCACGGGGCCGTGCCCGGTCAACACGGGGCCGTGTCCAGAGCGCCAGTAACACAAATCTTTGTTTTTAAACACACTTTTACATATTCTAATCAACCAAAAACTTTATTTTTGGACACATTGAGGACAATGTGTAATTTAAGTGTGGGGGGGATGCTAAAACCTTGAAATTTTGCAAAATCCTAAAACAAGCCTTACACAAAACTCTATTGGAACCGCTAAACACCCCAAATTTTTTCAAAAACTTTTTCATTTTTTTTTTATTATTTACTTGTCTTAGTTTAAGTTGGGAATAACAAGTTATAAAAGGGTTATATTTTTTAAAAATTTACAACCGATAGCGTCGTGATAAAAAGAACTAACATAAGAAAATTATGAAACGGTATAACAAGTCTAGTTAAAAATTCGATTATATATGCTTGGTCACATTAAAAACCCATTCCCACAAAAGTGAGTTTTGAGCCTTTATTGAGCATAAAAATATACATATTTAGATTAAATGCTCATTTTTCGTTTCTTGTGTGAATAGCCGCTCGGTCTTTACAAATCTAGAACTTGCCACGACGATACATTCCCGGTCCTTACCAACTTAAACCCAAGTAAGTAAATGATGGAGGCATTAGGACTAACTATTTTTCTTTCAAAACCATTATTTTTCATTTTTTTACCTACCCAAAATCCCCCTAGAAAACCCCTTTGAGCCTAAACCTTTCATTTCATTACCCCCAAAACAATTTTTTTTTTACCCACCAAAAACCTTTTTCATTTTTTCACCTTTATTTTAGTAACAAACTCGGTTTTTCATAAACATACCCTTTACGTGACGAAAAAAAAAATATATATATATATATATATATATGAAGTCAAAAACAAACAAAAGCTACAAAAGCTTGTTTGGAGAAATACTTCAAAGATAAATGTCACAAAAAAAAATAAAAAAAAAATAATAAGGTATTTTACGAAAACCGACACTTGTTACGATTTTCGCCCTTTTTACTTACCACTAACCAACCACCCACCTTTAAACCCAAGCCTTCACCCCAAAAGTCCTCTTGATATTTACAAAGGTAAAAAGTTAAAAAGGAGGAGGATTGATCGCTTGGCAAGCCTATGGAAAACGTAAGTCCGTGCCGCTCTCGAGCGATTCACTTAAATATACACCTTCGGCCGAGTGATTGAGTGATCTCCCGTGAGGTATGTGAACTTGTATATAAATGGAATTTTGATAAGGCATGTTATGCCCAAATAAGTAGTTTATCTTATGAAAAGTTCAAAATAAATCATGACGAATAGGATTGTAAATAAAATAAAAATAAAACCTATACAAACCTTGGATTCCCGACACTCTAGGACAAGCTAAAAAAAAAAAAAAAAAAAAAAAAAAAAAAAAAAAAAAAAAAACTTCTCTTCTACCTATTCCATTTGGGAGTGTAAGCCACATTAAAAGAGTTTTGCTTGAGGACAAGCAAAAGTTCAAGTGTGGGGGTATTTGATGTGTGTAAAATGCAACATATAAAACACATCAATTAAGGCATAAAACTAACCCTTTTTAAGTACTAATGTTGGAAAAAGAGTGTTTTTGTCTTCCTTTTGTATTTTCAGGATGAAATGAGCTCAAAATCACAAAAGAAGCAAAAAGACCACTAATTCTACCATAAATACAAGAAAAGGAACAAAAGTGGACTGCCCGAACCCTCAACGGCACCTCCCAAGACAAAGAGAAGAAAACAGAGTCTGAACACGCCCCGTGTCCAGCGAACACGGGGGCGTGCCCAGGAAGCAGCAGAAAAGACAAACCAGTAGAAGCTTCCATTGCTCATCACGGGGCCGTGTCCAGCGAGCACGGGGGCGTGGTGAAAGTACAGCAGGCGCATTAATTGTAATTCGCAATTACAATTAATGAAGAGAGAGAGTGTCAGACGGGCACGGGGCCGTGTCCAGCGTTCTGTCCAGCCTATAAATAGAGGAGCTTGGTTTCATTCTCTCTCATCCCTTGGCACACCACCTCTCTCACACCTCATCCACCACCCACCACCACCATAACACCATCATCCACCACCATCATCCATTGTCCATCGTAGAGTGTGTGAGTCGTCTCGGGATCCAAGATTGATCGTAAGAGTTCTTGACAATCAAGGCCATGTTTGCCTAAGTCTCTTACATCACTTGGTGAAGACAAGTGTTTAGTATAATACTTTTTATTTTTAATCTTTTGCACTTTTTATTTGGTTTTGTATTAATGACTTTAATAACTAGTTACTTATGTTGAAGGTGATCTTTCCTTATCGTTTGTCCGTGGTGTCTTGGCATTATTTTACTGTCTATATAAAATAAAAGATTTTCACCATTCATATCTCCACGGTCTATATGGAGGTATGTTGGCTACCTGGTCGGGGGTTAAGGGAACGGTTTGGTAAGGGTCTTGCCCTTGTTCAGCGTTTAGAGGTCCTGCTTGGGACCTGGGTCAAATTTAGTAGGATCTCCTTCAATGCCCATAGGTATTGGATGGCGGGGATCCAAACTCTTTGACCCCCTCATAAGTTAACTACTATTAATACTATAACCCGGCTATTTAGGACTGTATCCCTGCTGACTCAGACTACTTAGTCGAGGGTAACGTCACCGCCAAAAGCGGGGCCTACCATAATTTGCATTAATAACTTAATTCATTATCTTTCAATAATCCGACCCTTTAGGATTGTATCCTTGCTGACTCAAACTACTGGGTTGAGGGTAACGTCGCCTTCAAAAGAGGGGCCTACTACAATAACTAAGATAATCTCTTAAACAAGTGCAAAAGTGCGAAAATAATCAAAGGTTATACTAATACACGTGTCGGATCCAAGTGATTCATCTTGTCTATCTGTTTTTATTTTATTTTATTTTTCAGCATTTAGTTAGTTTTTATTTTTCTTAGTTTAAAACATTTTTTTTACTTTTTGATTTGATTAGACGTTGAGGATAAACCGGTATTAAAAGCTCTTGTGTCCTTGGACGACCTCGGTATCTTACCAACACTATACTACGTCCACGATGGGTGCACTTGCCCATATGTGTGTTTAGTGTTAGTGAATATCGTGTTTTATAAATTTAAAACTTGGCTAAAAGTGTAAAAAGGGCTTAATTATCTATTAAAAACATATTACACCTAACGCACATCAATTCTCTTTCGATTGCTGAGAAAAGAAGGCGATGAGCTCAGATTTTGCTGAAGAAGGTGTGGCGATTTTTGCTGCAGGCGATGAGGAGCTTGAGCTAGAGTAATGCACAGTAGTGGTTGACCCAGAGGTAGCCTTTTTCGATCCATTCTGTGAAATCAGTGCAGTGTTGTCATTGCTTGGATTGGTGGAAGAAACAGAAATGCCTGCGGCTAACAAACTGGACTTGTGATTATTCTCCCGTTGCTTGTCATCAAGCTCACATGCTTTGATGTGTGAAATCATTTCAGTCAAGGTGCATCTTGCGAGATCTTTGGTCCGCTTGATCATAGCAACGTGATTATCCCAACTCTTAGGCAAGGCATTCAGAAGTTGACGATTCTGAGCAGCCTTTGAAGGAAGTATTTCTTCTAGATCCATTTGAGTAATGATCTTTGAGAAACGCTGAATCTGATTCTCAATGGTTTCCCCATATACGTAGTTGAAATTGTTGAAGTTTTGCCTCAACAGGTTCCTTCTGCTTTCCCTCATGTCTTCATTCCCTTCGTACACATCGATCAATGCTTCCCACAGTTCTTTGGCTGATTTGCAAGTGCGAAATCCCATAGCAATGTCTGACCCCAGTCCCATGGTCAAGTATCTGATTGCTCGATTATCTTCTTCGACAATAGCATAGTCTTCGTCAGTATATTCAGCACGAGGTTTCTTGACTTTGACTCCAGGGTTCGTCTCCCTCTCATACATGATTTCTCTAGGGCCTCTTTCAATGACCCTCCAAAGCTTGGGCTCCTTAAACTTGATATGTTGCTCAAAACGCCACTTCCATTCAGGAAAGTCATTAGCATCTAAGAGCCTAGGAATACGAGAGCTGGTTCCAATTTTTGAGTCCAACTCTTGCTGAGCGTTTGTGACAGCTAGGTCATTAACAGTTGACATGTTTGCTTAGAGTTAATTAATTATATTAATTAAGGTCCAACAGTCCAATAGTCAACAGTCCAAAAGTTCAACAGTTCAACAGTCCAAAACACGAGTTTCTGTTTGACGTTGCGAGTCGTAAACGGAGTTGCGAGTCAATTTCCTGAGGTTGCGAGTCGAAATTGACAAGGTTGCGAGTCAAAACTTCAGTGATTGCGAGTCGTAACAGCGAAGGTTGCGAGTCAAATTGGCTGTGGTTGCGAGTCGTAACTGGAATGGTTGCGAGTCGTAACAAAACCGAATGAGCCGAAACCACGGTTGCGAGTGGAGACCAATCCTTTGGTTGCGAGTCGTAACTGAGGCAGAATGAACCGAAACCAGCAGAGGTTGCGAGTCGTAACTGAAACGTGATGAGCCGCAACTGGGTGATTGCGAGTCGTAACCGGCAAAACAATAAGTGATAAGAACTGTTCACTCGCAATCCCGACTTTTCAGCAATTTCCAAAATTCAAAGATATTGTAATCTTTGAATCTGTTGCACCGAATTCCCGAAAAATCAGCAAACACCAAGACTGAAATCAACAAACCAAATTCAGTGATTTTTTCGATAAATCTGTCAAGAACAATTTATAAAAAATCTGCAAAACACTCAAAAAAACCGGATCAGTAATATATGCAATTTCTTGAATCCGATTGATATCAAAACCGAGCCCTTGAATGGCTTCAATGGCTCTGATACCAATTGTAAAACCCGTGAGGATCTCAATGATATCAATCTAAACCTTGTGAGAGCGCGGAAATCTAACACAAGGTGATTCAAGAACTAATATTAAGATCAAACAATAAGCAATAAATAAGAAACAAACCGAAACTTGCATTCAAAGATGATCAATGACTGATACAAGATTTCGGATGGAACTCGGTTACAATGCTTGTGTCGCCTGCCTTCTACTCGCAATCAACAACCTCTAATCAAGTGATTAGGGGTGTTTATATACTAAACACATTAGGGCCGAAAACCTTCTAGTGGCCCATGCGACACACATCTAGCCCAACCCACAAAGATTAACCCAAAACATAAAGAACTAATTACAAAACCAATCCCTAGACTTTGCTAACCTACATGAATAAACCTTCAGGTTCCAACATCCCCTCCTATCAAACACAAACCCTAAACCCTTCATCAGCAGCAACGACAACAAGAGCAGCAGCAACAATACCGGCAACAAGAACCCTAACTCTTTTTTCTATTCCTCCAACAAGGCGACAAGCAACAACAATGACAACAAGAACAAGACGACAAGTATACCACGTTTGTTTTATTTAGTTAAATAATACGTAACAAAAAAGTTCAGTCTTTCAGTTGTTTCAGTGTGTTAGTCGACAGTGAGTTTTTATATTCTTGTTATGCTAATCACCCCCATCATGATCTACCCATACGATTTGCTGATTTAGGGATCGTTTGGAAGTGCAATCAAATTATCTGTTGCAGTTTGATGTTAAGATAATCTTTAGTGTTTGGGTAAAATAGATTTTAAGGGTGTCTGGGTGAAGAATAGTTACTTATTTTAGGGTGTATATAAGGGTGAAATAAGTTGTTTGTGAGGGCATATGTCTATCGCTTGCGTTAATCACGTATTGTAGCTGAACAGATGAATCAAGACAAGGTGTTAATGTGCTATACATACAAGTCCAGGTCCGCACGGATGGACATATGGCTGATCCGCACGAACCCCAGCGTGAGATTAAGGTTTGTAGTTCATTGTCCGTGCACACGAATGGGGTAGGTCTGCACCAAACCTTGGTCCACAAGTGTAGTCCATCCGCGCAGAATATGTTCATTCGTGTTTAGTTTCATGCGAACATACTAGGTCTATAAATAGGAGTCTTGGTCATTTGTAATTGGTATTATTTGGTGAGACAGAGAGGCGAAGCTCTGCTCGTTTGTTTTTATGGTATTGTACTTTCAGATTATCAATAGAAAACAACATTTAATTAGCATGTTTTTGTCTGATCCACTCTCGTCCTTGGATTATGCACAAGTTACGAGATCTACGCAGTCAACAGTGTATCGGAATCGATCCTAACACGCACGTTCAAGTGGTATCAGAGCGAGAGTTTGATTGCAAGGACGGACGATACAAGTTTCAAACTCAGATTCACATTGATTTCACGGTTCAAAACAGTTTATTTTGCAACATATTGTGCGAAATTAAGTTTTAAACAAACCTTCAAAGTTTCAGATCAAAATTCGAACGATATCCTTGAAATTTTTTGAAAAATCATTAAAAACGGACAACGTTAACACGTACGGATCTAGTGATATTAGTGCACATCCACGCGAACTAAGACTCCACATCCGCACTGATTGAGTTTGGGTATTATTCACGGATCAAGTATCTAGGTGTATTGGGTTCATTCGCACGAACCTAGATTGTTGAATTGAACAAATCATGTCTTAGTCCATTCGCACGTACAAGGGATCTTTGATCCGCGCGAATCAACATAAATACCCATCCGCGCGAATCAGGGTGTTATTGTTGTTTGTGTTTCAAATTTGATTCAAGTGTTTGTTAATCTTTGCAGGTTATTTTCAAGTATCAACGATCATGGAAGAGGAGTTTTATAATGAGTTTTACAACGCATTCACATTCGAAACGACACCCACAACAAAGAGCGTTTCGAATGCTATTTCGAAAAGTTTGAATTATGATAACGTGTACGAAAATCATCAAAAACCACCAAGACTAATGAATATTGAGGATTATAACTGGTGGAAAGACAGATTTGAGGGTTGGGTAAAAGCGTATGCGTATGATAGTTGGGTTTTGTTAAAACTGGGATATGTAAAACCAAAAAAAGAAAGTGGAGAATCAGTACCACTTAATGAATATGCTGAAAGAGATAGAAAACAAGCCTCTGATGAATAGAAAATGATTGCACTGTTACAACAATCTGTTCAACATGATATTTAGTTTCTGCTGCAACATGATAAAACTTCAAAGTCGATGTGGGAAGCACCAGAAGTTAAAGCAGTCGGTGGGAAGGAAATTAAGAGAACAAGATATCTTTGCTGAAGAAAGAGTTTGATCTGTTTAGTTGTCTAAAGGGAGAAACTATCCGACAAATGATTGAAAGATTTTGTCCTCTAAAAATTGAATTAGAAAGATTTGGAATAAAAAAGGATAGAGAAGGGATAATTGACAAACTGATTGAGGCATTACCTCATGTAGATGATTGGCAAATGTTTGTCATGAGACTGAAAAACGATGCAAAATTTGACGAGATATCTTTGGATACACTGATCAGAAAGCTTGAAGGTCATGAACTGGAATTGCAAAAGCACAACAAAATGGCTAGTTCAAATTATCTGCAAAATGTAGATCTGTACTATCATAGAAGCATGCTGATGAACAATCAAGCACCGAAGATTGGTACTGCTTTTAGTGTTGACAGTTCAAATGATTCACCACAAAGCAATTCGTCAAAGTATAGTTTTGGTAGTTCAAGTTCAAATATCAAGAATCAATCATCTTCAAGTTCAAACCAGTCTAATCTGAACATGGTTCAGTGTAATGTTGTGACAACCCGTGATTACGAAGTTAGCATCGTTATACTAACCTTGTTTATAAAAATGCATGAACTTGTGTGAGGAAAAAATTATACTTATCTAATTTATTTTATACAAACAAGTATTCGAAGCAAAATCCATACCATGGTTGAACCGACCCGAACCGTTTGAACCATGGCATAACCCGTGTAACTCGAACCTTATGAGGTCTGAACCATAGTATGAATCTTATACATTTATATCGTTGAACATTAATTATTCATTATTACTAGTTGACTATTAGTTAAAAAAAATTATTATAAACTTCTAATTACGTTGCTTATCCAAATGCAACCCATATTGCATGGAATGTTATTTGTTTCTCTAGTGTGGTATAAATAATAATAATTAATTAATTAAATAAGTATTAGTAATAAAATGACAGCAACAATTGCAGCCATTCTTTTCTTGTTTCCATAACTCACGGCCCAACCCGTACTCCAATATCCTTGTGTACGGCCAACACACATACTCCAAATCCAATTCTATTTTGTGTTTTTATACGATACGTAATGCATTAGTTGTATAACACCTCATAATTCAGAAAACCCTACAACACAAAACTGCGATCATACCACCCCCTCTCTTGCTCTCGACCGAGATCAGGAGCATCAAGGCTTCAAACTTTCGATTCAAGGCTTAATCGAACTTCCTTTGCATCGCTAGGTATCATCCCTTGTCTGTTATCAATAGTTCTATTTGTTTATACATGTTTTTCGGTTGTAAATATCTCATTCATTGGCTGAGTTTTCTGATTGGTGATGAGTTTTGATGTTATGTGCTGATACATGTGATCTATGTGTTAGGAAAATCATAACTTTATGATGGTTTGATCGATTATGGTGTTGGTTAGTCGCTAGGGTTTTTGAGTATGGATTGAATATATCTGGTTCTTGATGCTTTAATGATAAATAATCTAAACCTGACGATAACATGCGGTGTGTGGTGTTTAAATGTCATTGTTGATCGCTAAACACGCTAACGGAACCACTCGAACTCGCATTTAGGCGTTTAAATGTCATTGTTGATTGCTAAACATGCGGTGTGTGGTGTTTAAATGTACTGTCGATGGCCACTGATGTCGTTGTAATTCTCCAACTGGAATTTCGTCAATCGGACTTACGATGAATTTTAAATGGATTTTTCCGTGGACTGCAGTCAGAAAGTGACGAATCTGATTGCAGCCTGGTAAATGATTTTTTGTAATATATTGGTAATGAATTGGATCCCAATATTTTTACACAATAATATTTGGATCGTTTAAAACATTCTGTAAAAATTTGGGAATTTTTGGAATAAGTTAACTATTTTATTAAAATGCCCGAAAACAGCCCAGTTTTGAATGTTAAAGCTGAAATGACATAAGTAGTAATTTGCGTGTTTAAATGTCGGGTAGGTTATCTGAGAATGATCTAACGTGTTATATGTCAATGAAAGTGTTATGTGCAATATCGTATGTTTGCTTTTGAATGGTTATAGATGGGATGTTTATATGGGCGTGAACTGTTAACGTGAGTGCGTGTTATGTGATAGATGCGTGTAGGAACTTTGTGTTTTATTTAAAACCATTAACAAACTAAATGGTAATCATATTAGGACATGATTGACCAACCCTGACCGTTAGCTATTTTAAGAGTTCAACCGAGCAACCAAATGTGAGTTCACACTTTCTACAAGGCATGGGATTCCCAGGGGTTGGGAATGGGCTAAGAAGCTAAAACGAAACCTACATATTCACCTCTAACAGAATATGTACCTCTGTCCTTGGTTGGGAAGGACGACTACATTTAATCTGTGTATTCTCAGTTGGGTAGAGTACATACCTCCGTCCTAGGTTGGGAAGGATGACAACATATAACTTACTAGACAAAAGTCTATCATGAAGTCCCTCATTTTTATATCGACTTAATCGTCGGGCCAATGGCGAGCGGGTCATTAGTTAATAGCGCTATTAGGGTTGACAAGCCTCACACCGTGCCGGTAGGACGGGCGTGTACTAATGGATCTGGGCACTTAGTCAATGATGATAGACATTGACATAGGGCACAACTTCCTCAGTCAGTTGTCGATATGGTAATGGTCTAGTGGTTTACAACATGGAGTAGCCCCTACTGGTTATGGTTTGGGAAACAAAGGAACTGATAAACAGCTGGCTTTCAAATTAACTTATGGATTTTGAAACAACTTTAACTGGACAACCAACTGTGAACTTGCTCGACTTTGTTGTTGACTCGTTGTTACATGCCTTGCAGGTCGTTAGGTACTTATGGAGCTTGCACGAGCAGAGGAGTCGTTGTGGGACATGGACCGTGGTGTGCCATGTTAAACATTCAAACTTTTAAACTTATGTTTTGGTTTTACACTTTATGCTTCCGCTGGTACCTTGAATTTGGTTAACTTGTTTTTGAACACCAATTATATTGTGTGGTTGGACTTTTGTTTACTTTACTATATTGTTCAATATGATTGGTGGCTTGATCCTGGTCAGTCACGCCTCCTGCGGTGATACTCCGCTTGTGGATTTTGGGGGTGTGACAGATTGGTATCAGAGTCATTGGTTATAGTGAACTTGGTTTTAAAAAGGGGAAATATATTTTTAATATAAAACCAGACTATAAACTGTTATGTGCTCAACGATCCACAACGACGCTTCACTCCCTGTGCAAGGCTCAACACTTTAGGTGGTATGATTTAAGTTTATATTGCCTACTTGCTAGATTACTTTTGCATGATATGCTGTTTATTGTATGTTTATGTACAATGGTAGCACGCGATATATTAACCCTGATGCGTTCTATATGACACCCGAATGTTTACTTGAAATTTACCAAGTGGTGGTCAAATTCTTTTCTGTTCCCTCATCACCCCAGACCATTGTTTAGGTGTTCTAGCTAGTCATACGCTTATCTCGACATGACGTCGCCATCTGACCCTCCGTACATTCGGATTGTACGTCAACATTCACGAAGACCAGACCTGGCTCAAACGAACTCGGGTTTAGTAGGACTATACCCACGCATCCCTATTGATGAACCTTATCATCTTCGACGGTCGTCGTCACCAGAAGCGAAGTAGTCCCAGTTACACGCGTTCGTCGTTTTGCAGCTCGAAACCCTACCAACCAAATTTTGTTTTGGACAAGTGATGTACTTCCGCGACCGTGATGCAACGAACTTCTCTTTCGTGCCGTGCCGCCATACACCACTACTGGAAATGCCCCTAGAGAACAGATTAGATGATCGAATTTCTAGTTATTGTTTAACTCTTGTTTTCACTCAACTCTTCGTATGAACCTCACTAATCCCCTGTTTCTTCGATCGGCAACCGATTTAACGAAACGCTAACAACCATACCACGATTCCCACTAATCACAAAGATTACCCTCATTACCCTGTTGGATGGATAACTCTCATTCTACTTTGATTTACACCTTCGTATACCTAACTTAACAAATGGATGCTTCTTAATGTCGGGATAGCCTTCGGGACATTCGTGAACGGAGATATGGATTACTCAACCTACAGACGAACACGATAATCTATACGTTTAACTTACCCCCTTACACCACAAGAGTCATATTTTAATTCCATGATAGCCTTCTTAAATACGCGGAACCTTTGCACTAGCTTTTGTACTGACACATGATTGTAGATTAATGATATGTCTAATTTCTACCATTGGCTTAGGCCAAACCATCACACTCTTACCACAGTGACATTACGTTCTCACTTCTCCATGCTGAGACACTGAAACGAACACCCTCTAGCTTAGAGAATTTGGAAGGCTCGACTCTCGATCATTGGTGATCACTCCCCGAAACTTTGAGGGTGGTGATGTATTGTTGATACGATCATACTCTCTGGAACACGTTTTCGCATCATTTCTTTGGAACCTCACGACTACGCAGACGTATCTTGGATTCATTCGCACGACCGAAGGGAAATTTCCCCGAATTTGGTTACTTACCGACTCGATGAATCACAGACCCATCTAAGTTCGTTGATCTAGGTGAATTGCTCCTCCTTCGCATGTGGGCGAGTCTAACAACTTTTGACGAAGGACTCAGTGAACTTTCACACTACAAACTTACACCATAACCACGCTACTACGGTGAATTCTTGTTATCATTGATCTATCCGCGTGAGATCTCTATGTGATCAACGACAAACTTTATCTTAACTATACCCAACTTGCGTACGACCAGCTGTACCATCGACAACAGGTAAACCCTGTTATGGGTTCTTAAACGCTTACTCATCGATTGCGACTATCCTTCTCATGTTTCCACTTCCATACGCGATATACTTCTGAACCCTACGGCCGCGGACACTCGCTTGGACAGGTTACACTCCACGAACGTTACTCGCTGAGCATTGGGCCATAAATATGATGATACCACAAGTACCGTCCTTTGATCTGGATACGACTGATATAACTCCTCTGGCATGACATTTGAATTTAGTCTACCCTAACGAATATGTCACTTGTTTTCTCCGACAACATCCTAATCTACTTGAAGAGCTAGTAGGGATCCAAGCGACACCCACACCTTACCATGGTGCTCCTACGACACGAACAATCTTATGTTAGTTTCCAACGAATAACTTTTGGCGTTGCGAAACCCGTTTTCTTGATCGTATGCACAAACCCTCGTAACTCTAAAGCTTGCTCAGGAATCCGCATTCCAACA
This sequence comes from Helianthus annuus, assembly GCF_002127325.2. Classification (NCBI taxonomy): domain Eukaryota; kingdom Viridiplantae; phylum Streptophyta; class Magnoliopsida; order Asterales; family Asteraceae; genus Helianthus; species Helianthus annuus. Next base: position 31,723,490 of record NC_035439.2, on the reverse strand, counting down.
GTTGAAGGTGAAACCCTGTAGTACACCCATTCTTTCGTTACTAGAAAGTACAGATGATTTCGTTGTGACGCATCCATCCAGTGACTTAGTTGAGAAGGTCATCGCATACGTATCACGCCAACTCAAGGTTCACGAAAAGGGCTACACTACCCCTGACTGGGAGTTAGGAGCAGTAGTGTTTGCACACGAGATATGGAGACATTACTTGGATGGTACCAAGTGCACCATTTACACCGATCACAAGAGTCCCCAGCATATCTTCGATCAGAAGGAGTTGAACATGCGACCGCGTCGATGGGTCGGACTCCTTAACGACTGCGAATGGGTAATCAAGTACCATCTAGGCAGAGCCACTGTGGTGGCTGGCACCCTCTGTCGTGAGGAAACCAAACCTAAGCTTGTACGTGCGTTACATCTTACCATTCACTCCAGTCTTCCTACCCAGAATCCGCAACACCCAAGTCGAAGCATTGGAAGAAGGGAACCTTTTTGCTGAGTCCATGCGGGGCATAGAAAAGTGACTTGAACCCAGGGAAGACGGTACTACCACTTCATGGAACGTAAATGGGTTCCATCATATGGGAAGTTATAAGAGCTTGTGATGGACGAAGCACACAAGTCTCATTACTCAGTGCATCTTGATTCTGACAGGATGTACCAAGATCTCAAGACTCTATACTGGTGGCCCCACATTAAAGCTAACATAGCAACCTATGGTAGTAAATGTTTGACTTGTGCTAGGGTCAAGGTCGAATACCAGAAGCCATCAGGCTTGCTTCAGCAACCAAAAATCCCGACATGGAAATGGGAGCAAATTTCCATGGACCTTGTTACTGGCTTACCTAGATCTCAGCGAGGAAACGATACCATTTGGGTAATAGTGGATCGACTGACCAAGTCGGCACACTTTCTAGCTATCAAGGAAACAGATAAGTTCTCTACCCTAACAGACATCTACCTGAAGGAAATAGTCGCGAGGCACGGGGTGCCAACCTCCATTATCTCTGATCGCGACCCACGTTTTGCTTTTGATTTGTGGCAGGCGATGCACAAATCCTTTGGCTCATGTCTAGACATGAGCACAGTATATCATCCGCAAACGGATGGGCAGACAGAACACACCATCCAAACTCTTGAAGACATGCTCCGAGCATGTGTAATCGACTTTGGTAACGGCTGGGAAAGGCACCTACCTTTGGTGGAATTTTCGTATAACAACAACTACCATACCAGCATCCAGGCTACTCCGTTTGAGGCCTTGTATGGACAGAAATGCCGATCACCTCTATGCTGAACAGAAGTCGGTGATAGCCAAATCACTGGCCCAGAACTCGTCATAGACACGATAGAAAAGATTGCCCGACTACGACAACGAAGGGCGGCAGCTCGTGACCGTCAGAAAAGCTACGCTGATAAGCGTAGGAACCGCTCGAGTTCCAGGTTGGGGATCAAGTGCTACTTAAAGTCTCACCTTGGAAAGGTGTAGTTCGTTTTGGTAAACGAGGCAAACTTAACCCGTGATATGTCGGACCTTTCGAAATCACCTAGAGAATTGACAAGGTGGCCTACAGACTGAATCTGCCTGAAGAATTAAGTGGTGTTCACAACGTATTCCATGTGTCGAATCTGAAGAAGTGTCCGTCAGATGAGACCCTCATAGTTCCTTTCAAGGAGCTCATTGTCGACGATCAGTTGCGATTTGTCGAGGAACCAGTGGAAATCTTGGACCGGGAGGTCAAGATTCTCAAACGCACCAGGATACCCATTGTTCGAGTTCGTTGAAACTCCAGTCGGGGCCCAGAGTTCACTTGGGAATGAGAAGACCAAATGAAACGCAAATACCCCCAGTTGTTTAAGAAAGGTGAGTCCGGTACTGAAGCTACTACTGAATTTCAGGACGAAATTCCAAACCAACGGGGGGATGATGTGATACCCCAAGAGAACACACAACACAACTAGCTTCCTCAGTAACAGTGTGCTAAATTTCGGGACGAAATTTCTTTCAACTTGGGGATGATGTGACAACCCGTGCTTACGAAGGTAGCGTTGCTATACTTACCTTGTTTATAAAATGCATGAACTTGTGTGAGAAATAAATTATACATATCTAATTTATTTTATACAAACGAGTATTTGAAGCAAAATCCATAGCATGGTTGAACCGACCCGAACCGTTTGAACCAAGGCATAACCTGCGTAACTCGAACCTTATTAGGTCTGAACCATAGTATGAATCTTATACATTTATATCGTTGAACATTAATTATTCATTATTACTAGTTGACTATTAGATAAAAAAATTATTATAAACTTCTAATCACGTTGCTTGTCCAAATGCAACCCATATTGCATGGAATGTTATTTGTTTCTCTAGTGTGGTATAAATAATAATAATCAACTAATTAAATAAGTATTAATAATAAAATGACAGCAACAATTGTAGCCATTCTTTTCTTGTTTCCATGACTCACGGCCCAACCCGTACTCCAATATCCTTGTGTGCGGCCCACACACATACTCCAAATCCAATTCTATTTTGTGTTTTTATACGATACGTAATGCATTAGTTATATAACACCTCACAATTCAGAAAACCCTACAACACAAAACTATGATCATACCACCTCCTCTCCTGCTGTCGACCGAGATCAGGAGCATCAAGGCTTCAAACTTTTGATTCAAGGCTCAATCGAACTTCCTTTGCATCGCTAGGTATCATCCCTTGTCTGTTATCAATAGTTCTATTTGTTTATACATGTTTTCGGTTGTAAACTTCTCATTCGTTGGCTGGGTTTTCTGATTGGTGATGAGTTTTGATGTTATGTGCTGATACATGTGATCTATGTGTTAGGAAAATCATAACTTTATGATGGTTTGATCGATTATGGTGTTGGTTAGTCGCTAGGGTTTTGAGTATGGATTGAATCTAGTTGGTTCTTGATGCTTTAATGATAAATAATCTGAACCTGACGATAACATGCGGTGTGTGGTGTTTAAATGTCATTGTTGATCGCTAAACACGCTAACGGAACCACTCGAACTCGCATTTAGGCGTTGATAGCAGAAAACAAAAAGCTGTCCTGTATTTACAGTAGACTTCAGTTGGCTGTAACGGGGTCATAATTTAACGAAATATGGATTTTCTTGAGTCTATAACGTATTATTTTGAAATACGAATCATATGGCACTGGAATCATAATTTTTCGACACCGTTTGATATGTCTAACAAATTATTTACGAACAAACACTGAAGCTGCGGAAATCTGCAGTAAATGGCTCATATGGTTTGGCTCATAACTTGCTTCGTAATTGGAGTTTTGCTATGAAATTCGTACTGTAGATGGCCACTGATGTCGCTGTAATTCTCCAACTGGAATTTCGTCAATCGGACTTACCATAAATTTTAAATGAATTTTTCGGTGGACTGCAGTCAGAAAGTGACGAATCTGATTGCAGCCTGGTAAATGATTTTTTGTAATATATTGGTAATGAATTGGATCCCGATATTTTTACACAATATTATCTGGATCGTTTAAAACATTCTGTAAAAAACTGGGAAATTTTGGAATAAGTTAACTATTTTATTAAAATGCCCGAAAACAGCCCAGTTTTGAATGTTAAAGCTGAAACGACATAAGTAGTAATTTGCGTGTCTAAATGTCGGGTAGGTTATCTGAGAATGATCTAACGTGTTATATGTCAATGAAAGTTTTATGTGCAATATCTTATGTTTGCTTTTTAATGGTTATAGATGGGATGTTTATATGGGCGTGAACTGTTAACGTGAGTGCGTGTTATGTGATAGATGCGTGTAGGAACTTTGTGTTTTATTTAAAACCATTAACAAACTAAATGGTAATCATATTAGGACATGATTGACCAACCCTGACCGTTAGCTATTTTAAGAGTTCAACCGACCAACCAAATGTGAGTTCACACTTTCTACAAGGCATGGGATTCCCAGGGGTTGGGAATGGGTTAAGAAGCTAAAACGAAACCTACATATTCACCTCTAACAGAATATGTACCTCCGTCCTCGGTTGGGAAGGACGACTACATTTAATCTGCGTATTCTCGGTTAGGTAGAGTACGTACCTCCGTCCTCGGTTGGGAAGGACGACAACATATAACTTACTAGACAAAACTCTATCATGAAGTCCCTCCTTTTTATATCGACTTAATCGCCGGGCCAATGGCAAGCGGGTCATTAGTTAATAGCGCTATTAGGGTTGACAAGCCTCACACCGTGCCGGTAGGACGGGCGTGTACTAATGGATCTGGGCACTTAGTCAATGATGATAGACATTGACGTAGGGCACAACTTCCTCAGTCAGTTGTCGATATGGTAACGGTCTAGTGGTTTACAACATGGGGTAGCCCTACTGGTTATGGTTTGGGAAACAAAGGAACTGATAAACAACTGGCTTTCAAATGAACTTATGGATTTTGAAACAACTTTAACTGGACAAACAACTGCGAACTCGCTCGACTTTGTTGTTGACTCGTTGTTACATGTCTTGCAGGTCGTTAGGTACTTATGGAGCTTGCACGAGCAGGAGGAGTCGTTGTGGGACATGGACCGTGGTGTGCCATGTTAAACATTCAAACTTTTAAACTTATGTTTTGGTTTTACACTTTATGATTCCGCTGGTAACTTGAATTTGGTTAACTTGTTTTTGAACACCAATTATATTGTGTGGTTGGACTTTTGTATACTTTACTATATTGTTTAATATGATTAATGGCTTGATCCTAGTCAGTCACGCCTCCTGCGGTGATACTCCGCTTGTGGATTTTGGGGGTGTGACAAATGTTGCCATAGATTTGAAAAACTCTCAAAGCTTAAATGCAGATGCTGCCAAGCAACAGATGATCTTCCTAGCATCTATTCTGGAATCATACGAAAGTCTGGTGGCAGGTAAAATTGGAAAACCCGAATATGACAAAGGAAGATTATGACCAGATCGATCTAGAAGAGATGGAGCTTATTGATATAAAATGGTGCATGGCGAGCGTTGTCAGGAGGGCTCAAAGGTTTATGGAGATTACTGGCAGATCCTGTCTTGGAGGTCCTGAAACGAAACTAGGATTAGAAAAATCCAAGGTCACTTGTTTCAAGTGCAAGCAGAAAGGACATTTCAAGAGAGAATGTTCAAACAGGGAGGTGAATGAAAATGAAAATGTAAATCCGTTCCATGACGATTATTATCAGAAGGCTATATATCATCGCACCAATGAGAAGCCGCCAAAGTTGAATCAGAAGCAGATTAGTGATGGTTCATTCAAAAAGAGAAAACAAGCTTTGGTGGTGACTCAAGATGATGAAGGGTTTAATTGGAATAAATACATTCCAAAAGAGAAGATGGAGTTGGTTGCTAACATAAGATAGTCCAGACAGGAACAGATTGCACGTGAGAGAATAAATGAGCTATATGATCCCTTTGATGAAGCAAAGAAAGCAAACAGATGGGATGAAGAGAGAGAATGCTTCTTAGATCCTCAAGGAAATCCTGTGGTAGATCACAAGAAAGTGGATTTTGATGTTTTGGTAGTTGTTATTCCAACTGTAGGAGAGTTCTATACGAGGAGGAAAGCAGAGAAAGATTATGAAGAAAATCTAGAGAAGTGTATAAAAGAGGTGATGTACGCAAGTCTAGAGAAGGTGACAGAGATGAAGAAGAAGAAGAAAGAAGAGACAATTGATGATAAAGTTGAGAAGATGACAGAGATGATGATGAAGCTGAAGGTGATGACAGAAGAAGCTGGGAAGTCAGAGAAAACTGAGGTAAACACTCAAACTGAGTCTTCTGAGTCGTTAAACAAAGATGAATCAATGGTTAATAATAATGAAATTAGTAAACAATATGAAGATAAAAATGATGTGCAGGAAATGCATGGAAATATGCAGAGCCTGTGCTGAGAAGGATGAAAATTTAAAATCAAGAGAAATTGAGTTTACTAAAATTGAAACTGTTTTCAAAACTAAATGTAAAAAATGTTTGAAAATGAAGAAGTTTTGAAACAAAAAGTAGAAAAACTGACACTGAAATGTCAAGATTTTGAAAAAAAAATGAGATTTTAAACTAGAAGTGTTCAGCAAACTGCAACGAATGTTCACAAAAAGATAACATCATTCAAGAGTTGCAAAAAGAATATAATGGAATGAAATGTGCACATCATAATGTAAAAGAAGCATATGAAACTTTGAAGAGTCAAGTTAAAAGTATGGATGGAAGACTTTCAAAATGTTTAGAAACAACAAAATTTGTTGAAGCCAAGTATGAAGGAAAACAACTGGTTTTAAATCAATATATTGATCAAGTTGCTGAACTTAAACAAGAATTGGCTGACAAAGAAAAGATTGTTAATAAACTTCAAAGTTATCATGTTTCTTCATACATTCTCGAACGTATTTTCAACATCACATCAAATGATAAAGATTCTAAAAAGAACAAAAAGGGTATTGGTTCAGAATATCATCAGGTTCACCCCCGTTGGAGGATAATTATATATTCTATGATGACGAAAAGGTATCAAAAGCAATGAACATGGTTGACCAATTACCTGACAACATTGATGTGACTTACTCCAAATCTGATGACATTGGTGATTTAGAGGTGGTAAGCAAGCTACTTGAAAGCGTTCTAAAAGAAGATTCTACCAAAAATGGTATGTTCGAATCACAGGATGAAGATGAGGAAAGTTTTCATAAAATTATCTAAAGAATTCAAAATCTGAGAAAAATGAGAATGATGATTCAATAGGATTGGCATATTACATGATTGAATCAGACAAGTTATTCTCAAATGGTGAATTTCTGACTCAAAATGTGATCACAGAAAAGATCAATAAAGTTTTTAAACTGGTAGAAATTGAAAAGTCTGAAATTGCAAAATTTGCTGGTAAAAGCAAGAAAACTTTTTATAACAAACCTAATTACAAAAAGAAAAACATGAAGGCTGGGTTGGGTTATAAAAAGAGATAAAATCAAAAGAGACGTTCTGAAAAGTTAAATCCTTAGAAAAATATGAACTTTGTTCACCCAATAAGTTCTGAAGAAGAGAAAGAAATCCGATTTAGTCGACGGACTAATGAGGAATTTTATGCTCAAAAGAAACAGCAATAACAAGCCAAAGATGTTTCAAAGTAAACATGCTTTAAATATCAACAAATTGTACACGTTAGTCGCAAATGTCCAAATCTGAAGCCTGTTGATGTTGAAAAAGAAACAAAGAAATCTCATGTTGTGAAACAGAAGTCAACCAAGTTTGAGTCAAAATAAACTTGGAAACCAAAAACACCAAAATTTACGACAAAACAAATTTTGAAACCAAAGACTGATATGTCTAAACCAAATCAAATCTGGAAACAAAGAATGATTTGTCAAAAGGAAACATTCAAAATGATTCAAGGTTTTATAAAAGGAATGTTTCAAAAGGACAAATTTGGGTGGTCAAGAAACAAAATACTTCAGTGAATGATAGAAGGAAAATCGATTCAACCAAGAAGGTTGAAAATATGAATGAAAAAGTTTTTGTTAAAAATGAAAAAGATTTTCCGAAATTGAACAAATCATATTGTGTCACAATACCCAAGGTCAAACAGGCCTGGGTTGCATTATTCAAGTAATTGAGTTGGTTAAATGCGCAGGTGCTCCAAAAGATATCCGAATGTCAGCATGAGAAGCGGAGCAGCCTGGCACAGGAGGAGGATCCCTGTGGTTGAATTCAGGGAGTGTTTGTTTTTTCAATAATAATAAATAAAACATAAACCAAAAAACAAAATAAAAAATAGAAAAGCATAAAAATAAAGATTTTGTTTGTTTTCAAATTGTTAAAAATCAAAAATTAAAAAAAAAATGTTGAAAGAATACGTGGAAACCCTCACGTCTGAACAAACAAAACTTGGTAAACAAGTTCTTTCAAATGATTAAACAATGTCAAAATTAGTTTTGTGTTGTAAATCATGGAGGTGCTTTATACTAAACAGAGCATGTCAAGTAGAAATTGATGGCGAGATGAAGCTATCTGCATTGAGTTGTCAAACTTTCTTAAAATGTTTTGGATTTTAGGGGGAGTAAAACTTATTTTGAAAATACAAAAACATTTGAAAATTTGAAAAAGTAAAAAACATGAAAAATTTGAAAAAGAGTTTTGTGGAAAAAGAGGAAATGATAGTATATCAATAAACAATCACAGCATGCTAAAGAATTGGAAAGATAAAATGTGATAAACGGTCTCACTGATGATATTCCAGTAGGTTTTTACACATTTAGAAAATTTCGTGAGAGATTGCCTGATTCTGAGATATTAGGTCTTTATACTTATTGATATCTGGGTATTATACTTGGTCTTCTGATTTTGCGTCAGCAATGGCCTAGACCTCGTATAACGCTTTTGCGCTTAAAGCTTTCCCTCTACATAAAAATTGAGAAAATATCGAAAGATATATATCAAATGCAGTTGTAAAGAAGATTCCTAAGTGGAAAACACCTTTAAGTCGATCCTTCATCTCTTTGACTGAACAGAAGTTCTAACCTGAGCTCTAAAGGCTTCGCACTAACCCAGAGACAAATATCATTTAGGTATATTCACTAGGGCTGTAAACGAACCAAACGTTCGGCAAACAGTTCGTGAACCGTTTGGCAGGAAGTTCGTTTGCGTTCGTTCGTTTATTAAACAAACGAACACGAACAAGAAATTTCGTTCGTTTAGTTAAACGAACATACATGAACAGAGGTCGCATTCGTTCGTTTATGTTCGTGAACGTTCGGTAACGTGTTCGTTTGTGTTCGATAGATCATTAGTATTTTAGTTTTTATATTTATTTAAATACTTCAAAATTCCGACAAATTAAATATTTAATAAGTGTCAGCGTATTATATATTTTGTTCATGAACGATTATTTGTGTTTGTTTGTTTCCATTTGTGTTCTTGAACATTAGTTTGTGTTCATTTGTGTTCGTCAACGTTTGTTTTTGTTAGTTGCCTAAAATTAACAAACAGACATAAACGAACATGAACAAGTTCATTTCCTTAACAAACGAACACGAACATAAAATCTCATTCGATATGTGTTCATGAACGGTTCGCGAACACATATATTTTCTAACAAACGAACATGAACAACGTCTTGTTCGTGTTCGTTCGGTTCGTTTGCAGCCCTAATATTCACCTGTAAGACTGAATATAGGGAATCTTGATACGGGAGTATATTCTGAGGTGGGACACGCGAATAAGTTAGTTCTTAAAACATTAATCTCGTATCTTGAATCAATTGAAGTTTGTGTGAAAATTTAGGTGGATCAATATACTGACAATCTAAGTGAATCATTTAGAACTTAAAGTTTATATAGATCAACGATGCTAGTGATATGTCATAAACTGATATGATCCTCTGACGCAAACTCAAACAAAAATATGTTTGTGAATATTTCTTTATTGCATTTCATTATAGAAAAATCACAAAAAAAAGAAATTGGGAGTGTTTTAGCATAAACTTTGTAAAATACAAAAAGATTTTATTTCACTTTATGTTTCGACAACCGATGTTGGAAAGCTGAGTTTCAAAATTGAAGTATGCTGAACATGTCTCAGAAAATAAACAAGTTCATTAATTTGAAACTTGAGGTTTTTAATGAAAAATCCAAAAAACAGTTTGTGAAGTCTCCAAGGTCATTAAGTTGGACTTGGTAGATAATCAGATGATTCAAGGTCATTAAGTTGAACTTGATCATCAGTGAGGGTTTATAAAGTTGGATTTTTTGAATGTCAAATTTATATAGTTATTTGATAGGGGGAGAGAGCTAGGTAATTTTGTTACTGCATTAGAGACAGGTTACAAATCTTGGGTGTTCGAAAAAGCTTTAATTGTGAAAAAAATATTTGTGTTAAAAGCTAGGTTCCTGATCCTGGACATCTCAAATAATTCTAAGTGTCAAATCATGTTATGAGAACCAGGTTATTGATTCTAAAGTGATTAGAAAGTTTCTCAAGTATTTTGAATTGTCATATGTTCAGATAGTGAGCCAGGTTACGATCCTGAAAGCTGAAAACTGAAAGCTTGAAGCAAGGGGAATCCTGGAGAGAGAGAGTCTATCGGAAGGGGGAGCTGAGGAATCAGAACGCAGATCCAAGGGGAGTCTGTTAAAGCAAAGGGGAGTTTGTGGTGCTGAATTTGTTAAAGTCTCTATAAGAATCAGAAGGAATAAAGATGCTACGAGATTGACTGCAGCAAATATCCAAGGGGGAGTCTGTGAGTGCATATGTCTATCGCTTGCATCAATCACGTATTGTAGCTGAATAGATGAATTAAGACAAGGTGTTGATGTGCTATACATACAAGTCCAGGTCCGCACGGATGGACATATGGCTGATCTGCATGAACCCAGCATGAGACTAGGGTTTGTAGGTCATTGTCCGTGCGCATGAACCGGGTAGGTCCGCACCAAACCTTGGTCCGCAAGTGTAGTCCATCCGCGCAGAATATGTCCATTCGTGTTTAGTTTCATGCGAACATACTAGGTCTATAAATAGGAGTCTTGGTCATTTGTAATTGGTATTCTTTGGTGAGACAGAGAGGCGAAGCTCGTTTGTTTTCGTGGTATTGTACTTTCAGATTATCAATAGAAAACAACATTTAATTAGCTTGTTCTTGTCCGATCCACTCTCGTACTTGGATTTCGCACAAGATACAAGATCTACACAGTCAACGGTGTATCGGAATCGATCCTAACACGCACGTTCACCGTTTTTAGACCATCTTCAATGGGGTCCGTCGAATTCTACAGATGTCAAAATGTAGGTGAGAGGGCTGAGATGGAAGAGAGAGGCGCCTACTTGGAGGAGAGAGGGAGGTAGAAAGAATTGTTCGTCTCGTGGGGGGGGTGTAAACCCCTCATTGCATATGCTCTAAATAATACTGATAACTAAAACATATCATTCTTGATGGATTCAAAATTACAAGTTTACCCTTCGAGTGGAACGCTAGTTTTTTACCAAGTATTTGAAACCGGTTATTCTAAGTGGATTCAAATTTACAAGTTTCCCTTTAGAGTAGAATCAGCATGGTTTTTAGTAAGTACGTAATTCTAATGCACCCTTTTAAGTGAAGAATTAAGCTTCAACATTAGTTTAGTGATGCTTAAACTAGTCGTCTAATACCTAAATCATGTACGAACTTTATTTGTGTGGTGAACTTTGAATTAGATACAGGTTTAAACCTTTCAGGTCAAACTGTACACTTTTCAACTTTCATTAGATATAGTCACATCACAATTTTGAAGAAAATCTTCATGATTTGTATACTTTTTTACAAATACCACAGGTCATAAATGTCACACCCCAACCAATGGCGGAAACATCGGGGTGAGGCACTGAGCGAAACAGATTGTCTAGAAGAAATCCATAACAACTAAATTACCAGATATTTAATATTATGTCCCATACCATAACATACCAAAGTAAACAATTATTACAGACCAAGCATCTCAAAGACAAATAAAATGTTGTTCCGACAACTCATGACATAAATTGTTTGTTTGTTTCTAGACTCTCCTACTTGATTCCACATGGCAAGCATCCTAGCATCTCAAACACCTGTCACATAAGTTAAAATAGAGGTCAATACACATAGTGTAAAGGTGAGCATCCAAGTTTAATAGTATAATTGATAGCGAAATCGTTTTACGCGTAACCAACATGTAACATGTAGCAAAGTGAAGCTAGTAGGTTATCGACAATGAAATATGCACAGACGTGAATGTGAGTTGTAGAATGCGCAACACATATCCCCACTGTGACACGTGAAGTAAAGCCCTTAACAACCCCGGTCCTCGACAGGTGCTGAGTTCAAACTATAGTACTATCGTTACTAAGGTGCCAGGCAACAATCACTGTGTAAACATAACATACAAGCATTCATCGAATAACACGTATAACATGCAATAACGGTCAGCGTATGAAATTGTTTGCGTCGTGTGTCAATTGTGATTTGAATAAGTAACGTGTGTAACACCCAAAAGTGCATAAAACAAAAAAGGGTTCGAGTATACTCACAGATAGCGTTTAATGACTAAACACCGTCTTGGATTGAAGGGAGCACTGGAAAGTTAGCCTGATTCCAGAACGATAGCATAAACGATGAACGGCGCGTTAAACGGAGACGAATGTGCTAGGTGACGAATGGTCATCCGGTCGGATGACAATCCGGATGGTCATCCGGTCGGATGGCCATTCGGTCGGATTAACATTCGTTTGAGATGGATGTGTTTGTGTATGATGGCTTTGAAGTTTTCGTTGTAGCATTTTAAAATCAGGGAAGTATCTCTACCTTTCGGGTCGTTCGATCGAACGGTCGTCCGGTCGGATGGCCGTTCGCTCGGATGCCGATCCGTTCCAGCGAGACATTTCTCAGAGAACAAGTTCACAGCAGGATTGGGCATTCGATCGGATGGTCCTTCGATCGGATGACAATCCGTTAGAAACTGATATGTTTTGAAAGTGTATTAGAAGTTCAAATGCTGGGACCAAATGTCATCCGGCCGGATTGTCGTTCGATCGGATGGCAATCCGATCGGATAGCAATCCGTTTGGTGACTTGATCTTTTGGAAAATTTGTTAAGTCTGAAAGCTTGCGGCTTGAACGAGACTGTATGACAACGTGTTAAACAACGGAAACCCCATCAAGTCCGAGTCATCAGATCGAAGTGGGAATCACCCCAGCCCGATCAGTTAACGGTTCGTGGCGGTTTTTCATGTTCAACCTGCCAAGTCGGTTATCTCGTTGATAGGAATCAGATCCCAGACCGACACTTCACTAAAGAATGAGTAGAAGACCTGAATGAGTTCCGATTCTATCGGTTTTGAATGCAAGAGTGTAAAAGAGTTGAAAGAAAGTAAAGGAAACATCCTTCAATCCTTATTAATCTTGAAAACGTTCAAATTGAGATGAAATTATTGTTTAAACATGTTGAAATCCTTTAGATCTGAGTTGTTCTTGGTGGAATGAGGCCAAATCTTGAAGTTCATAAGACCCCATGATGACATCATCCTAGAACACCTTAGATAGAGCAGATTTCATGGTTAAAAGTGAAGATTCAAAGGTGAATATGGTGAAGAAGTGTGTGTAGATGATAGATGTACAAGATTTGAGTTGAAAACTTACAAGAATCGCGAGGAATCGAGAAAAAATAGGCTGAGAAGTTGAAGAGTCGCACCAGAGCTGTCATATCACTGTTTGTGATGTGACAAGTGCTATTTATAGGTGTCCAAAAGAGGAAAGGCGGTGCAGTGATGGATCGGATGGCAACCCGATCGGATGGTCATTCGATCGAATGTCTCCGGCGAGTTGAGTTTCGGTGTTTCGTTTCGTACGTTGAGAGTTGTGATGCGTTCGAGCGAGTGTCGATTAAGCGATGCGATGGATTTAGATAATAGTCACACCATTAACATAACTAATCATACAACAACATATTAACCTAGTGTTTAGCGTGCGCAATGAGATTGCGTTGCGATAGAGTTGCGTTTGCGTTTTCGATTAACCACCACAAACATAATATAAACATGCACAAGTAACACATAAATAACACACACGTAAAACAATATACAGAACCTATAAATCAAGTTGCGAATGAGATTGTGATGCGATTAGCGATTAACATGCGATTAAACTGCGATTATTATAGATATTCCACATAATACAACTAAAGTACATAAATTAAAAGATTCGATTACAAGTCACGGTGTACAATCAATAGTTAAGCAAGGAGTGGTAGATCGCAATTAGCAATCTTTTCTTCCTGTAACTTTGACTTTGACTTGTACTTTGACTTTCAGAACGTGGGTTGTTACAATAAATCATATACCAGTTTAGTGACTTAGTGTAATAAATTGGTATATGAGAATGCAGGTAATACTTTAAGTTTGGAAAAATGGTTTGTGATATGTATTGTATGTTATGCAAATTATTTTGTAGATGAAGATCAATAAATCTATATTGAAATAATATTACGTTAAATCAAATTTAGATATTTAATCATCTTGAAATCACTAAACAATTAAAAGATTGACTACTTGGTCATTTAAAGATTGACTACTTGGTCAGAAAAAACTGGACCAAACTGTAGGAGCTTGAGCTAGTAATTTTTTATATTTTGTATGGGATTTTAATTTGTTATACTATTTGTACCTTCAATAGCAAAAAAAAAAAAAAGTAAATACTACCATGGATCCAAGCAACACGAACAACCCGCCACAAACCCCATGGATGACACCCATTGATCCGATGTGGGCGACTCCACAATTTTCTTTTTCAAGCTACAATCAAGTTCCTAACGTGTTCACGCAACTCCCTCAAACCCCGTCTCCTACTAGCTTCTTTCAACTTCAACAAATCCAATTTCAACAACAATATCACCAACAACTTAAAATGCTCCAACAAAGCCAAAGTTATCCTATTCATACGAAAGTCCAATCGCACCCGATACCCGTTCGTTAGACGATTTGGATGACATTGACGTTGTACCCGAAACCCAACCTCAAAATTTTAAGAAAGCAACTAAAAAGAAGCGTTCAAAGAGGCCGGAACAGGATAATTTAACCACCGGTAGCTGTCAAACTTGGACATCTATCGAAGAGATGGTGTTGGCAAGGGCGTGGAGCCATACGTCTACGTGTCTGATCGTAGGTATGTTACATTTTTTATTTATACTATAATAATATTTTATTCAATATAAATCAACATTTATTTACGCTTTAATATTTTTTGTAGGTAATAATCAAAAGTCAGATAGTTTTTGGAAGGAGGTTTGCAACAAATTTTAAGCTTTGATGCAAAAAGAACCATACCGAGGAGTGACCTCAGTGGGCTCAAAGTATCAAGAAATGAATAGGAGGATATCAGTGTTTCATGGTTATTACAACAATGCTCATTCGAATCGGCCAAGTGGGCGAGTGACGAAACAGTTTTTGGAATGGCTAAGGCAAAATACAAGATGAAAGAAGGTAGTGCATTCACATACTAACGGGATTGGGAAATCTTTAAAAATTATCCCAAGTGGGCGCTGGTTCCTAACGAGGTGGCAAGAGCAAAGAGGTCTAAAACATCCGAGTCGATAGAGCATAGTGTCGTGATTCGAATGCGTGTTTCTATATTAATATTAATGACGAACCCAAGTTTGACGATGAAGTGGCAGAGATTTTGGAATTACAACACCCGATTGGTAGAGACAAAGCAAAAAAGGAAGCGACAACCAATAAAAAGGAGGCGTCGACAAAAAATGAATCTCCCGGTGAAACGAAGGTGGATAAGTTAATGAGCATGCTCTCCGAATTTAACGAAGTACTATCGAGAGACTTAGGTTGAAAGAAAAAGAAATGAAAGAAGCGGCCGATCGTGAAGACTTTAAGCTAATGGCGACAAGCATCAACTCACTCCCATAAAAAGATAAAGAAGTGTTGCAAAAAATGAAGGCTAAAATTGCTCAAAAATGGGGTCTTTAAATTATGTCGTTATCGTTTTTATATTTTCTATTTTTTGTCTTTAATTTATGTCTTTATCGTTTTTTATATTTTCTAGTAGTAATGAAATTGATTCGGTTTTATATTATCTGGATTAAATTACTTTTTGTTTCAATTTTTGGATAACTCTGTCATAGATCTCTCATGTAATTTGGGCTAAATCGGTTATATTATTTGTACCTATAGTAGCAAAGAAATAGAAGAAACGGGTTATCCCACCAACATGGCATCACCAACTTCTTCCGACGAGATCAACAATTTTTTTTTTGAACGTAGTGATGGAAACGGCACAAATAATTATAGAGGAGGAAGAAACTTCGTCCAAATGGAGAACACGACAATAATGTTTAAATAGGGATCATGAAGGTATTTTTTTTGGTGCATTATATTTTTTTTGAAGTGCCGTTTATATTTTAGTGTAATTTATATTTTTGTAAAATATGTAGGTGCCCACGATAGGTTGATGGCCGATTACTTTGCTAAAATGTTTAGGTGTCATTTCCGAATGAGTCGTCGTCTTTTATTACGTATAGCCAACGATTTGGCTAATTATGACCCGTTTTTCACATTAAGATGGGATGCTACAGGTAAAAGTGAATGTTCCGATTCGGTGGGTTTAGACAGAAATTTGGATAGGATAAGGCTAATTCAGTAGAAATCTCGTTAGAATAATCATAAGTAGAAGGCTTCCATTCATACCGAAAGAGCATACATCATATTACAAGCTAGAGAGAGCATCACGCAATCTCTCCAGCATCTCCCCAAGATTCCAAAACTTAACAAATATGAACACATGACTTCTATTTATAGACATGAGATTTCGTGAGGACGAGTCCTTCGTGATGATGAGTCCTTCATGAGGTTGAGACCTTCGTGAGGACGAAGTGTCATGTGTTCTTATTTCACTCTAATCTATACAATATTCAACACACGCTCTATCTAGCCTATTCGTACAGTGACAGACACACAGAATATGCACTAACAAAAGGGGATTACCGCTTCACAAAAGTGTACATCGGCAATTCGCCAATTGGCTTATGGTACAAGTAGCGACATGTGGGATGAATATTTGAAGATGTCTGATAAAACTTCATGAGAGAGTTTATATCAATCTTGAAAAGGGGTTGTCAAGATATACATCACGAAGTACTTACGAAGGCCAACAAAGAATGACATTTTAAAATTGTACCAGACGCACGAAAGTAAACATGCTTTTCCTAGAATGCTTGGTAGCATAGATTGTATGCGTTAACCTTGGCGTAATTTCCCTAACGCATGGTGAGGTCAATTTTGTAACGTCTAAATTCCTTACTATAAAAATAGTCATTTTAGTCATGTAAAAGAAACGGGTCAAACATAAAACTCATAAAATCGACCATAAAACTTCAACATAAACACCTAACTTAACTTACATAAAAGTTACAACAAATTTCAAAATAATCATTATAGACGTAAACGACATAAGTTCTGAAATATTTTTAAAGCTATGTTTTTACAAAAGCTAAAACATAATATAAAGTCTTGTTACAAAAGTTTCGGCTCGTTAGTCAAGTATCATAGCGGAAGCTTTTGAGATAGTGTGTCCATTCCAACGTAGCGCCGCCTATCAAGATGATTTACCTACATTCATAACAAACATTTAGTCACTTTAATTAAACCAAACTTTAAGGTTCAAACCTTTACTCGGACTTATTGGTAATTACTTCAAGCATTCGTTTCTAATGGGATTCATCATGTACCTTCTACATTATCATATACTTGGTATAACATCAAGTTTTTCAAAACTTGACAATGGCAGATTCTACTCGTTCGACCCATATCCATGGTATGAACTTTTGCATAAACTCATTTTTTACATACAACAATTTATAATCTAGGATAATAACATAACATGGACATTACACATTACTAAAATTTGTAAGCATTAAGACTTACTTTTGTCGTTGTTTGTTTGCGATCCGCAACGACTTGAGCCTTCTTCCTTAACTCCTACAATCCAAAATCACTTGCTTTAATCTCATGTCATTCTTTTCATTCTGTTCTTAACATAATCAAATTAGCAACTAAAAATTCCCGATTCTAATCATTTAACATAGTAGTAACGTATGATCATTTCATTCAAACATTTTAACAAGCACTTGGTGTGCGTACCATTAATTAAGCATAGTGTACAAGTATCGTATGCATAACTTAGTCAAATCATGTCAATATCATCAAGAACATCAAACTTAATAGAATTTCCTATAACTTTCCTTCTAATTCAATTTCACTAACAATTTCACAAGATGAACATTCATCATACATAATCCTCATACAAATTCATACAAAAATCCCACATTATAACTCACAATCATTTTACTCTAAATGGGTTTTCACTTCTAATATCATTTTAGTCAAATTCAAGCATTCATCATGTTCTAAGTGGTGTTCTTCATCCAGTATCATACTAATTTCATATAAACTCATGGATTGCTTGAAACCCATTATACCCAAGATCATCAAAACATAAAATTCTTCTTACCTTGTGTTATAGTAGGCTTAGATGATTAGAAAATCAGTAACATGCATGGGTAATAGCCAAGATTAAGCCTTCAATCTACTGAATTAGTATGATAGTAAGGGTTTCCCCCTTCTTCCTCGGTTCTGGGCAACACATACACACCTGATGTGATGTGTGTGTGTGTGTGTGTGTGTGTGTGTGTTTGTGTTTTAATTCTATTTGATCATTCCATCTTTCCTAACTTGTCACTTTTGGCCCCTCTTAAGTTTAGTGTTTACATTTTATTACTAATTCCTTTATTTTTGGTTAATTCTCACATACTAACCAATTTCATAATTTTTTAAGAGGAAATTATGTTTTTGGCCCCTGTGGTTATATCAGTTTTACTATATTAGCCCAAAATAAGATTTTTAACATATGTGCCCCCATCGTCTATAACTAACTATTTTGGCCCCTGAGTCTAACTCAACCCCAAACCCTGGTTAATTATTCATCACATGACATGTACATGATTGGTAAATTGGTAATTTCCCCCTTCAACCATCAACAAACACAATACTTAATCAACAAACACAACCCTGGTTAATTTCCAGAATCTCCAATGATCCAATGATATATTGATATGCCGATCCAATACAAGAAATCAAAAACATACTTAATCAAACCCTAACACCTGGACCTGTAAGAATTACATCACGAGCTAATGGGGTAAAAGTAAAAAAACCTGAAATTGTTAATGGGGTAAAACTAATTTTTAATAAATTACCTTGAAGCATCAACTTGAAGACCTGTAAGAATTACATCACGAGCTAACTCGAACTTCTCTAACTGCCAGATCAAATGATCAAATGAGCAATGTAATTAAAAGGCATCAAATAAATATGCCACCAGTAAATAGGTTAAAATACTCACCAAAATGAGCGTGTTTGCCTTTAAGATATATGCCAATATAGAATTATTTTTTAAGTTCATAAACTGCTGAGCTAAATAATAATAGTAAATCTCCATTAAAGCCAGTTTACCTTCCTGCACTTCTTCACTGGCGGTACGTTCACCAAACACCTGACATAATTTCCAGTCAAGAGGCAGTGGAGGACCGTCGGGAGCTGCCGCAACATCTCCGCCATCGCCACCATTCATTTCTCCTCTTCTCCTCCTCTTTTTCGATATTCAAATCAATCAAACGATAAATCGGTCAACTGAATCCAAACTAAAACCAAATCAATTAGACACCGTCTCACTTGAGATTGATTGATTGCTCGCAGGAATCTGGGTAAAGTCGCTGGAAGTTGCAGGTACGTGGATGGGGTGGGGTGTTTTATGTTTTAAAAAATTAGACGTCGTCTCACTTGAGATTGATTGATTACTTGTTCTGATTGAAGATGACGATGGTTGAAGGTGATGGGTTAGATGACGATGATGATTGAAACCCTTATAAAAACCCTTTTCAGGAATCGGTTTTCTTGGGCTTTTGTATCAAGAAAAAGGTGAAATTTGAAGGGAAATTGGATTGTTACAGAGTGGGATTGAAGAGGGTTTTGGGGATGATGATGGAGAAGTGATGAAGAAATTATCTTAAGATAATCTTATTATTATTTTAATCATGAAGATTCATATACTAAGATTATGAGTATTATAACTTACTTATTGCATATTATATAATCATAAAAGGTGCGTATGGGGCGTCACAAATTTACTCGAGGTGATCATGGTCATCCCACATTAATTTTAGAAGCCATGGCATCAAACGATCTTTGGGTTTGGCATTCTTTCTTTGGTGTTCCTGGTTCGAATAACGACATTAACATTCTTGGTCAGTTAGATGTTTTCAATGATATCATTAACGGTATGGGCCTGATTCTTGGTTTTCTGTTTCAAGAGTAGAATATAAGCACGAGTATTAACTAGCCGATGGAATATACCCAACATACACATCGGTCGTTAAAACTATAACGTATCCGGAAGATGAGGAAAGAAAGAAATTTGCAAAACGTCAAGAATCTGCTAGGCAAGATGTTGAGCGTCTATTTGGGTTTTTACAACAAAAATGTTACATAGTTGCAAACTGAGCACGAGCATTTACACTCAAAACATAAAGATATTGTATGTAGGCTTGTATCTTGCTACATAACATGATTATCGAAGACGAAGGTAACTCTAAATGTGAATATGATCCTAACGACATTCATGAGAATGTTGTACCAGTTGATGAAGGGCAGCAAGAATCTAACATATGGGCGTTATACAACGAGACTACGCATAACCATCTTCGTTCGGATTTGATTGAACATGTATGGCAATTTGGTCGGGTTAACAACGGCAAGTAGTTTTCTTTTCTTAATTTATAATATGTAGTTTAAATTTGGATGTTATTTTTTATTAATTCGAATGTTATGTAGTTTTATTACTAAAAAAGGGGTGGATAGTGGTTTGTGTCACACCCCAACCAATGGCGGAAACATCGAAGTGAGACAAAACGAGATTGCAAGAGACTCCATAACACTATTTGTGACAATATTTAATAAAATAAAAATTTCATTTCATTGCTAAATCCAAGGTACATTGATTGAAAGCAAATTACGACAACATATAACAAGAAATCAAATTACAACAAGTACTAAAATTTAAAGGTGCGTTTCTAGTCTCCCTACTAGATTTCGTTGATCATCATCATCATCAATTTCTTGCAATACGTATTAAAGCACATGTCAACACATAAAGTATTGGCGAGCATTCAACTTTAATTACTAGCATAAGTATAAAATCAGTTAAACGAATCCACATGGCATAAACGTAATCTGAAATATATCATGGCAATACTAGCATGCAACTCCTACTTGTCAACCGAAAGTTTCCCGCTAGCGTAATCTTATAATAACAACGATAAGACCGTTTTATTTAACCACCTCAAGAATACGGGTGTTGTATTAATCCTATAGCGCTATACATGTTAAGGGAGGCTTGATCGAATTTAATGACAAAGCATAGTGTAAATAAGTTTCTAGCATGTATGAGTTCCTAGCATAATGTATTAAGCATGTATACTAGATTGTTTGTTTGTGTTTTAAGTATAAAGTATGTGATTATGTGAGTTTCATAAAGTATACGTATTGCTCTCAAAGTGACGAAAAGTAAAAGGGGTCATGTACTCACGGTTTTGCAATGCTTTCCTAGTAACCGAGTGTTTGACGAGCGTTGAGAGTGGAACACCGAAGTTAACCTACATAGGGAAAACGAAGATGTGTGAGTGTTCGGATTTGGTGAAAGATTCGGATTTGGAAATTAAGTATCTAAAAGTATGCACACGAAAAATATATCTTGTCTTAAACACTCGTTTAGACACTAAGATTTTATGTGATTTCATGGGTCCAAACTTGCCCATCAGAATCATAAACGAGTAATTTAGAACAAAGATAAGTTAACCTATGTTCATGAAATATAACCATAACCCGGTTATCATCAAGAATTCGATTATATTTAATATAGTATATAGATTATGTTATTATTTAGTCCATCATATATATTCATAGAAATCATGTAAGTCAAGCATAGAGGTAGGATGATTGACATCCATTAAACCTGAGTGTATGAATTCACCAAAGCACAAAGTTTACCAACATAGTTGGTAAACCCGGTTGGTCATGAATGATAAGAATATAAACTAATCTACTAAGATACTAAGTAGCCAAATAAGAACAACCCGGGAGTGTCATACCCAACATGGCAAATGTTGGAGGCGAGCCGGGGTTAACTTACTTTGGGTCTAAGAAACTACTTAGTTGAACATGAACAAAATATCAAGTGAGGTGGTGGAACAAGTTTGGAAAGCCTAGGCTTCCATGGCTCACACCTTTACCAAAACACAAGTCTTGCCATATGAACTATGGTAAACTTGGATGATCTCAACACTTGTAGGTTGTCTAAACCTTACCAAAACAGAAAATTTAGAGGGTGTTTGCACCTCTAAACTCATAAGATTCATCCCTAAACAAACTCCATAACCATAGGTTTGGTTAGAAGTAAGATAGGTGTAAGTTTGAATAAGTAAACACAAGTTCATAAACATATTCAAAAAGATTCATCCAAAACAGAAAGTTTTGTCCTCAAAATGGTGATGTTCCACCTTAGTTTACCATGGTAAACTTGTGGAAACACTCCTAAAGGTGTACCAAGCTATCAAGTGGAAGAAAAGATGAAGAAATGTGAGTTTCAACTCACTTTAGGACCTAGAGTTTTCTGCCCTTTTTCTTGTGTTTGCAACTGATTTGGGAGTGTTTTGAGAGTGCAAGAGAGTTGGAAAAGTGAAAATGAGGTGATGGAGGCTTGATTTTATAATGGAGAGGTAGGGTTTTGTGTTAAAGAAGGTTTAAAGGTGATTGGGGAAGGAGAAAGGTGACCAATGCAAGAGCTGAAAACAACTCGCCGAGGATTTATCCCCGTGGCAATTTTACTTTGTTGACTCAATTTTGTTTTTATTCATGCCAAACAACTGCCTAGCACTCGCTAATTGGCCTTGACAAATTATTGTTTTTCCCCCAACTCTAATTTACACGCTTGTCATCGTTTTAGTTAATTTTTTATATCATAACTATGGTACTGTTTTTCTTTAATTGGTTAATTTGATGTATCTTTTTTGATATCGTGTTATAGGTAGCATGTATAACTAACCGACATAAATGCGTACATGTTATTAAACTAAGAAATACTCGGTTGAGGGCAAAGACGTAATTTTCAGTTGAGGGCAAAATCGTAATTTCGAGCTAAGGGCAAAAACATATTTTTATTTTGAGAGGGGGGGGGGGGTTAAAGGTGATTGGGGAAGGAGAAAGGTGACCAATGCAAGACCTGAAAACAACTCGCCGAGGATTTATCCCCGTGGCATCACGCGAGGCAAAAGGGGGGGGGGGGGCGCGTGACGCGGCGCCTCGCTAGTCCAACAACTTTGGTTTTATTACAATTAGGCCCCTGTACTTTCATCAGGTAATCATTTTATGCTAAAACTAGGTAATTTGACATGTTTTCAAGCATGGAAAGCGTTTGTTAGTATAATACTATAATTCGTGTATCGTGAATGTATGTAAGAGTATTTGCACCTATAACAAGTGTCGATTTGCAACTAAACACGTATTTAATGATTGATTATATGTATAACACGTATGTATAAAATATTAATTTCACTACGATCAAAGCCTCGAATTACAAAGTTGGAAGTGAATTACGGATACAATATGATTGCAAGTTTCCAAAAATAGAAGTACGATTACATCTTTCTAAATAAGGAAAATACAGAAATGCGGAGCGTTACAGTTTGGGTCATGACCACACCCTTAGGATAGTGGTTTTGGATGATGGATTAGAGGGCGATGACTTAGCGCTGACGTAGAGGGTCACGGTGGTCATGAGAGTCACGACCACACCCTGTAGCCTAATTAACTAAATCTTAGTCGTATTGAATAATAGTTGTTTGACAAATCATATTAAGTAAGGGGTAGGCTAAATATACCCCCTCTTATTACTTTTTATACCCCCTTTCTATAATATCACATTAAAACTTTTAATATTTACCCCCTATACAAATCATCATTTTAAAAAATATTCTTTTTGTTACAAAACAAATTCAAATGTGTAAAAAAAGATTACTGACCATTTTTTTAAATATTTCTTTTTTAATTTTATTTAAATCATATTTTTTAAAAGTTTTCATATATTGTTTCTAAAGACACTTTCTCAAATAGTATTTTGATTATGTTTTTATTGAACATCTTTACAAATAAATAATAACATTTTTTCTTATAAAAATACTAAAAAATGATTTGAACTTTCTTTTTGAAAAAAAGTCTATATTATGTTTTTTCCTCGTCTAGTTCGTATTTTAAAGACTTTTATATTTTTTTAATGATTTTGACGTGTTTATAAAATAATTAACAATTTTTATTTATCAAAAAAGTAAAAAAAAAAATTTCTTTTAAAATAGCGTTTACAGGCCATCTATGTAACTGAACAAATAAACAATAGATACTAAAATTATTTTATCAAACTATAAATTAACAATCTATATAAATTCAAATTTAATTAGTGTAAAGAATATGTTATAAACAAGTTAAAACCAGTTTAAGACTTGGATCAAAGTGAACACTATTCTAAAGCAAAACAAATGGATATGGTTGATTCACAAATATTTTTCTCTTCTTCATTTAAAAAATATATCAAACTGGTTGATTTCAAAAATATATTTGGATTTTTTTTTTGTAATAAAAAATAGGTCATTGGAAACCAAAAGTCACGTAAAAGCATAAACTTAATTACGAACAATCATCGGTTTTCGACCACGCATCAGATACCCACTTCAAGTCATTCTAAAATAAAAAAAAAAAACATTTTAAAATATTAAAAATAATAAATATAAGACATTTAAACTACAAACTAGACGAGGAAAAAATATAATGTAGACTTTTTTCAAAAATAAAATTCAAAAGTTTTTTATTATTGTTTTTATATGAAAAACATTATTAGTAATTTGTAAAGTTGTTCAACAAAAGAAAACATAATCACAATACTATTTGAGAAAGTGTAAAAAATAGTTGAAAATCTTTTAAAAAATATGGTTTTTTAAACAAACATAAAGATAAACATTTTTTTTTAAAAACGTCTATAATATATTTTTACACTTTTAAATTTGTTTTGTAATAAAAAAGAATACTTTAAAAAATATGACTTGTTTAGGGGGTAAATATGACAAGTTTAAATATGATTTTATGGAAAAGGGGTATAAAAAGTAACAAGTGGAGGTACGTTTAGTAGCCCCCTTAAGTAAACATCAACAAATATATTTTCTCAAATTTAGATCAAATACTTTAGTAAAAAAAAATAGTCTGGTGAGCAGTTACCTCGTAAGATTTCTTAAAAAAAACCTCAATCGAACAAGTAATATGAAACTTAAAACATTTTAGACGGACATTCCGATATAAGATCTAGCATGCGATTAGTTGCAAGTTTTTCAAATGTTTGGATAATTGTATCTTGTTAGATGATTACTATCTGATCTGATCACTCAAAATCGATATTAACACTATTTCTGATCATTCAAAATCGATATTAAAAGTTAAGACTATTACAATATATAAAATGGATCTAAACAAAAATCCACTACTTTGCATGACTCAAATGTGTGGTGTCCCCTCGCTCGTAACCTAAATCTCATCAGAATGTTATTGAATGATTACATTTAATCAAGTCAAATATTTTTAAAACCTTACCAGTAAGGCGCATATCTAATAAATAATCTTAGTTGGATTTTTGTTGATTTTTTTTTAGAACAGAAAGAATTCGATGAAACGGTTGTCATATTTTAAATTTTCTGAAATATTTGACCTTTTAGCATTATTTAATGTAGTTGACAACTAATTGACAGAGCAAGGTCAAAAGGGTAATTAAATATTTAGAACTCTCTTTGTCCACTTTATTCTATGCTAACAATTTAAGAAAGTAAAATGCATTTTATTGTCATACACGTAATAAAAAATAAAAAAGAACTAGTTGATTTTTCATCCACGCGTTGCGGCGGAGACATACTGTCTGCAAAACGCGTGTCGGCAACGGAAAACAGATACCGAATATCAAAACATAAATAAAAATGACGTGGTAACGATAGTCACTTCGTTCTAAAAAATACGATTTTAAATAATCTAATATATAATAATAGGACCCACACGTTCTACATGTTGGAAATTCGGCTGTTTTCAGTTTAGTTATTACGGTGCTAACACGTTAAAATATGGATGAGCTCAGTATCGGTAACGGCACCGAAAGTACTGATCCAGAAAATCATCGAAATTAGGTACCGGCACCGAAAATGGTCGGTACCATACAGTATGGTATTTAAAGGTAAAAATCAGTAAATACAGATATGGTGCTAGACCGGTTGCGGACCGAAAGTAACGATTCTGAAAACGCCAAAAGGTGGGTTCCAAATTGGTACCAAAAATAATTGGTATAGTAAATTTGGTACCGGCACGATACTGGTTTGATTACAGGATTTCATACGATTTGCTCATCAATGATCTAAATATCCAAGTTAATTTTACATGATACAATTAATTCATTATAGAAAAAGATAAAAAAGAAAACAAAATAAGTTGTTGTGTATATAAAACCTCATTCAAACAAAATACAGTTTACTTACAATGTGTATGAAAAGTAATCTAAGCGATACAATTACTTGCTTTGCTACGTTGCTACATGATTTGATGAGTTCGGTACCAACCGGTACCGAAAATACCATTACCGAAAACCCCAAAAAGTGGGTACTGGTACCGAATATATCTGGTACGGTACGGTTCGATACCGGTCGGTACTGGTACGGTACCGGTATTTTAGGGTAAAAACCGGTGAATACCGATGCCGAACCGGTACCGAAAATGTCAAAAGTTGGTACCGATTCGGTATCTAAAATATACCCGTTTTGGTAAATTTGATACCAGTACCGCCGGTACCCGATACCATTTGTTCATCCTCTTGATGATGTTACTATTCATTGGGCTGTGTCTGAAAATTAATCTAAACGGTGCAATTACTTGCGTTGCTATAGTATTTGATGAGCTCGGACCAAAAATCCCCAAAAGTGGGTACCGGTACCGAATATACCTGGCACGGTATGGTTCAGTACCGGTCGGTACTGGTATGGTACCGGTATTTGAGGGTAAAAACCAGTGAATACCAGTGCCGAACCGATACCGAAAATGTCAAAAGTCGGTACCAATTCGGTACCAAAAATATACCCGGTTTGGTAAATTTGTACCGGGACCGATACCCGATACCATTTGCTCATTCCCTTGATGATGTTACTATTCATTGTGTTATAATTTTAACATATAATAATAATAATAATAATAATAATAATAATAATAATAATAATAATAATAATAATTTAATTTAATTTAATATATAGGTAATATGTAACAATATATATAACTATAAATAAAATAAACCTTAACATTACTATTGATGTTAATTTAACTTAGTTTTTACCGATGGAAACCTAGTACTTATAAAAATCATTACTCTGAAAATCAATTTAATACTAAAGGTAACTTGCCACTGATAAAGAACAAATTTATGTTTATAATGTTAGGGTGGAGGGTATAGTCAATCACTCTAGGGTGTTTGAGTGAAATCCTACCCAATAATATTATGCCATGTTAACTCCCTATTTTACACTCAGTCACTCGGTATAGTCAAACACCCCTCAATTAAAAAAAAATTGATTGGTTGAGAGATCCTCT
Organism: Helianthus annuus; assembly: GCF_002127325.2. Classification (NCBI taxonomy): domain Eukaryota; kingdom Viridiplantae; phylum Streptophyta; class Magnoliopsida; order Asterales; family Asteraceae; genus Helianthus; species Helianthus annuus. The sequence goes on along the minus strand of NC_035439.2, from coordinate 31,696,191 downwards.
ATCCTCTCTCCTCTCCTCTCAATCACTCTCACCCATTTTCGGTAAACACTCACCGAATTCCCCACCCTCTCTCCAACTCAAACACCCAACTCAATCAAGGGGGTGGTCACCGATCGGTGACTCCAACTCAAACACCCAACTCTCCGCTACTATACCCTCCACCCTTAGTTAGTAGTTAGGGTGTAGTCTTACTTAATTGGTGTTAAAATTGACATGGCAAGTTAACATGTCCTTTAAACCACTCCCTCCTCATGTTAAGGGGTATTAAAACCTCACTTGTTTAACATGTTAACATAGGCAAAAATAACAAGAATTTAATATCATTTATTATAATTGTTTATTTTAGCTAAGAAGTTAATAAAATTTATTATTATTATTATTATTTATTTTACAGTTAAGTTAAATATTTAATATCAAAATAATTAAAAAATGATGGGTGAGGTAGAGTTAACAAGGTTAAACCATTTCCTTAATATGAGGTGGAGTAAGATTGTGAGGTGTGTGTGTGTGTGGGGGGGGGGAGAGGCTTAGGTTTGGGACATTGCTCGACACGTGTTGGTTGTGGGCTCCACCAGTCCACACCCAAAAAAAGTGGGGTGTGAAAGTGGCGTGGCTAGGCGGCGTTGGGGTGCCATATGGCACCGAATTTTTTTTATATTAATCATACAATTTAATAAAGTAATTTTCAAAACACCTTTTATTTATATTAAATAACTACAATAAAAAATACATTACATCACCAAACAAAATCAATCATCTTCATCTTCATCTTCAATGGAGTTAAATCTAGGAAGCGTCGAAATATGTTCTACCAAATCAGCTCGAAGGTTTGAATTTATTTGTCTTGAATCGATTAGATTTTGGTTTTGCATTATCTCTTCGTCACAAATGTCTTCATTATTTGATTCGGTCTCCTCGCCATACTACTCAACTATTGCATGCCCTTCATCCTCTAAAATCATGTTGTGCAGAATGATGCACGCGTACATCATGTTTCTTATTTGAGGATGACAAAACATATCTATCATACTGTAACACCCGTCTTTTATTTCGTTTAATTATCATAAAAGTATAGTATATATAAAAAGCAGAATTTGAAATTTTCAAAATTTCTTAGTTAGTAAACTAAGTTGTACTTCAACATAAAGCTTAACATAGTCGAATAACAGGAATAAACATTCATCATTTAGTCGTGTTTACAAGCAACATAGTTTAATAGTTTATGTTAATGCGGAAGCATCCAAAATGTGTGTTCGGTTCTTGAAGCATTGTCTTGATCATCATCCGCGCAATAGCAATACCTAGAAGTTGGAAATTTTTAACAATGATTAGTATTAGAGTTCTAAGACATATTACATAATCGAAACTATGCTCAAAGCGGATTCGATTAACTAAGATATGCAGCATTTAACAAAGTTTTCTGGACTCTACCGTAACTTACGGTACCTACCGTAAGTTACGGTAGACTCTGTGTGATTCTGGTCTGTCGTAAGACAGTAGTGAACAACCGTAACAGTTTTGTTTTCCACCGTAAATTACGGTGGAGACCGTAATTTACGGTGGGCTCTGTAACTTTGCAATCTGACTATTTTATTGTTTACACCCAAATCCACATATCGTTTTTAGGCGATTCCTTTCCTGTATGTCTGTAAATTTATTACGGACATGTTCATTATGACTATCATACCAAAATTTGACTTACGGATCATACGGCTAAAAGTCACTATACTATCATACGACCCATTCTAACCTCACCCACTTTATTACCGGTTTACTAGTAAGCCTATGGTGCCTTATACCCACCATCCGGGGTATATCATTACCTGCATTTCCTTAACAATATCATGGCTTAATGCTCTTGTGATGATTGTCACCATGGCTAACTATTAAGAACACCAATACTACAATTTACACCATTGTTTGACCCGTTGGCTCATCTTGTGGGAATCCTCCAATGTGATGACTACCAAACGGTTCCTTATCAAATTTTAACCCTACTAAATTGAGTAGCGATCATAGTCACAAAATCAGCACAATTCCTATTCTAAATGCGTCTACGCTTAATTTAATAACAATTCATTTAATGTAACAGATCAAGTTACATCCCTTCAAAGTGGACCCTTCAAACGCAAGTTGCCACCGGCTTGTCTGCTCGATGCTCCGGTGTCCTTTCCTATAGAGTTCAATTATGGCATATTTAGAACTCTCTTTAAATCACATATCGCATAATTTGCCGAAACATCGTAATTATGCGTTTTAACTTAAATTCTCAGTTTTAAGCCTTTTCTGAGGCATTTATACAAACACTTTATGGGCAGAATTTTACATGATTTATTAACAAGTTCATAACTTGTCATATAGCCCCGATTTTCATCAATCTAACTATCTAACATGAATATTAACTTCTATAATTCTGGATTCACTTAACAAAGCTTCAATTACACTAGAACAACCACTATAATCCTAGTGTTTATCAAGTTTCACAAAACCCACTTATCACTTTAGGTGGTGATTATGAATTTTACACAAAATAAGCACAATTTCATCAAGTAATCGACTAGGGTTTGTCCCTAGACATTATTTCATTCTAAACAACTAACATGCAACATCAAATTTCAGATTTCTAAGTTCACTTAGAAATCCAACTAAAGATTCTTCACAAAATTCACATACCTTATGACTCCCCTTTCAATGGAGATCACGAATTTGTGTTTGAGACTTGTTTTAGAACGAATTAGAGCCCTCAATTTGGTGAATTTTTGGAAGAACTAGGGTTTGTCGGAGACCCTGTGTCGCCCCCTGCTCCTGATCAACCCACACGCCCACTTTTTGTGTGTTTTGGATTTTTATTTTGTTTAAGTAAATCAAGTTTCAGTTTTAACACGTTTAGTCCATCTACTTTCGTTTAACTTAAAGTTTGGTCATTTTAACCCTATTATCAGTTACTTCTAGACTTGTAGTTAACTAGGTTAAAATCCCTAGTTAGTAAATTCTTGTTTATTTATAATTTATATTTCTAATATAAAGTTTTATATTTTCGGGGTGTTACAAGTCCACCCCCCTTAAAAGGGTTTCGTCCCTGAAACCGAATTACGTACCAAATAAAGTAGGGTAGAGTCGTTGCATCTCCTCTTCGGGCTCTCATGTGGTATCCGCACCCTTTCTGTGTTCCCATTTAACCTTTACTTGATTGATCTCTTTATTCCTTAAGGTTTTTACCTTGCGATCCAAGATCGCAATGGGCCTTACCACATAGTTTAGTCTATCATCCACCTCGATGTCGTCGTAGTGGATATAAGTTGTCTCATCAGCCAGACATTTTCGAAGTTGTGATACATGGAATGTGCCATGTATCCCACTCAACTCTTCAGGTAGTTCGAGGCGATAAGCCACCTTGCCAACCCGTTCGATGATTTTAAATGGCCCGATAAACCTTGGGCTTAGTTTCCCCCTTTTTCTGAATCTGATAACGCCCTTCCATGGGGAAACCTTCAGCATAACCATATCGCCTATCAGAAATTCAATCGGTCTTCGTCTTTTGTCAGCATAAGACTTCTGTCTATCTTGGGTTGCCTTCAAATGAGCTCGTACCGCTTCAATCTTCTCATTAGTGGCCCGAATTACATCTGTATGGGCCAATTCGCGTGGTCCCACCTCACCCCAACACACCGGGGTTCTGCATTTCCTACCATATAGCATCTCATAAGGTGCCATGCCGAGACTCGAATGGTAACTATTGTTATATGAAAATTCGGCCAAAGGTAGATAAACATCCCAACTTCCACCGAAGTCGATGATACATGCCCGTAACATATCCTCTAGGGTTTGTATTGTTCTTTCACTTTGTCCATCCGTCTGTGGATGGTAGGCGGTGCTAATGAAGAGTTTCGTTCCCATCTGTTCTTGAAAATCTTGCCAAAAGTTTGAAGTAAACCGGGTATCTCTATCCGACACAATAGATACCGGTACTCCGTGACGTGCCACTATTTCGTTTGTATTTACCTCGGACATCTTTTCCGAAGTATATGTTTCGCGTATAGGAATAAAATGTGCACTCTTCGTCAATCTATCCACAATCACCCATATGGCGTCGAATCCCTGAGTCGTTTTAGGTTGTTTGGTCAATAGGTCCATAGTAATATGTTCCCATTTCCAAACCGGGATTTCTAACGGTTGGAGTTTACCGTATGGTTTTTGGTGCTCCGCCTTGACTTGTAAGCAAGTCAGGCATTTTTCCACATATTTCACCACATCCCTCTTCATTCCGGGCCACCAATAATTTTGTTTCAGATCATTATACATCTTGGTTGCACCCGGATGAATGGAATATCTGGATTTATGGGCTTCATTAAGTAATAGCTCCTTCACCCCACAAGTATTTGGAACCCATATTCTTCCGGATCGAGTCTTCAACCCGTTCTTTTCATCCGACAAGTCTTTCAACTGACCGATTATTCGTTCATTCTTCCAATTTTCCTCTTTCACTGCTTCTACTTGCGCTTCCCGGATACGTTCAAGTATACCCGAGGTCACCACAAGCTGCATCGACCTTACTCGTATCGGGACATAGTCTGCTTTTCTACTCAGAGCATCCGCCACCACATTTGCCTTTCCGGGGTGGTAGTGTATTTCGCAGTCGAAATCTTTCACTGTCTCCAACCATCGTCTCTGGCGCATATTTAACTCCATCTGATCGAAGAAGTATTTTAGGCTTTTGTGATCGGTGAATATGGTACTTTACCCCATATAAATAGTGCCTCCATATTTTTAATGCAAATACCACCGCAGCCAATTCAAGATCATGCGTGGGATATTTCTTTTCATGTACTTTCAATTGTCTCGAGGCATAAGCTATAACTTTGCCCCGTTGCATCAAAACACACCCAGCCCCGACATTGAGGCATCTGAATAGACCACTAAGTCCTCGACTCCGTCCGGCAACGTTAATACCGGAGCTTGTGTTAGCTTCTCTTTTAGCGTCTGAAACGCCCTCTCTTGTTCTACACCCCAAATGAACTTCTCTTCCTTCCGGGTTAACTTTGTTAGTGGCAACGCAATCCTGAAGAAATCTTGAATGAATCTCCTATAGTACCCCGCAAGCCCTAAGAAGCTTCTAATTTCTGAGGGGTTCTTCTGGGGATTCCATTTTGACACGGCCTCGATCTTTGACGGATCCACCAACACTCCATCGGCGCTTATGATGTGGCCGAGAAATTGCACCTCTCATAACCAAAAGGCGCAGTTAGAAAATTTCACATACAACCTTTCTCGTCTAAGTGTCTCTAACACTTCTTGTAAATGGTGTGCATGCTCGGCTTCACTTTTCGAGTACACCAAAATATCATCTATGAACACAATGACCGATTTGTCTAGCATTGGCATGCAAACCCGGTTCATGAGATCCATGAAAGCCGCGGGTGCATTTGTCAGCCCAAATGACATCACGAGGAACTCGTAATGTCCGTATCGTGTGCGAAAAGCCGTCTTCGGCACATCTTCCTCCTTGACCTTTAATTGGTGATACCCCAATCTACGGTCAATCTTTGAAAACCAATTCGCACCCTGTAACTGGTCGAATAGATCATCTATTCTCGGAAGCGGGTATCGGTTCTTTACCGTGAGTTTGTTTAACTCCCGGTAATCGATACACATGCGCATGCTTCCGTCTTTCTTTTTCATGAATAGTACCGGTGCGCCCCAAGGAGACACACTCAGCCTTATGAATCCTTTGTCAAGCAGTTCTTGAATTTGTGACATCAACTCTGGTAATTCCGATGGCGCGAGTCGGTATGGCGCTTTAGCTACGGGTTTCGTGCCCGGAATCAATTCGATTCCGAACTCCACCTCCCGCTCAGGCGGCATTCCCGGTAGATCATCTGGAAATACATCTTCAAAGTCACGTACTACGGGTACGTCTCCAATCTTTGGTAATTCTTTCTCGGGCTCGTTCGCGTATATCATAAATGCTTTACATCCATGTCTCATGAGCATGTGAGCCTTTATCATTGAGCATATTATAGGGTTGCCTCCCTTTTCGCCATAGATTGTAACGTGTTTTCCGCTAGGAGATGTTAGCTTTATCTCCTTACGAAAACACACGACCTTCGCGTGGTGCTGAGATAGCCAATCCATCCCAACAACTATTTGAAATTCTCCCATTGACATCGGGATTAGGTCTATCAAATATTCTTCATCATCAATGCTTAATTTACAGCCTCGACAAATATCACAAACTATAAAGCTTTTGTTGTCCCCCATTTCAACTTCTAAGGGTACAGATAATTTCATCAATACAAATGAAGGATGTCGAATAAATCCATGCGAAATAAAGGATTTATTCGCACCCGTATCAAACAATACACGTGCAGGAATTGAGTTAATCGTGAATATACCTGAGACCACATCGGGTTCCATTTTTGCTTCAGCCGCAGTAAGTTGGAAGGATCTAGCCTTTGCCTTTGGGGCTTCTGCTAGAGATTCTTTAGCATCCCTTCTTCCAACTAGGTCTGGGCATTCGGACTTTTTGTGGCCGGGCTGATAGCATTTGTAACAAACTGAAACTTTACCCGGGCATAGAGACGCTGTGTGCCCCGTTTTACTACATATTGGGCACGGCTTGTCTTTGAACCGACACTCTCCCTTGTGTCCTTTTCCACATACTTTGCAACTGGGCGACCCACTTTTAGCATCTGCCTTCTTTCCTGATTCAGCCGTTCGAGCTTTCTTTGTAGGGCTTGAATTCACATCTTGTGCCCTTCGCTCGCCCCTCTCAACTTGTTTCTTCAACTCGATTTCCCACTCCCGGGCGGTGTTGATAATCTCCGTGAGGGTTTCGTATTTTGACAGAGTCATAAACTCCCGGTATTCAGCACTCAGCATGTTGTAATAGTAGTATATATTCTTCTCTTCAGTGGTGACTAACTCGTCACAGAATCTCAGCTTATCCATGAAGATACCGTGATTTTATCAATTGATTCTCCCTTTTGTCTTAACTGGATAAATTCCTCTTTGATTCTGTTAATAACTGCTTTGGGACTATGGTGTTTAAGGAACGGCACCTTAAACTCGTCCCAAGTCATAACCCTCGCCGCTTCGGCTCCTATTTCCTTCTTTTTATTATCCCACCAATCCTTGGCTTGACCCCTCAATTGACCCGTTCCGTAAGCAACAAAGTCACCTACGCCACAATGGGTCCGCTCAAACACCCCTTCGACATCACTTAACCACCTTTGGCATATTATCGGGTCGACCTCCCCGTTGTAGATTGGCGGTTTACACGCCATGAATTCTTTGTACGAACACCCTTTACGTTCTCCCGATTTTTCTTTTATAAGGTTGACACTATCTTCCAACCTTTTGACCCGTTCTTCGACTAATGATAACATTGTGTTTTGTATTTTGTCTATAAACCCAGATAGACTACCTTCAATTGCCTTCCCCACTTCTTCGGCAATAATCTCTTTCATTTGTTCGGTGCTTGTCTGCACCGGATCATCATCATTTCCTTCCGACATCTTGAAACTGAAATGTTTACATTAAACGTTAAACATTTCATTAGTATCATGACTTTATTTGTTTTGTTTTAGCCAAGTTCCTAACTTGCTTTAACCGTTCACTTTTAGAGCACTTTCTGGGTTTGAGTGAATTAACACACTCCCCCATGCACCTCCATTCACGTCTCGTTTCTTACACAAGGTTTAGTCTACTAAAATAATAAGCTAATTCTTACCGGACGATTGATCAAGCTTGAACCGAACACTTTGTCGACAACCTTAAGCTCTGATTACCAACTTGTAACACCCGTCTTTTATTTCGTTTAATTATCATAAAAGTATAGTATATATAAAAGCAGAATTTGAAATTTTCAAAATTTCTTAGTTAGTAAACTAAGTTGTACTTCAACATAAAGTTTAACATAGTCGAATAACAGGAATAAACGTTCATCATTTAGTCGTGTTTACAAGCAACATAGTTTAATAGTTTATGTTAATGCGGAAGCATCCAAAATGTGTGTTCGGTTCTTGAAGCATTGTCTTGATCATCATCCGCACAATTACAATACCTAGAAGTTGGAAATTTTTAACAATGATTAGTATTAGAGTTCTAAGACATATTACATAATCGAAACTATGCTCAAAGCGGATTCGATTAACTAAGATATGCAGCATTTAACAAAGTTTTCTGGACTCTACCGTAACTTACGGTACCTACCGTAAGTTACGGTAGACTCTGTGTGATTCTGGTCTGCCGTAAGACAGTAGTGAACCACCGTAACAGTTTTTTTTTTTCCACCGTAAATTACGGTGGAGACCGTAATTTACGGTGGTCTCTGTAACTTTGCAATTTGACTATTCTATTGTTTACACCCAAATCCACATATCGTTTTTAGGCGATTCCTTTCCTGTATGTCTGTAAATTCATTACGGACATGTTCATTACGACTATTATACCAAAATTTGACTTACCGATCATACGGCTAAAAGTCACTATACTATCATACGACCCATTCTAACCTCACCCACTTTATTACACGTTTACTAGTAAGCCTATGGCGCCTTATACCCACCATCCGGGGTTGTTGGATCGTCGTTGACCCTGAATGAGTCGATTAGAAGAGTTGTTTATCTAATTCAAAGGCGGAATCAGTGAATCAGACGCTCAAACTAAATATAATGCTTCTTATATTGATTCTTGACAATCTTTACAACCTGGAAGCAATTTGGCAGCACTTCGTTACACTTTCAGATCCGTACCAAATGAACTAACATGTGCACCTATTTATAGTGGTCTAGGTTCGCTTATGTGGATGCTCATATGAGCGGACCTGTGTGATTTGTGTGTGGTTCGCTTATATGGACAATGTCCATATAAGCGGACCTGCTCGTTAAATCACCACTTTTCGTTTCTCGAACCTCGTGCACTGGATATTCTATCCTATCCTATTCTATTACATGATACAAGACGAAGTCAATAGACGTAGTGCGCTAACAGACTCCCCCTCGGATATTGACGAAGTCTTCAGTGACCATTCTCTGTTATGCCACCTCTTCAGCTTTGATCATCTTGCCATCTCGTTCAGATTGTAAAAATGTAAGTATCCTTCAATCTTTCTCTTTGATCATCTTCTCTCTTTGACTTTTTCACCAAGATCTCATCATTAGCTCTATCATCAACTTTTCCTTTGTCAGCTGGCTCCCCCTCTCGTCAAGCTTTCGGGCTTTTAGGGATCGACACCTAGCTTTCAAGCTACAAGCTCATCCTCTCTTTCAACTTGTCATCAGACTCCCCCTCAGACTTTGCTTTTGGGATCGTAGCCTGGACTTTTCCTGCAATCACTCATACACTTAATAAGTAACAACATTTTAAAATCATCAATCAAATCCTCTAATCTACTCCCCCTATCAACCAACTCAACAAATATGGCAGCATTAAAGAATCCAACTCCCTCACAATTTATCATCCAAGTTCAAGTCAATGACCTTGGAGATATCACAAACTGTTTTTGAACTTTTATAGAAATTTCAAGTTTCAAATTAATGAACTTGTTTTATTTTCAGAAACACACTCAGCTTACTTAGATTTTGAAACTCAGCAACTCAGACATCGGTTGTCGAAAATAAAGCAGAAATCAAAATCTTTTTGTATTTTCTGAAAATATAAAGCAGTAAAGAAATTTGTACAAACATATTTACAAATAATATTTTTGTTTTGAGTATGCGACAGAGGATCATACCAGTTTTTACAAGTTACAAGTACCATTGAGCTTAGTTACACGTTAAGAATTAAACAATTCACTTAGATTGTCGATATACTGATCCACTTAAATTTTCATACAAATTTCAACTGATTCAGGATACAGATTAGATGTTTTAAGAACTTAAACTCATTCATGTGTCCCACCTCTTGAATATACTCCCGTATCCAGAATCCCAGATATTCAGTCTTACAAGTGAGTATACCATAGATGATATCTGTAAGGGGTTAGATGCGAAACCGTGAGAGCTCAGGTCAGAACTTCCGTTCAGCAGAGAGATGACGGCTCGACTTTCGGTGTGTCCCCTTTAGAGGATCTTTTAGTTACAACAGCAGCGACTATCAATTTTATTGTTTCATCAGCTTGCTGAGGGCGATGCTATGTTTCAAGCATTTGCAGAAAGTATTATTCGGGGACTAGGTCAGTACTTCCATATAGCAGAAGTCCCGGAATAATACCCCAGATATCACTGAGCATAAAGACCTAGTATCTCAGAATAAGGGACCTTTCAAACGAGATTTCAGGGGTTACCTATATATTCAAGTAGTGTTCCCCACAAAATAAGCAAGTGTTTGAATTTAGGTTTATATCCCGAAAAAGTTTACTAAGTGTATAAAAACCTATCGACATATAATCAGTGAGACTGTTTAACGCTATTTAATCATTACAATTCTTTAGCATACTGTAACTGTCTACTGATGTACTATCATTTCCTCTTTTTATGCACAACTCAAAATTTTTTGAATTTTATCATGTTTTTGTATTTTTCAAATTTTCTAATGTTTTTGTATTTTCTAACAATTTTTCTCCCCCTAAAATGCAAAATCATTAAAAATTTGACAACCCGATACTGATAGCTTTGTCTCGCCATCCATTTTCTGCTTAAAGTGCTCTGATTTGCAGACAATCTACTTTCAAGTACCCCCATGATTTACAACCCATTGATTTTGACAGTTAGAAAACGTTTTTCAATCTGTGACAGTAATCATGTTTGTTCAGCCGTGAGGGTTTCGGCGTAGTCCATCAACACTCCCCCTTACAACAAACTATTTCCCCATTATGATTTCAAAACACTTAAGTTTGTTTTAATCAAAATGGTTTTTTTCTGGAAAAATAGTTTGCTTTCCAACCATTTGAATGTTAGGGGTTTACATCATCATCTTGTAATTTTAACAATATAAGATCAATTTACACAAACACTTGTAGAAAATCAAGTACAAATTAATGTCCTTGATTACCCACTAGTAGATCGAAATATCACAGTTACCATCCTGTGAATTTCTCAAGAAAAATGCCGATACCTGCTTCTCGCTTACCAACCTGGAAGCTCCGGCAAGTCAGAATTTTAACCAACCAATTTTGACACCCAAGCCTGACCAGTCTTGGGTGTATTTTGAGCTTTTCTCTTTTCTTCATAAAATTCTGTTACTCCTTTTTCCTTACCATCAGCCATCTTACTAAAAATATGTTTATCATTACTATTAAACATTTTTCCAGTATCAACACCTTTTGATTTTTGGTTCGCGGCTTGTAATGGTGGAAAATCCTTATCATTCATTAAAGGAATTGTTTCTTCCTTTTTTACCTCAAGTTGTGGCTCTTCTGATTTTGTGGAATCAGATTCATTGCCCGAGTGTGGCCTGTCTGATTTTGATCTGTCAGATTCATCGCCGACACTTTTCTTTTTATCCTTTTTCTCTTTTGTCCTCAAATTTGTATCTGATGAAACCGTCTTGTTTGACTTTGCAATCGAGGAAGTCGATTCATCAGAACTCTTATTCTTACCAACTGAAGAACCCGAGGAGAAAATCCTTTCCAGATACTCTTTGGCCTTCTTCCTCTTCTTTCGCAGTCTGTCTTTTTGCCCCTGAGAAAGTTTTACTTTTGTTTCCTGAACTTTAGGTTCTTGAACCTTCCGTTCTTTAGGCTTGACGTTGACTGGTTTCTTTACTATTTTCTGAGATTCAACCCTCGATCTTCCCATCGATCTCCTTGGGCAATCTCTGGTAATATGTCCTCTGATATGGCAATTATAGCATCTTCTCGATTCATAATTCCATCTTTGGCAGTTAACAGCGATGTGTCCTTGATAACCACAGTTGTAACACACCCTGTTATCATACCATGTACCACCTTCACACCAAACGCTCAGATCATAGCATTGTCTGGCTTTGTGGTAGTCATCACGCCTTCGAAAAGCTGGATTTGACTTTGAGGCACTGTGGTCAAACCTGCACCACTTATTACCAACACTTCGTGAGTTTTCATTTTTAAATTTTTGTGTTTTTTCATAATGATTGGATGACTTATCTGATGAGCTTTTATTTTCATTTTTAGACTTTTTCAAATTTTTATCTTTTTGTTTCTGTTCTGCAATCTTCTTAACAGGTTTTTGCTTCGAGCATTCACCTACTTCAGTAGATTGCAAAACAGTCTTTTGAAATTTTTCTTGTAAATCTAAAAATATTTTTCTTTTCTTCTCTTTTTCATCATCAGATATTTCATCACAATCTTCAATTTTGACTTTGTCAAAATTTGTGACATTGTCACTTATTGGAACAGAATTGATTGGTTTTGGACATGGAAACTTCAAACTATCCGATGAAGTCACAAAACCTTTCAATTTCTTTTCAAGTTCCCCAATCTTGTTTCTTGAATTTTCAGCTTCGTTTTCAAGCCGAGATATTCTTTCAAGATGTGACTTGATTAATTTTTCATTTTCAATTTTAACATTTTCAAAAACAGACTTCTCATTTTCCAAAACTCTTATTCGATCTTGAAATTCTGTTTCTTTTTCTTTTAAAAATTTATTTTCTAATTTGATCCAAGAAACCTTTTCATTTTCACTTTTAACTGTTTCTTTCAAAATTTTGTTTTCTGATGATAAACTGTTCAAATCATTTAACAGTTTATCATTTTCAGATTTCAGCTTTTCACAACTCAAGCGTGACTCCAGAATCTGTTCATTATCGGCCTTTTTGCTATCATTATCACACTCTTCATCAGATGAGCATGAATGATCAAAAACTGGAGCTCTTTCTGAAATATCTTCTGAAACTTCTTCATCTTTTTTAGATTTAACTTCCAAACTCTTTTCAGTTTTATCTGCATCAGCTTTAACCTTTCCTAAGGCTTCCTTTTTCCAATCTTCAACCATCTTTTTCACCCTTTCATCTGTTCTCTTCTTGAATTCTACCACCTTCGGTAGACTTGCTAAACAAACTTCTCTTATCTTTTTCTCCAAATTCGGCAAATACTCTTTATCAGATAACCTTCTTGTGTTGAAAGTTCCCTCACTTGGAAACAAATTGGTTACAGCATCAAAATCCACTTTTGACGGATCAACTACTGGATTTCCCAGTGGATCCATGTAACACTCCAACTCTTCATTCCATCTCTTGGCTCTTTGTGCTTCTTGAAATGGTTCATTCAACTTTCTAATTTCCCATCTTGCACTATCTCTTCGCCACCAGGCATCATGATCATCATTAGCCATGTCTAGAAATTCTGTAAATACTTGGGCGAAATCAGATTGCACGTACGAGCGAAACCCAAACTTGACAAATAAGTGAGACTCTTTTGAACAAATGAGCGAACCAACAACTTGACCGAATAAGCGAACTTGATTGGACAGATAAGCGGATCTCCGGTTGAACCAAATAAGCGAATCTATCAAGGTATGGATAAGCGGACCAATAGATTTGACCGAATGAGCGAACCCTGACAATGTCCATTCAAGCAAATCTGGTAAGTGTCTGTTCGAGCGGATCTCACAGGTTCAAATAAGTGAATCTATAATGTATGTTCGAGCGGATCTACTTGATGTCCCTTCGAGCGAATCTTTTGAGCGAACCTTATGAGTTTCGAGCGGATCTAGGTAATTTAGAGCGAACCAAATGTCACAAAAGCGGACCTTACGAGCGAACCTATCTCTTCTCCGAAAGAGCGAACCTGGAACCGAAGGCTATTTTGTCCATTTTGTCCATTTTTAGTTCGAATTTTAGTCTGAAAGTTTCAAGGGTTTGTTATTATCCACTAATACACATTCTGTGAAAAATTTGTCCAATTTTAACCACGGAAACTTGCTCAAATCGAAAAAGAAGGTGTAGAAGACAGAAAACGGATCCAATTTGAGCTATACTCTTCCTCCTGTGCTCTGATACCACTTGTTGGATCGTCGTTGACCCTGAATGAGTCGATCAGAAGAGTCGTTTATCTAATTCAAAGGCGAAATCAGTGAATCAGACGCTCAACCTAAATATAATGCTTCTTATATTGATTCTTGACAATGTTTACAACCTGGAAGCAATTTGGCAGCACTTCGTTACACTTTCGGATCCGTACCAAATGAACTAACATGTGCACCTATTTATAGTGGTCCAGGTTCGCTTATGTGGATGCTCATATGAGCGGACCTGTGTGATTTGTGTGTGGTTCGCTTATATGGACAATGTCCATATAAGCGGACCTGCTCGTTAAATCACCACTTTTCGTTTCTCGAACCTCGTGCACTAGATATTCTATCCTATCCTATTCTATTACATGATACAAGACAAAGTCAATAGACGTAGTGCACTAACAGGGGTATATCATTACCTGCATTTCCTTACCAATATCATGGCTTAATGCTCTTGTGATGGTTGTCACCATGGCTAACTATTAAGAACACCAATACTACAATTTACACCATTGTTTGACCCATTGGCTCATCTTGTGGGAATCCTCCAATGTGATGACTACCAAACGGTTCCTTATCAAATTTTAACCCTACTAAATTGAGTAGCGATCATAGTCACAAAATCGACACAATTTCTATTCTAAATGCGTCTACGCTTAATTTAATAACAATTCATTTAATGTAACAGATCAAGTTACATACCTTCAAAGTGGACCCTTCAAACGCAAGTTGCCACCGGCTTGTACGCTCGATGCTTCGGTGTCCTTTCCTATAGAGTTCAATTATGGCATATTTAGAACTCTCTTTAAATCACATATTGCATAATTTGCCGAAACATCGTAATTATGCGTTTTAACTTAAATTCTCAGTTTTAAACCTTCTTTGAGGCATTTATACAAACACTTTATGGGCAGAATTTTACATGATTTATTAACAAGTTCATAACTTGTCATATAGCCCCGATTATCAACAATCTAACTATCTAACATGAATATTAACTTCTATAATTCTGGATTCACTTAACAAAGCTTCAATTACACTAGAACAACCACTATAATCCTAGTGTTTATCAAGATTCACAAAACCCACTTATCACTTTAGGTGGTGATTATGAATTTTACACATATTAAGCACAATTTCATCAAGTAATCGACTAGGGTTTGTCCCTAGACATTATTTCATTCTAAACAACTAACATGCAACATCAAATTTCAGATTTCTAAGTTAACATAGAAATCCAAGTTAAGATTCTTCACAAAATTCAAATACCTTATGACTCCCCTTTCAATGGAGATCACGAATTTTTGTTTGAGACTTGTTTTAGAACGAATTAGAGCCCTCAATTTGGTGAATCTTTGGAAGAACTAGGGTTTGTGGGAGACCCTGTGTCGCCCCCTGCTCCTGATCGACCCACACACCCACTTTTTGTGTGTTTTGGATTTTTATTTTGTTTAAGTAAATCAAGTTTCAGTTTTAACACGTTTAGTCCCTCTACTTTCGTTTAACTTAAAGTTTGGTCATTTTAACCCTATTATCAGTTACTTCTAGACTTGTAGTTAACTAGGTTAAAATCCCTAGTTAATAAATTCTTGTTTATTTATACTTTATATTTCTAATATAAAGTTTTATATTTTCGGGATGTTACACATACAAATCGCTTGAACTTGAAGAATACATTGTATATATTTTTTTGGAGGTTGGTAGTGGTTTTTTGAATTTTTGGATAGTAAGAATTGCTTGATTTATATAGAATATAAGTAAAAGATTTTTTTTTTAAATAGCCGTTGGCCAACGGCTAGCCCAACGGTCCTATCTCACGAGCCAATCCAATCCAAGCCAGCCAACTTACCTTACCCCCCCCCCCCCCCGGCTCCACGCTAGGCTTCAAACCCACGCTAGCGGGGCAACGCCCTGGCCAACGTTGTCCCGGTGGGGTTTTGCCAGCGTTGCTTGGCATCCTCCACCCCAACCCATGCCCCACACCATGTGGTCTAAAAGGGGAACAAACGGGTGATGTGACGCTTATATGAAATTAAGAATGGTTAAAGTATATCACATTGCCTTATTAGCAACTTGCTACTGATGAAAAAGTTACTAATGAAAAGTTACCGATAGTTATTAGCAACTTGTTACTAATGAAAAGGCATAAAATCAGATGAAGATCAAGTTAATGATTATCTTTACTCGTGTTTACCTCTTGTAATCTTTGTAATTATCTTAAGAGATTATTTAGCGAGCCTTAGCTAATTAAACCTTGGATTCCCCACTTGTGGCCTAGTGGTAGGAGACTTAGGTTTTTTCAATAGATACTCAAGATCAATTCCTACTTATGTCATATTGGGGTGGATATTGTACAATGATGGTGACAAACCCACCGAGGGGGGTTCGATCCTGAGCCGCACTCCGGTTTTCATCTGGCTATTACTTAAGCAAGACATCTCGTGTGAAGGCAGTACGACTTCTGGGGGAACGATGTAACCAAGTCTGACCAACCCAGCACGGGCCCTGTTAAGACAACCTAGTCTGAGCAGATCTTGGCTAGGGCTGCCTTTTAGGCGAGGTGACATTAGATCACTCAAAAAGAAAGTCACCGTTCAAAAAAATGTTAAACCTTGGGAATCACACCAGAATTTCAATATAACAGTAATTCCTTTCTACACGTAATATTTAAGTAATCAATTGAGTTTGTGATTTTTAATTGGCATTTTTACATATTTCCCCCTCCTAAGTTGCCTTATTACGTATTTCCCCAAACCAAAAAAACAATTACATATTTCCCCTTTTTTGAGAAATTACCCAGTTACCCTTGTTACATTTTCCCTTATTGCGAAGTTTTTTTTTCTATCTTTTAAATTTCAGATATTGCACTAGAGATAGTGAAAAAGTATCCAGATCTTGTTAGGGGGGCCATACTGGGAATTTTGGCTCGTAAGCCTAAAGCATTCGATGAAACAAACTCTAATATCATAACGAGAACCATCATGACAGGTAAACAACTCAAACTAGTTTAATACTCGTCCGGTGGACGAGTACGTTAACACGGTAACAAACAAAGATATGAAGATGGGATGGGTGTTTTAAGGGTCAGAGAATAAAATAAGGTATACTACAAAATCCAACCTATCCGACAATCTCGAACTCCCAAATTGGTATGATTCTAAACTTGATTTCTAACTCTTTGTGTTAACAAATATTAATACAAATCACACAGGGCTTTTGGTGGGCCGAAAATGATAAGGGAAAATACACTAAGTGTATAATTAAGACAACTTTTAATTTTATTAACTTATGGTATGTTTACTAAGAACGGCAATTTTACCCATTCACCAAAAATGGTATTTTGACTCGCTTGCTAAAAATGATGAGTTTGAACTACTAAAAGGGTTAGTTTGACCAATTTATTAAAGTATCTCCTTCTGACCCATTTACTATAAATGGTAACCTTCATCCCTTATTAACATGGTAACCTTGACCCCTTTACTAAAGATTGTAATCTTGACCCATCCGAAAAATGGTAAAGGTTGACCCGTTTACTAAAATGGTCATGTGACCAAGTCACTAAAAACGATAATTTGATCCCGTTATTAAAAATTGTAATCTTGACCCACCATGGTTACCTTGGCCCGCTTACATAAAAAAGTGATATTGACCTGTTTATTAAAAGATGGTAATTTGACCGTTCTGTTTACTAAAAAAATGGTAACCGATAGAAGTCGACCATCTTTTCTTATGCATCTTATATTCCTATCTTCCAACATCGATGCTATACTATTATCTTATAGTATAATTTTTGTAATGCAATTTAAGACATTAATCATTTATAAACTTAAAAGATGAATAGAAATTTTTTTAAAAATAAATGTGAAATATACTGTTTACTTTGCATTTTTGAATCCATGTATTTTTTTTAAAGCCCAATTACTGGCCTTATCTGTGAACAACTTTCAAAAATCCGGTGGACGGGTATTTTTAATGTCATAATGACAAAAGAATTTATTTTGCATTCTAAAAGTGTGAGCTTGACCCGTTTACTAAAAATGATAAGTTAGACACCCGAATATTAAAGTAGCTCATATTGACCCGTTTACTAAAAGCTCATTTTGACACGTTTACTAAAAATGGTACCTCGGCCCGCTTACTGAAAATGGTAACCTTGAATCGTTGCTTGTTTCAAAGCACAATATGTAGGCGGAGTTACCTATTACACACGGGTTCGGAAATATCTTGGTCCCTAAACAATTAATCAAAGTTCATATAAAACGGTATAGTTAACCAGGGTAAGCTAATCATCTACAACTTGCAAACTAAAACATTAATTCTAGCGGATTCTGTTCAGGGACTCCTTCTCAATAAGACCAACGCCTTCAACCTTCAAGAACAGTTGTTATATCATATATTCGCTTCTTCTTCACCTGTAACATTATTCTAACTTAATACAAAAAACCCTTAGGAAAAGCATAAATAATATAATTTACCTACAAGGTATCAAACGTTATTCAAATTAAGAATACCATCTTCAGCACTCATGAGGAGGTTGATAAATCTTTCTTTTCTTTTTTTTTTTTTTTTTTTGTGAAAAGGGCTGCAAAGACTAGATATCCTATCAAAGATAGAATATTCATGTAAATGTATAACCGATTTTCTTATTGTTAAATTACTACTAAATGCACTTATCACAAGTTACCAAGAGAACTTTCATATCGATTGGTGTGAGGAGGTGAATCCGAACCGGGAAGATTGGTTTGAGGAACATGTTTTTTGTTCTTTGTAACCTTTGACCGATCATCTCTTGGGTAAAGTAAAAAATAAACATTAGTCCTAACCTAGGCCATATATATGACTGTTGGATATGTAAAAAAGATGAGAAACCTCAACTGTATGAAATATGAAAAGGGAAAATAAGAAATATGGCATAGCATATACTCACATAGGTATCAAGCAGCTTCTGTATTTCAAATTGCACCATTGTGAGCATCAGCAAGACTCTATCACCGTCTTCATCATCGTTGTGAGGTTTTCTCGAGAAGGCAATCTCCCATTTCCTGTAATGATTATGAGAATCCTGAAATAGATTAACAAAATTAGAATCACTCAAGATTTTTTAATTTGTTGTTGTGAGTGAAATAAATAGCATACCATATGCACTGTTGGCAGTGGCAACTGTAGGCGAGAGTAAACTGTCACAACAATCTTTCATGTATTGCATATATCCTGGGAAGCCTGAGAGTTCATCCAGCTGGGCAGGAGAAGGATGAGCATGATGCCTGGTTAGACCTAGCCCACTTAGTTTTTTGATTGGAGACTTCATACCGATCGATCTATGGTTGAATGTTGGAACGAAGCAAGGGTTTCTGGTATCGTAATGAAATCATACTCAATACTCAATTTTACTTAAAATTCAATCTATATTTCACAATCAAAATAATAAATTTCAAGCAACAAACAGTAAAAAAGAAATATAAAGGATCATCAACAATCTCAAGTGCAACCAAATTAGCAATACATTATTCTCAAAATTAAAAATCTAATCCAACTCCAAATCAGTTTAACCTCATACTGAATATAAACAATATATTTCCATAAACTTCCCCAAATCACATTAAAGTTTCGAAACCAAACTGCTTTGGAAAGGATCGATGGATGATTGATTTTCCGGTTTAAATAATGAAAAACCGATGGTGAGAAAACCAACATCATATATCATTACCTACATATACAAAACACAACTTGAGGGAATAGTCAAACACAACTTGAGGGAATACTGCTAGGCAGCTTGCCTGGCAGTTCCCTATTGTACCATCCTATTTTTAATTTAATTTACTTCCCTATTGGACCATTCTATTTTTAAGTTAATTTTATTCTCAGTTTAAAATTACGCTTTCGTCCTTTGTTTAAAATTACGTTTTTGCCACCAGCTCAAAATAAAATTATAATTTTGCCCCTAGCTTAAAATTCTGCTTGGCACTTCCCTATTCGACCGACCCATTTTTAATTTAATTTTATTCTCAGTTTAAAATTACCCTTTCATCCTTTGTTTAAAATTACGTTTTTGCCCCTAGCTCAAAATTAAATTATAATTTTGCTCCTAGCTTAAAATTACGCTTTTGTCCTCGGTTAAAAAACTCACTTTTAATTTTGTTCCCAGTTTAAAATTGCGGTTTCGCTCTCCATTTAAAATTACGTTTTTGCCCACAGTTCAAAATTTGTCTGGCACTTCCCTATTGGACCACCCCAGTTTTAATTTAATTTTATTCCCAGTTTAAATTTACGCTTTCGTCCTTTGTTTAAAATTACGTTTTTGCCCTCAGCTCAAAATAAAATTATAATTTTGCCGCTTGCTTAAAATTACGCTTTTGCCCTCGGTTCAAAAACTCACTTTTAATTTTGTTCCCAGATTAAAATTACGGTTTCGCCCTCCGTTTAAAATTACTTATTTGCCCCCAGCTCAAAATAAAATGTTGTTTTTTCCTCTAGCTAAAAATTATGCTTCTGCCCTCAGCTCAAAATTACGCTTTTGCCTTCCGTTAAAATGAAATTATGTCTTCCCCCTAGCTCAAAATTATGATTTTGCTCTCAGTTTAAAATTATGATTTCGCCTCCAGTTCAAAATATAATTACGATTTTGCCCTCTGTACAGACATACATGTTATGAGAGAGAAATATTCGGCTTATTGCCCCGCAACGCGGGCGGGGCAAAAACTAGTTATAAACATTCCCCAACAACCATTTCCTCCACATAAACATTCTAAACTGGAAAAATAATCTCCACGAAGAGTGAGAAAAGCAATAGCAAAATCCATTGAGATCAACTGCAATATAATCACCCCTCAAATACGAAATCAACTTAAAAAGAGTAATTTCAACCTTGATACTTAAACAAAATCAGAAAATCGAAAAGCAAACCATCAGATCTTGATCAATAACATGGGCTACAGAGAGATACGCACATCTGAAGTCTTCGAATTTGTCGGCAAAGAACCATTAGGGTTACCAGAAAAATGATTAACAATCAACAATTGGATCCAGAATAGGATGAGACTCGCAAATAGAAGGAGGGCACTGACTTAATAGCGGGCGAAGAACTCATAGGCATCGGAGGCTAGTTAGAGTAGGAGTGAATGAGATTTGAAGTGTGATACGGGTTACAAATAGGGGATAGGAGACGGCGATAATGGGGGAGGGACTGTTATTCACCTCAACTGCCGCTGGAAATAAGGAGAATGGGAGAGAATGTTCAATTGAGGAGATAACCACCACACGTGGTGGTTATGGGCAGAAAAATTTGGAGCAAAACCACCTGTAGAAAACTGCCAAGAACTACCGTGAACCGCCATGGAAGCAGTTATTAATGTGAGTTTAAACAGCTCAGATTTCATTTCAGCAGGATCTAACGGTGGATATTGATTTCACTGGCGGTTAGACTAAATGGGTTCCATATATATATATATATATATATATATATATATATATATATATATATATATATATATATATATATATATATATAATATGACAATGTTTTCACCATATTTGAGTTTCTTATGTGATTCTGGTATCATCCATATTTTTTTATATCATAAATATCCGGTACCCTCAGTTTAGCTTCTTTTTGATTTTCTTTTCCAGTTTTTACATTCATTGGTTCAAAAGTGGGTTAACATGAGAAGGAAAATCAAGCATTGTTACTGATGACGGGGGTAGCTCAAACCTTAATAAACTGATTAGAGACACAACAGGTTAAAAGGTTCAAAGGTTCGGAAATGGTCCAACGGTCATGAACAGTAAAAAGGACAAGCATAGTGTCTGGTCACATCAACACTTAACGTGTGAAACCTTCTGCCCAGCCGCAACTAGAACATGTGGGAGAGCACACCTTTTTGTCCGCAGGTCCAAACCCTTCAACCCCCAAAATGGGCAAACCCCTCACTGCAAGCACAGATTCACTAGTCACGGGTTTCTCCTTTGAGAAACACCTTCCCCTATAAAATGCAGGCCATTCCACCATGCCATTCACTCCAGGATCAGCAGATTTCACTCTAGCTCTCTGATTCTCCTTCTCCCTCTTGAGAATTAGCTTCATGCTTGCTTCTCTTCTTCACACTAAATAATTCATTTTCTCCAACGATCGCTTTCTGGGCAGATTTCTAATCAGCTCAAGACCTAAGGAAGATAAAAACAATACTAGTGAATCTCTCTCCACGTCTTGCAAACGTGGGGGGACCCGACGATCTGCGTTAGGCTAATCGAACCCCTGAACCCTTTTACCCCAGAAATATCGCTACAGGCCTTGGTCTATTATTTGTTGCATCAACAAGTTGGCGCCCACCGTGGGGCTACGCCGCTAACTTTATCTTAAAGACCAGTTGTGTAGCTCCATTTTCTCTTTACATCATGTCTGAAAACGAGTCTCTCGGTTAGGTAAATCAGGTTCCTAACAACACCGATTTAACACCGAGTTCCGGTCAGATCTCACCGGTCAAATCTACATTTCTTTCTACTCCCGGAAGTACTCCACCGGGATATGTTCCCGGAGTTCACTTCTTTTCAAACACCAACCCCATCTCGGTCAGGGGTTGCACCTACTCAAATCGATGCAATGCATACACCGGAACGCATAGATCTAACACCCAAGGGAGTAGCTAGAAATTTCTTACAACTGAGATTTCTTCTCAACTAGCATGTGAGCTTATGATGTGCTAAAAGTGGTTCAACTAAATTAACTAAATTAAACCCTAAACTAGACTCTCTAAGCTTTAAATTTATAAAACTAAGACTCTCTAATCCCTAAACCACACGACCGGCAAGTGTACCGATCGATGCAGTATAGCCTAAGGAAGTCCGAGTATCGAACCCAAGAGACTCTACTGATTACGCTAACGACTCTATCTAGACTTAGACTAACACGGACTTAACTAATTGTTTATTAATTGGGGGGGGGGGTTTCTAAATATCCTAAAAATATAATAAAATATGAAACTAGAAAAATCAAAGAAAAGACTAAACACGAATGTGGACGAAGACTTTGACCAGTGGTGATGAAGACTACCTAGGCTAGACGCAAGCTAAACTCAGAATGGATTTCTATTTGATGATTTTGTGGTGTGGAACCGGGATCTTTAGATACTAAACCTATTAAAACACCACTAAGCCCCTCAAACACTCTCAAGGCGATTCTTGTGGCACTACCTAGGCTGTTACGCTTACCGGTTTTCTAGATTTCCTAACAGTCCTCTAGTTTCTTGAAAGTGCCTATATAAGACGCTCTACCTCACAGCGCGAACGTCTAAAGCAACTACGGGTTTTAATCTTGGTTTAATAGACAATGGAATGTTAAGGACTTATAACCAAACCGAGACCTATTAATAACCTCGAGCCTCACAGCGACAAGTTTAGAAGAACACTTGATTTTATTAAATTACCGAATATTACTTCTAAGGTTACTTACTCGATTTTCACCCTAAAGGATTAATGATCTATTACGTGATAAAGACCGTCACCTAAATCAAGAACCCTAGCACAACCCTATTATGTGATAAAGACCGTCACCAAGGATTATACGAAGCAACAATCAATAATAAAATAGTCACAAGCACGCATACGCACCAAGTAAAATTCCATAGCTTTTACAATACAAGAAAAATCCACAACCACGCCAAAAATCATATAAAAATCCAAACTTTGTTATACTATTGTCATTAGCCTAGGTAGTTAACGGAAAATTAGCCAAGAACCATAACGACTAAGAAGAAACAAGTCTTGAATGATAAACAATCCATAGTAATCAAGTCTAAAAACACAAAGTTATTAAAAACTGAACACTAATAAATTGCAAACCCGGACGTGAATCTTGATCGCGGCTTGAACCCTTTCCAATAAAGCTCTAAATTTCGTCCCTTCTGATCACGACTATCCTTCCTCCACCTATGATCTGCGACTGATGTTGATGTCTTCGTATTCGTCCCTCCTGTCGAATATATATGTTTTGAAGTTACTTTGTTTCCAAGTAAAATAATAGCCGTCCCTGTTTCGAAGTCGGTGCAATATTTCACTCTCTCGCGGCCCAATGTCAAAAATCCCTTTTGTCTTTCGTTGATGATATATGACATATGCAGCCGCCTGTTTAGAAGGCCCACATGGAATCGGACAGTGATTGGGCCGAGTCATTGGATCCATCCAATTTAATGTATGCAAAATTTGTCAAATGTATGGTCCAATACATCACAATTCATATGGCCTCATCGAACAAAACAACTTCCCCTGATATAGTGTTGTCGTGACATGCATGGCGGCCCACTATGATCCAAGTCAAATCTCTAATGCAATTCCATGTAGCCGCCCTTTTGTAACTTCTGCCAACATATTAATATGCCCACCTTTATCTAATCAATAATGATTATTGACACTTTCACAAATCATGACTAGCCACCATCTCATTATTATATAATTCACCCTCTAATTATTATATTATGCAGCTTTTTATTGTTAGAGATAGCGGGCTCGGTCCACTCATAGAAAATAGCGGTGAATTTCCTTCAGTCTCTGGCACCCTACTCTGCCCAACTGGATGGTTATTCCTTATTACTCGTTTTCGCTTCATTTGCACCAGGACCTAGGAAAACACAAAATAATGTAATATAATGCTAAAACTAAATAAAAACTATACAAAAATTACACAATTTACACAGGACAAATATGTGTATTTTACCCTATATCAGCTTAGAAAGGGAAAAAAGGGTGAGAATAAGACTAAATTATGAGGAGTCTAAACCCTCATTATCACCTGGCCATCCATTGTGACACCCCAGGAAAATCAGGAAAGCAACGCAACTTAACTAGCTTCCTCAGTAACCACTCACTAAATTTCGGGACGAAATTCTCTTAACAGTGGGAGAATGTGACAACCCTCAAAATCCCATGTATTCCGTACAAATTATTAATGATAATTAAAGTGTCTGACGACTGTGTGGAATTACTTAACTGCTTTCTGATATCTGTGTTATGCTTACACGTATTTGTTAATATGCTAAGGAATATGCTAAGGAATATGCTAAGGAATATGCTAGGAATATGCTAAGGAATATGCTAAGGAATATGCTAAGAAATATGCTAGGAATATGCTAGGAATATGCTAGGAATATGCTTGGAATATGCTAGGAATATGCTATATGGAAGATCTTATAAATACCACCATTCCACCAAAACTCTCTTTCTCTCCTCTCCTCCCTAGCTCACGGCCGAACACCCCCTTGCCACTACATCCATTTTCGGCTCTTGATCTCCTCATTCCAAGCATACACAAGTCTTTCGGGTCACGCATAAGGAGTCTTGGAGCTAACGGAAGGCGAAGGACCTCGTTATCTTGCTTTTATCCACCACTTTTACGCCTTTGATCTTCCCTAGCCTTGTGCTAGTTGTAAGTGCTTCTAATCAACTTCTTGTTCATGTTTGATGTGGTTAATAAGAGATTAGTCGGTTAAAAATTATGAACATACAAGATCCAAATCTAAAAGTCTACTAAAATGATGAACAAGGTGGTTAATGAATGAATATTAGTATAAAGCATGTAGATCTTGTGTGATTATGATTATTGGTTGATGATCTGAAGTACTGCTGGATAATATTAATGTTTGATGTTGTTGTGAATACTAAACTTGTTAACGGTATCGATCGAACACGATTTAGAAGGTTAAACACTAAAAATCAGAATCTGTCCAAGTTTTACAGCCAACTTCAGTTGGCTGTAAACAGGTCATAAACCTAACGAAAAACTGATATTTTAAGTCTAAAATGTGATATTATGAAATACGGTTCTAATGGCACCGGAATCGTAATTTTTGGACTTCGTTTACTATTTTTAAAGTGTTAAATTGTAACAGCAACTTAAGCTGAATTTTGACAGCAATAAATGGGTGTCGTACTTTCAGTCATAACCTGAGTTTTGTGATGAATCGGACCATGAAATTTGTACAGTAGATGACAACCGATGCATGTGTAATTACCCCACTGGAATTTCGTAAATCGGACACTCGATGAATTTTTAAAAAATTGTTCCGTGGACTGTGGTCAGAAATTCATAAATCTGAGTTCAGTCCGGAATATGAATTTTTATAAAATATTGGTAGTGAACCGGACCCCGATATTTTTACACAATAAAATATGGAACGTTTAAGACATCCTGTAAAAATATGGGAATTTTTGGAATAATTTAACTATTTTATTAAAATGTCCGAAAACAGCCGGTTTTGAATATAAATGCTGAATTGAGATAAGTTGTGACTTGCGTGTCTAAATGTCGAGTATGCTATCCATGAATGATCTAACATGTTATATATGTTATGTGCATTATCGTATGGTTGATTTTGAGTGGGGAATGGATGGGAAACTTAGAGGGCATAAACCGTTAAAGTGATGAATGTTATGTGATAGATACGTGTAGGAACTTTGTGTTCTATTTGAAAGCCACTAAATGACTAACTGGTAAATTATATTAGGACGAGATTGACCGACCTTGACTGTTAGCTATATTGAGAATCTAACCGAGCAAACCGAGGTGAGTTCACACTCTTTCTAAGGCATGGGATTCCCAGGGGTTTGGGAATGGGATTGATTAACTACTTATACTATCATTACTGTTAAACTACTTTTTACTGTCCTCGGATTGAAGGGCACGTACGTAAAACCTACGTACACGATCATAAGACCATCAACTCTATCACTTTAAGTCCCTCATTTATCGACTTAATCGCCGAGGCCTATGGCGAGCGGGTCATTAGTTAATAGCGCTATTAGGTTTAACAAACCTCACACCGTGCCAGTCGGACGGGCGTGTACTAATGGACTATGGGCAAAGGGTCAATGCTGATAGACATTGACTTAGGGCACCTCTTATATTTTCGTAGCAGTCGATACGCGTGGTCTAGTAACACATGGGAAACCCCCACTAATCTTCGCAAACATGTCAGAAAGACCGCGATGCAAACTCATACGATACATGGTTTTCAAAACGAACAGATAATTTACGAAACAAATGCAATAACTAAACAACCAACTGTGAATTCACTCAACTTTGTTGTTGACTCGTTGTTACATGCCTTACAGGTCGTTAAATGCTTGGAGCTTGCATATGGAGGTGGTCGTTGTGGGATGCGGGCTGATATGTCCCGTATTTAATAAATAAACTTTATGAACTTATTAAACCTACGTTTTGGACTTTAAACTTATGAACTATGGACTATGTTTTGAACTTACGTTTTATGCTTCCGCTGTTTAACTAAAATCGGTTTACTTCCTTTTGGTCACCAATCGTATTGTGTTTGGTTTTAATTACTTAATTATGTTGTTCGATATGATTGGTGGCTCGATCCTGGTCATGTCACGCCTCCAAGCGGTGGTACTCCGCATGGTGGATTTTGGGGGTGTGACATCCATCTCTTCCTTTTAGCAGCTCACGTTCAGCCACATCTTACCTTGAAGCTGGTCCTAGTGTGACAGACCAACCACTCAAGCCCTTTAGCTTTTCGGGAGGCCAAGTCCAACCGCTTTTTCCTTACAACCAGCGCACCTATGGGGCATAAAACCACTCTTGATCAATTATGGCAGTCACCAGCTTCAAGTGTTCCCCCTCCCATCGCTACTTCGTGAAAACAAGCTATGGCCACCCTGCCTTTGGCTCGAAGGTGCGGTCATGAGCACATCCATGGGAATGCCTTATAAAGTAAGCCTTTAAGGCTTTAACCTTATGACACAGATAATGGCTTCAGAAAGCCTTTAAGGATTTAACCTTATGCCCTAGCTGATGACACAGATGATTGCACAATTTCCTTTGCAGCACGTTAAAGCTGGATGATGACACAGAAAGCCTTCAAGGCTTTAACCTTAATTTCATCAACCAAGTGCCAAACACTCACTAAGGTACCTCAAGCGACAACCCAACTTCAAGGGTAGTAAAATACCTCTCAAAACCTTACAAGCCCAACAACTTGTCTTGCTTCTCCTAACAAATTGTTGAGTACGAGTTTCAAACCCAGATAAAGATGCCATCACGGTACTGAAGACTACCTCCAAATCTTCGTCGGGACTGCAAGAATTGAAAAATGACCCAACTCCGAATGTTGTCTCATGTTCAGGTAAACCCTTGAAGGGTCTTCGCGCATATCGTTCAATGACCTTCCTGGACGAAGCGTTCAGACCTTTGACGATCTTAGCAAAAGTTCCCTATAAAAACATGGGTATGTTAAGGACGCCACGATAATCTTCCAGATCAAACAACGTGATGATGAAAGTCTCAGAGACTTCATCGAAAGTTACAAGAAGGAAGGTTTAACTTACACCGATGAAAAGATTAGGGTTGCAGGGTTCATGAATGCTATAAATTCCAAATATCTCACAAGAGACTTCAATAAATGCCTGCCCAAAACCCTTGAAGAAACACTCGAAAGGGCTGAAGCCCACATTCGAGGAGAATAAGCTGTAGACATCAAAGAACAAAATAAAAGACTCTTAACTGGAGCTTCCAGTATGGCTCTTATGACAAACAGTTCAAAGGTTCAGATTCCAGAAGGCCTGAAGGCCGGAACCCTCCAAGCCAAGAAAAAACCATAAACTTTACAGCCTTAACCAAGGCTACATAAGAGATCTTGGCAACCGAAGAGGTAAAACACAGCTTCCGCCCTCCTCAACCTTTGTTAAAAAACAAAAGATTGGAAAAATCAAGCCAGTATTGTGAGTTTCACGAATAGAAAGGTCACCATACCAATAATTGCTTCCAACCCAAAAAGAGGATCGAAAAAGCCGTCAAGTCCGAACTGGCTCACTTGGTTAAAGGGGTCAAGGACAAAATGGTTGAAGAATAAAAGTAGGAAATGAACATGGTCGACCTTGAAAACAATGCTTTAACCCTCTCAGCTGATGAAAAGCTTGAAACGCTTTAACCCTCTCAACGACGATGAGCGTTTAAAGCTTCAACAGTCTGAATCCTCCATCGAAGGTATCGCAGACATACCTGCCAAGCCTTTAGGCCAAATAACCCCTAATGTTTATTCAGCGAAAGAACAAAGGGACGAACCGAACAACTCACTTTTGCGGTGATCAATATCCCTTCCAACTATAATATCATCATAGGAAGGCCATGGCAAAGTGTGTTCAGAATGACAGTTTCAGTTGGCCAAGGCGCTGTGAAGTTTCTCATTGAAAAAGGGATAACAACCCTTCAACCTACCCAAGAAGCTTTTGTGGTTGAAGGGGAAAGCTCAAGAAAGGACGAAGACGATATACAAGGGTTGGACATAAACCCAAAATATCCTCAACAGGGAATAAGGGTAAACACTAACCTTTCCAATGAAACCCTCTCATACCTTGAAAAGCTGCCCTTGCACTATGTATTTGCTTGATGCCCCGAAGATATGACCGGCATCCCTCGTAACAGTGTTGAAACATGAGTTATGGATCCCACCTGATGTTAAGCCCATTGTACAAAAGAAACGGAGTCAAGCCCCTAAAAGAAGCCTTGCATAATGCCAAAAGATGGAAGAGCCTGTTCTAGCCGGAACCCTTCGAGAGGTCAAGTATCAATCATGGGTGGCCAATCCGGTAATGGTTTAAAAACCTGACAAGTCCTGGAGAATGTATATCGATTTTAAAGACTTGGACAAAGCATGCCTAAAGGATTGCTACCCGCTGCCCTAGATAGACCTCAAGGTTAACTCACTCACAGGCTTCCGTTCAAGTGTTTTCTTGACGCCTAAAAGGGTTACCATTGATCCTAACAATAATAAAAATAAAAGATGAAGAAAAATCCACATTTCACACTGATAAAGGTATATCTTGCTATCAAAAAAATGCCTTTTGATTTAAGAAATGCAGGTGCCACTTATCAACGTCTGGTTAACAAAGCGTTTGCTGGAAAAATCGGCAAGAACATAGAAGCTTATATTGAAGATTTGATGATCAAGAGCAAAACGGAATACCAAAGGCTCAATGACATACAAGAAACCTTCCAAACCTCGAGAAAGATAAACATGAAAGCTTAATCCAGTCAAGTGCTCGTTTGTAGGACATATCATGGGGAAACAAAGCATAAAAGCCAACCCTCGAGGGATATGCTAACAAGAAAGACTTCGATGGAAAGCTTACAGCTTTGAAGCGTTTTACCTCAAAAGGAAGCCTTCAACCAAATAAAGCAACACTTGGCTTCACTCCCAGCCATTTTGGCTCCGGAAACGGGAGGAATGACCTCTATCTTCCTTTCGATTGCTGAAAATACCATAAGTACGGCTCTGATCATTGAACGAAACAAAGTTCAGATACCCGTTTACTTTTTCAAAACTTCAAAATTAGCAGAAATCAAATATTCTTCTTAAAAAAAACTTGCTCTAGCCCTAGTCCAAACGGCTAGAAGGCTTCGAAGGTACTTTCAGTCACACCCGATACAAGTGATCATTGACTAACCAATTAAGAATGTGCTTGAAAAACAAGAAAATTTCGGATGATTAGCCAAATGAGTTGTGAAACTAGGTGAACACAAAATCACATATGTCCTGAGAAAAGTTGTCAAAGCTTAAATCTTGGCTGACTTCATCTTGCAAGTCCCTAAAGAAGCCATAACAGAAGTTAATACAACTGCAGCTGAACTCTCCAACCTTGATACCTGGAAGCTCTTTACCGACGAAGCTTCCAGCATTGAAGGGTCAGGAGCATGGCTAGTTCTAATTGATCCTAACGAATCGTAATTCACGTATGCCCTTCGTCTTGAATTTCAGACTACAAACAACAAAGCTGAGTGTGAAGCATTGATTGCTGGGCTCAAGCTTGCAAAATATGGGTGTCAAAAGGCTTCAAGTCTTCACAGACTCGTTGCTTATTTCAAACCAAATAAGTGACAACTACATAGCCAAAGAAATAGGGGTTCAAAAGCTTCAAGTCCTTACAGACTCTCTCAAGCTAAGACAATAACAGCTACATAGCAAAAGAACCCAACATGTATTAGTACCGAGAGAAATCAAAGGAATTGATGAACACATTTGAAACATTTTCCATAGAAAAAGTTCCAAGATCTCAAAACAAGAGAACTCATGCACTAAGCAAACTTGTATCTGCTACGTTTGCCCACCTCACCAAGAAGGTACTAATTGAGGTGTTAAAAACCTTATCCATCCAAAGACTTGAGGATCAAGATGTGATCACTAAAAAAGGGCCAAATTGGATGACTCCTGTTGACGCAACAAATGCAAGACCAATGGTAGTAGCTGGGTTGATTAGGCAAAAGGGTTGAGGGGTTCAACTTTGCCTAACGCAGGTCGCGGGGCCCCCCCACGTTTGCAAGACGTGGAAGGAGGTTTACTAGTTTGTTGTTGTTATTTGCTGAAGATTCCTTCTCTGAGATGTACTCAGATTCGGAAGTGGGAGCAAATGGAATGTGTGTGGTCGATGTGAAAAGGAGTGACTTGTATGTAAGCAAGTACTCCACACGAATGACCAGCGATTGGAGAATCAGAACTGGCCAGGAGATGTTTTCTGAAGTAAATGAAGTGTCAATTTATAAGAGAAGACATCTCCCGAAGTAGAATGTATTAGACTAGTAACCTTGCTTGCAGTGGAGGGTTTCCCCTTTCGGGGGTTAAAGGCTTTTGACCCCTGGGTAATAGCGTGCATTGTGTAGACCTGCTTTGCTTTTGCGGCTATGGGTTGGTGAAGCGATCTCCGGATGTGACTGGCCACTGTTTCCACCTCGCTTTTCCCATCTCGCAGCTTTTTAACCATTGAACCGTTTAACCATTTGAGCATTTACATATTTAGTCACTTTATTTAGTCTTGGGCTACCCCCGTCATCAGCCCCCCAAGTCAGAGGTTTTTAGGTAATGAGCTCAAAGACTTCTGACTTTTGTGCATGTATTTTATTGCTTGAAGGTTTCGAGGGTTCGTTGTTTGAAGGCTTGAAAGGTTGAAGGCAGTTAATATTTGAATTTTAAATAACTGACGATTGATTTGATTGGTGTGTGGCAGTTTGATAGGGTGGCAGCTTTGCAGAAGTTACTTTTTGCCATTATTGCCCCTATTGTAGGTTTTCATTTATTTTATATCTGCAAATTCTATCCATATTATTCATAATCTTTCCAAGTTTCTGCCATTTCCTTCCTTCTCTAAGGTTAGTTTCGGTTTCCTTTACACCTTGTATTCTTCATTTTCTGTTTTTCAAAAATGGGTGCTCGTAAGGACTTAGCAAAATCATTTTCTCGGTTAACACAAGAGGAGGTAGATTTATTTTGTATGGAATATGGTATTGATAGAAAATTTAACCCAACTGCTCCTGCTTGTGATGTTCCTGTTGATAAACCGAACCCTGGTTCGATTGCCCTTTACTGCCGTCATTTTCAATGGTCGAATCTTCGTTATCCCTTTTCATTTTTTGTTTTGAACTTGTTGGAGTATTATCGGGTTTCTTTTGGGCAAGTTCATCCGAAGGGGATGGCTAGGGTTTTGCATTTTGAAGTTTTGTGTCGTGCTCTTGGATATGATCCTTCCTTGTTGCTCTTTCGACGGTTTTTCCGTTTGGCCAAGAATGGCGACTGGTTCACCTTTGAAACATCAAAGGTTGATACTTGCCTCATCTCGTCCATGGTTACAACACTTGGGACCTGGAAGGATCGCTTTTTCTGGGTTTCCGAGTCTATTGTTCCCTTCAAGATGGTGTGGAGGCATCCGGATGCTGTTTTCAATGATCCGGAGCCCTCTGAATCTAAATTGAATGATGCTTTTCTTACAGCCATTCGGGGGTGCCCTTCGAGGGTTCGTCCCTTCCCGGAACATTTGTTAGTTCTTTTAGGGGTTAGTAACATTTGGGGGAAAGCCGATCGGGATCCGGTACTAATGAGAAATGGCGTGGGTATGCATTTCCCTTTTTGCCCTTTTTGCATTTATTCTGACTTATGACTTATTTGCTTTTGTTTTGTTTTTTTTTTGTAGTCATGTCTGCTTTGGATTTTATCAAAAGTGATGATACTTCTGATGTTGTGTTTGATGATGCTCCGTCTGTTCCTGGTGAGAATGTTGTTGTTAGAACTGCTGAGCAAAGGTTTGAGGGCACAGGTTATGCTAGTGTTGCCAATGTCAAGGGTTTTTCTAAGTCCAACGTTCCCAAGTCTTCGACCCGCCGATCTTCTCGTCGGTTGTTGAAAGCTGGTCCTCAATCCACTTCTACTGAACCAGTGTACTTGAGTGATGATATTGAAGTTTCGGAAGATCAAGGTGGTGAAGCAGGTGCTGAGAAGGATAAAGAATTAGTTGTTCATGGTAAAAAGGTTCCAGGCAAGAAGGTTGTTGCCACCCCTGTTCAGGAGTCTTCAAGCAGGGACGTTGAAGGGTTAGATCCGGATGGGATTTATGTGCCTACTTGGTTAGTGAAAAATGATGACACCTTCAAAGATGCTGCTGTTTGTGAAGATGCTCTTAGTCACCTTGCTCCTCCTTCAGTGCACAAGACCATTGCTGGGATGGATGATGACTTGACGTTGTCTCGGATAGTTTTGAGTACTTGCAACCTTGCTGCTATGCTTCCTCAAGGTATTTCCCGTTTTCGTCAAAGGATGCAGGAATACGAGGAATTTTCCAAGAAGAAGGATAAGATGAAATCCTCGATGGCCTCGATGAAAAAGGAAATAGCTGGTTTTGCCGAGAAAGAAGCAGCATGGCAGAAGGAGGTTAGTGACTTGAGGAAGATGCATGAGATTGAGATGGGTGATTTGAAAAAGAGTTTTGAGGCTAACTTGTTGAAGTTAAAAGCTGACCGGGAGACTTTGGCTGTTCAGCAACAGGCTTTTCGTGAGGAGAAAGAGGGGTTGAAGGCTTCAGTTGCTCGTTCTACCGCTGACAATCAGTGGTTAATTGAGCATGGTTTCCAGCAGGTTGTTACTTATCTTTTACATTCCAAGGAGTTCAATTCTGCCCTTGGTGATGTTTATACTAAGCTCCTCAACCTGGGGAAACACCAAGGCCTCATTGCTGGTTACAAGCTTCATGAATCTGACCATCCTTTGGAGAAGTCACCTCTATTTCGTCTCGAGGCTTCTGATGTTTTTAAAGGCACCGTTGAGCAAATGGAGAAACTGACCTATCCTTACATCCATCAGGTTTCTGGTTGTTTTGGTAAGCCTCTTACTGTGTTGCAGGACTTGAAACCGGAGGGCCTAAATGAAAAAGTTTGTGCCGAAATCTTGAGTTCTCTTTCAAGGAAGAGATCCTATTCGGGGGATAGTGATGATACCCTTTCAGGTCAGCCGGACGTTCCTAAGGATGCAAGCTTGGAGGCTTCAGCGGCAGGGGGTGATGGATGTTTAAAGACTAAGAAGCTGAAGAAAACAAAGAAGACCAAGGGTGAAGGTTCTTCAGTTTCCAAGTCTGTTGATTCTTAATTCGTAGCTTTCTTAGCACTAAAAACAACTTATGGTTTGTAATCTTTAAACAATATTAGGTTTTCAGGGACCCTTAAGGTTCCTGTTGGTTGTGTTGAAGGCCTGTGTGGCCGTTTGAACAATTGTTAGGTTTGCAAGTCACTAGGACTTGCCTTAACTTATGTTTGGAAGTCCTTTAGGGCTTTCTATGGTATGGTATGATATTTTAACTTTCTTATTTATGTTATGTGTTTAGACTTGTGTCTGCTTTTGTTAAGGCAATATGTTTGGCTTTAACCTTCCAAGCCTTTTGGCTGTCTATTAGTAGGTTGAAGCCTTTAAGGTTTCGAGTTGTTGCTCGAGTGGCTTGAAGCCTTGAAGGCTTCTTAGATTTGTGGCCTGATTTGGTTTGTATCTTTGTGTTTTTTGTGACAACTCGACCTTTCGACTTTAAATGCACGTTGACTTTGACTGTGGACTTTGACTGATTAGTCGTTTGACTCGTTTGACTTGTAATTTGTACGTTGTGATAAATGAAAGTGTTTCGTGATTGCTTGATTATGTGTTAGTGTGATAAGCTTAATTGTAAAACCCGAATTGGATAAAGCCCACTAACCCGTTAAGGACCTGACGAATCATATGTGATTCGCCACACAACATCTCAACGAATCAGAATTGTGATTCGCCAAGAACCATTCGACGAAACAGGAAACCTGTTTCGCCAATCCTGTTTCGCCGGCCCAACCAGTTTCGCCAAAGCCCAGTTCGGGCCCATTATGCTACGTAATATTATGCCGGACCCTCTGTTCATTTGTCACTTTAGCAAACAGAAAACCCTAGAACACCCTCTGTGAAACGGCGACCTTGAGGCCCTAGATCAATCCCATTCTTGCTCTCATTTATTGCGGTTAGTGTTTAACTCTTTCATGATTGTTAGTTTGATATCCTTATAAACTGTTAATCAAAAATATGATCCGTTGATGTTATGCAATGCTAGACCTTATGTTGAATCCCTTGATGATTGTTGATGATGATCACTATGCATGATATTGAAAACCTTAAACACTACTCGAATTATATGGTGACATGGTACTAAATCTGCAAATGTTTAGGGTTCAGGATGTTGTAGCCTTGATTAGATTATTGATTCCTGATAGATTGATTTATGTGTTAAAAACCGTAAATTGTGTGTGTAGACTAGTTGATGTATAGTAAAGATCAATTGATGTTAACGAAAGATTTTGCCTGGTTCTGTATGATAATGATTCTGTGTGATGTTGATGTTACGGCTGTAGATGATTAGGGTTTCTGTGATGATTGCGTAACTGACATGTTGACGTAACTGCTGCTTAACGAATGTGAATGTTTGACGAATTGGAAGTCTTGGCGAAACAGAATGTGTTTCGCCAAGGATGTCGACGAATTAGAAAATGTGTTTCGCCAAAGGTCCTTAACGAAATAGAATGATGATTCGTCAAAGGGTAGTTGATGAAACACATTGTGTTTCGTCAACCTCTGTTTCGCCAACTTGGATAACCTGCACAGTAAACTGATTTAATTCTGTTAAGTGTTAACTGAGTTAACTAACTGATGTTAAACACTATGCATGACTTGTGTGATGTTGATTAGTGATGTGTACTACTTGGTGATCATTGATTATGCTTATACGTGAACCGTATGAATTCAAACTGACTGTGTACGTGCATACTCTAGGACGTGATTGATTTACTTTGAGCACATACTTAGCATACCGAGCAAACCAAGGTGAGTTCACACAGCCAAGGCATGGGTTCCCAGGTGGGAATGGGATTTGTTGGATTATTGTACATACTCAGCTGATAGAACCGAACGATAAGATACGACTAGACTAGTAACACTTATTGAACTGATCTTCGCACACCTGCCAAGGGTTGGCCGCGATATTATGACTGACTTCGCACACCTGCCTTTGGAAGGCCGCGAACTAAACTTACTAACATCTTCGCACACCTGCCTGGTAGGCCGCGATACAAATAAACCTAGTCTAGAATACTTGGGAGGAACGTCCCCTAATATCTTCGCATACCTGCCTGGGAGGCCGCGATGGAAATACGATATATGCTATAACGAACGAACTTACTACTCACACTATACTATTACTGAACTGTGAACTCGCTCAACTAGTTGTTGACTCTCTACTGCATGCCTTGCAGGACCTTAGGTACTTATGGAGCTTGCACAAGGAAGGAGCAGGTCGTTGTGGGCAATGGATCATGAATACTATGTTTAACGTTTCGAATATTTGAACTTATGATTTACTTTGGGATTACATATTTATGCTTCCGCTATTGATACTATGTTTGGTTTAGAACATCAATCGTATTGATTTGGGTTTTTCGAATTATCTTATTTATATTATGCTATGTTCAATATGATTGATGGCATGATCCTGGTCATGTCACGCCTCCAAGCGGTGGTACTCCGCGTGTGGGATTTTGGGGGTGTGACATTTTTTGTCCAAATGATTTTGTTCTTTCAGATTCTCTTTGTGACTTTGTCTTTGTCCAGTTTGTGCTGCCCTTATGTTTGTTATACCTAAAAAGGTTCAGTGCTGCAGACACTTAGCCTTGGTACTTTAACAAGAAGATCTAGCACCTATCCTTTTTATTATTTCTTTGGTTTTCACTTGAATTTTTCAAGCCTTTTTGTTGATTATATTTTTAAGGCTTAGGGAACATTTGGTGTAGGCTGTTCATACCCGTCTATGAGACAATTTTAGGTTTTCTTAATAAGTCTCTTGGAGTTGTATTGATTTAGGAACTCACCCCTTATATAGGTCCATTCAACCCTTGAACCTATTGAGCGATGTGGCCTGGGAGCTCATCCCCTTACATGGCCCTTGCCATGGAGTTTTTTGCTAGGTTCTCAACCTGAACTTAGGATAGAAAGACAAGTTTGATAAAGCAACTTCATTCATTTCAGCCATACTTGCTTTTTAGAAAACATATTCATAATTCTGCTTGGAATACATTTTGATACAAACCAAACTTTCATGTTTAAACATGGAACCTTTTTAGGGTTTTGCCGTTCCAATGCCTTGGAAGCCTTTTGCCTTCTGAGTCAGCCAGCTTGTAGGATCCACCTTTGTGTGCTTCAAGGATGGTGTATGGGCCTTCCCATTACATTGCTCTCAACGATCCACAACGACGCTTCGCTCCACGTGCAAGACTCGACATCCTAGGTAATAAGGTTTATGTTTATTACCTGCTTGCTAGAACTGCTTAGAACTTTGCTCGTAGTATGCTAGATTACATTGCTTACTATACGTCGTTACATGAGAACCCCTATGTGCTTACAGTCTTCTGTCATCGCTCTATTCGCGAACCTCTCTAACTCATGTTGCATTTGCTATGAAGATCATGTCTGGACGAATTAACATGACTCAAGCCCAGCTAGAGGCTCTCGTTCAAGCTCAAGTTGCTGCGGCACTTGCAGCTGCTCAAGCAGGTAGTATACCCTGCAGTATAGACTCACACTAGGATCTTTAGATCCTACATTAACTCTCGTATTTAACTTTGTCCTATTCGTACACAATAGGTCAACACGCACAGCAACCTGTCTGCACTTTCAAGAACTTCATGGTCTGTCGTCCAAGCACTTTCAGTGGCACCGAGGGGGCAGTGGGACTCCTCCATTGGTTTGAGAAACTAGAGTCAGTGTTTGAAATGTGCGAATGCCCTGAGGCTCGCAGGGTCAAGTATGCCACCGGCACGTTGGAAGGGATTGCGCTCACCTGGTGGAACGCGCAAGTACAGATCCTAGGGTTGGCAGCTGCTAACGCCACACCTTGGGAGGATTTCAAGGAATTGATTAAACGAGAGTACTGCACACGAGACGACATTCACAAGTTGGAGAATGAGCTATACCACTTGAAGATGACGGGGTCAGAGATTGAGGCTTACACGAAACGATCAAATGAACTGGCTATCTTATGTCCAACGATGGTGGACCCTCCAGTCAAGCGCATTGAGTTGTATCTCAAGGGGCTTGCGCCAGAGATTCAGAGCCACGTAACATCGGCTAACCTCAACAACATCCAAGACATTCAGCGTCTTGCTCACCGACTCACCGATCAGGCAGTGGATCAGAACAAGCTGCCAAAACGCATCAGTGCTACCACTACTGCTACTACTACTCCAGCTACTACTTCTGCCACACCCAACGAGAACAAAAGAAAGTGGGATGGGGATTCCAGCAGGGGATCAGTATCTGTTCAGTCCCAAACACAGCAGCGTCGCACCAACGACTACCAGAGTCCGAATCAGCAATCATCAGGTAGTCAGGGGCAGAGTGGATATCGGGGAATCCACCCGTGGTGTAATAGGTGCAGCAAACACCACAGTGGGAGATGTCGTAGGGAACGTTGTCAAAGATGCCTTAAGCCGGGTCACGAGGCAAAGGATTGTAGAAGCTCACGGCCAGCAAATCAGAACCAGCAACTCCCACCGCCAGCTCCACAGAACCAGCAGCAGCAGCCACAGCGTGGAAACCGGGGATGTTTCCAGTGTGGGGCTGAAGGTCACTACAAAAGCGATTGCCCTCAACTGAACCAGAACCAGAATCGCAACAACAAACAGGGCAACGGGAACAACCACAACAACAACGGGGGAAACAACAATGGGAACGAAGCTCGGGGTCGTGCTTTTGTGCTAGGTCGGGGTGACGCAGTGAATGATCCCAATGTGGTTATGGGTAAGTTTCTTCTCGACGATATTTATGTTACTGTCTTATTTGATTCGGGTGCTGATACAAGCTATATGTCTTTGAAAATGAGTAAATTGTTAAAACGTACACCAACACCCCTAAACACCAAACACGTCGTAGAACTAGCCAATGGTAAAAGTGTAGAAGTCGCACACGTAATCAAGGGTTGTAGCATCATTTTAACTGGTCAGACCTTCTCGATTGATCTTATACCCATAGTTTTGGGTAGTTTCGACGTCGTTATCGGTATGGATTGGTTATCCCAACATCACGCAGAGATTTTATGCAAGGAAAAGATCATTCGTATTCCTCGCTCCAATCAGGAACCTCTCGAAGTTCAAGGCGACAAGAGTGGTGCTGTGGTTGGCATCATCTCTTTCTTAAAGGCGCAGAAATGTTTACGAAAGGGGCACACTGCAATTCTGGCACTTGTCACTGACGCATCAGCAAAGGAAAAGAAGCTGGAGGATATTCCAGTTATACGTGACTTTCCTCAGGTGTTTCCTGAAGATTTACCCGGTTTACCGCCTCATCGCCAAGTCGAATTCCAGATTGAGTTAGCTCCTGGAGCAGCACCAATAGCTCGCGCACCGTATCGTTTAGCTCCAACCGAACTGGAAGAACTGTCGAAGCAGTTGCAAGAGCTCTTGGAAAAGGGCTTTATTCGTCCAAGCTCATCGCCTTGGGGAGCTCCAGTACTTTTCGTGAAAAAGAAGGATGGCACTTTCAGGATGTGCATCGACTACCGTGAACTGAACAAGGTGACGGTGAAGAACCGTTATCCTCTTCCACGCATAGATGACTTATTCGACCAGTTGCAAGGGTCGAGTTATTACTCCAAGATAGACTTGAGGTCTGGTTATCATCAGCTGAGAGTCCGGGATGAGGACGTCTCCAAGACAGCATTCAGAACTCGCTACGATCACTACGAGTTTCTCGTCATGCCATTTGGGTTAACGAACGCGCCTGCCGTATTTATGGATCTTATGAACAGGGTGTGCAAACCATATCTAGACAAGTTCGTCATCGTTTTCATCGACGACATTCTGATTTACTCCAAGAGTCAGGAGGAGCACGAGCAGCACCTACGATTGATTTTGGAACTTCTTCGAAAGGAGCAATTGTACGCCAAGTTTTCGAAATGTGACTTCTGGCTTCGTGAAGTCCACTTCTTAGGCCATGTGGTGAACAGGGATGGGATTCATGTTGATCCATCCAAGGTAGATTCGATCAGGAACTGGCCTGCACCGCGTACACCAATGGAAATACGCCAATTCTTGGGTTTGGCGGGTTACTACAGACGATTCATAAAAGACTTCTCCAAGATCGCACAGCCTCTTACGCTACTGACACAGAAGGGTGTCACCTATCGCTGGGGAGAGCCCCAGGAGACCGCTTTTCAGTACCTAAAGGATAGGCTTTGCAGCGCACCTATTCTCTCACTACCAGAGGGCACAGATGATTTTGTGGTTTATTGTGACGCATCGATACAGGGACTTGGTTGTGTATTGATGCAACGGGATAAAGTTATTGCCTACGCTTCGCGACAACTTAAGATTCACGAACAGAACTACACGACGCACGATTTAGAGCTGGGAGCTGTTGTTTTCGCGCTTAAGATATGGCGACACTACCTGTACGATACCAGGTGCACGATTTACACCGATCACAGGAGTCTCGAGCATATCCTTAAGCAAAAGGATTTGAACATGCGTCAACGAAGATGGGTTGAACTTCTGAACGATTACGAATGCGCCATCAAGTACCATCCAGGCAAGGCCAATGTTGTGGCTGATGCCCTCAGTCGGAAAGACACTTTACCTAGGCGTGTACGAGCCTTGCAGCTCACCATTCAGTCCAGTCTTCCTGCACAGATACGAACTGCCCAGATAGAAGCTTTAAAACCCGAAAACGTCAAGGCTGAAGCCTTACGCGGCTCAAGGCAACGAATGGAACAGAAGGAAGACGACGCCTACTATGTAACGAGGCGTATTTGGGTCCCACTTTATGGCGGTTTACGAGAGCTTGTGATGGACGAAGCACACAAGTCTCGCTACTCGGTACATCCAGGGTCGGACAAAATGTACCACGACATCAGAACTACTTATTGGTGGCCTAGTATGAAGGCCCACATCGCTACCTACGTCGGCAAGTGTTTGACATGTGCAAGGGTCAAAGTGGAGTATCAGAAACCAGCGGGTCTACTTCAGCAACCCAGGATACCACAGTGGAAATGGGAAGAAATTTCCATGGATTTTGTTACAGGCCTACCAAGATCCCAGCGGGGGAATGATACCATATGAGTGATCGTGGATCGACTCACCAAGTCTGCACACTTCCTGGCTATTAAGGAAACGGATAAGTTCTCCACTCTCGCAGACATCTATCTTAAAGAAGTTGTTTCAAGGCACGGGGTGCCCACCTCCATCATTTCGGATCGGGATGCACGATTCACGTCAGAACTATGGCAATCGATGCACAAATCTTTCGGCTCATGGTTAGACATGAGCACAGCATATCACCCTCAGACGGATGGGCAGTCTGAGCGAACGATCCAAACTCTTGAAGACATGCTTCGGGCATGTGTTATTGATTTCGGAAACGGCTGGGAAAAGCACCTCCCTTTGGTGGAGTTCTCATACAATAACAGTTATCACACCAGCATACAAGCCGCTCCGTTCGAAGAATTGTACGGGCGTAAATGCCGGTCACCTCTCTGTTGGGCAGAGGTGGGGGATAGTCAGATTACGGGTCCAGAGATTGTAGTGGACGCCACAGAAAAGATTGCACAGATACGACAACGCATGGCGGCAGCACGTGACCGTCAGAAAGCTTATGCGAATAAGCGTAGGAAGCCATTGGAATTTCAGGTCGGGGACCGGGTTTTACTAAAAGTCTCACCCTGGAAGGGTGTGGTACGTTTTGGCAAACGGGGCAAACTAAATCCGCGATATGTCGGACCAATCGAGATCATAGAAAGGATAGGCAAAGTAGCCTATAGACTGAACCTACCAGCTGAACTCGGGGCAGTTCACAATGTCTTTCACGTGTCGAATCTGAAGAAGTGCCTATCAGATGAGACCCTCATCGTTCCTTTTAAGGAACTCACTATCGAGGAGCGGTTGCAGTTCGTCGAGGAGCCAGTTGAAATCACGGACCGGGATGTTAAGGTCCTCAAAAACAAGAGAATCCCTCTTGTTCGAGTTCGTTGGAACTCCCGTCGTGGCCCAGAGTACACCTGGGAACGCGAAGACCAGATGACAGAAAAGTATCCCCAGTTATTCGGAACCAATACAACCACTGCTGAGGCTGAAGCTACTACCACGGAATTTCGGGACGAAATTCCAGATCAACGGGGGGAGGATGTGACACCCCAGGAAAACCAGTGAACGACGCAACCTATCTAGCTTCCTCAGTAAGTACGTACCAAATTTCGGGACGAAATTTCTTTTAAGTTGGGGATAATGTGACAACTCGACCTTTCGACTTTAAATGCACGTTGACTTTGACTGTGGACTTTGACTGATTAGTCGTTTGACTCGTTTGACTTGTAATGTGTACGTTGTGATAAATGAAAGTGTTTCGTGATTGCTTGATTATGTGTTAGTGTGATAAGCTTAATTGTAAAACCCGAATTGGATAAAGCCCACTAGCCCGTTAAGGACCCGACGAATCATATGTGATTCGCCACACAACATCTCAACGAATTAGAATTGTGATTCGCCAAGAACCATTCGACGAAACAGGAAACCTGTTTCGCCAATCCTGTTTCGCCGGCCCAACCAGTTTCACCAAAGCCCAGTTCGGGCCCATTATGCTACGTAATATTATGCCGGACCCTCTG
Source organism: Helianthus annuus (assembly GCF_002127325.2). Lineage (NCBI taxonomy): Eukaryota > Viridiplantae > Streptophyta > Magnoliopsida > Asterales > Asteraceae > Helianthus > Helianthus annuus. The sequence goes on along the minus strand of NC_035439.2, from coordinate 31,653,289 downwards.
TTCATTTGTCACTTTAGCAAACAGAAAACCCTAGAACACCCTCTGTGAAACGGCGACCTTGAGGCCCTAGATCAATCTCGTTCTTGCTCTCATTTATTGCGGTTAGTGTTTAACTCTTTCATGATTGTTAGTTTGATATCCTTATAAACTGTTAATCAAAAAGTATGATCCGTTGATGTTATGCAATGCTAGACCTTATGTTGAATCCCTTGATGATTGTTGATGATGATCACTATGCATGATATTGAAAACCGTAAACACTACTCGAATTATATGGTGACATGGTACTAAATCTACAAATGTTTAGGGTTCAGGATGTTGTAGCCTTGATTAGATTATTGATTCCTGATAGATTGATTTATGTGTTAAAAACCGTAAATTGTGTGTGTAGACTAGTTGATGTATAGTAAAGATCAATTGATGTTAACGAAAGATTTTGCCTGGTTCCGTATGATAATGATTCTGTGTGATGTTGATGTTACGGCTGTAGATGATTAGGGTTTCTGTGATGATTGCGTAACTGACATGTTGACGTAAGTGCTGCTTAACGAATGTGAATGTTTGACGAATTGGAAGTCTTGGCGAAACAGAATGTGTTTCGCCAAGGATGTCGACGAATTAGAAAATGTGTTTCGCCAAAGGTCCTTAACGAAATAGAATGATGATTCGTAAAAGGGTAGTTGACGAAACACATTGTGTTTCGTCAACCTCTGTTTCGCCAACTTGGATAACCTGCACAGTAAACTGATTTAATTCTGTTAAGTGTTAACTGAGTTAACTAACTGATGTTAAACACTATGCATGACTTGTGTGATGTTGATTAGTGATGTGTACTACTTGGTGATCATTGATTATGCTTATACGTGAACCGTATGAATTCAAACTGATTGTGTACGTGCATACTCTAGGACGTGATTGATTTACTTTAAGCACATACTTAGCATACCGAGCAAACCAAGGTGAGTTCACACAGCCAAGGCATGGGTTCCCGGGTGGGAATGGGATTTGTTGGATTATTGTACATACTCAGCTGATAGAACCGAACAATAAGATACGACTAGACTAGTAACACTTATTGAACTGATCTTCGCACACCTGCCAAGGGTTGGCCGCGATATTATGACTGACTTCGCACACCTGCCTTTGGAAGGCCGCGAACTAAACTTACTAACATCTTCGCACACCTGCCTGGTAGGCCGCGATACAAATAAACCTAGTCTAGAATACTTGGGAGGAACGTCCCCTAATATCTTCGCATACCTGCCTGGGAGGCCGCGATGGAAATACGATATATGCTATAACGAACGAACTTACTACTCACACTATACTATTACTGAACTGTGAACTCGCTCAACTAGTTGTTGACTCTCTGCTGCATGCCTTGCAGGACCTTAGGTACTTATGGAGCTTGCACAAGGAAGGAGCAGGTTGTTGTGGGCAATGGATCATGAATACTATGTTTAACGTTTCGAATATTTGAACTTATGATTTACTTTGGGATTACATATTTATGCTTCCGCTATTGATACTATGTTTGGTTTAGAACATCAATCGTATTGATTTGGGTTTTTCGAATTATCTTATTTATATTATGCTATGTTCAATATGATTGATGGCATGATCCTGGTCATGTCACGCCTCCAAGCGGTGGTACTCCGCGTGTGGGATTTTGGGGGTGTGACATTTTTTGTCCAAATGATTTTGTTCTTTCAGATTCTCTTTGTGACTTTGTCTTTGTCCAGTTTGTGCTGCCCTTATGTTTGTTATACCTAAAAAGGTTCAGTGCTGCAGACACTTAGCCTTGGTACTTTAACAAGAAGATCTAGCACCTATCCTTTTTATTATTTCTTTGGTTTTCACTTGAATTTTTCAAGCCTTTTTGTTGATTATATTTTTAAGGCTTAGGGAACATTTGGTGTAGGCTGTTCATACCCGTCTATGAGACAATTTTAGGTTTTCTTAATAAGTCTCTTGGAGTTGTATTGATTTAGGAACTCACCCCTTATATAGGTCCATTCAACCCTTGAACCTATTGAGCGATGTGGCCTGGGAGCTCATCCCCTTACATGGCCCTTGCCATGGAGTTTTTTGCTAGGTTCTCAACCTGAACTTAGGATAGAAAGACAAGTTTGATAAAGCAACTTCATTCATTTCAGCCATACTTACTTTTTACAAAAGATATTCATAATTCTGCTTGGAATACATTTTGATACAAACCAAACTTTCATGTTTAAACATGGAACCTTTTTAGGGTTTTGCCGTTCCAATGCCTTGGAAGCCTTTTGCCTTCTGAGTCAGCCAGCTTGTAGGATCCACCTTTGTGTGCTTCAAGGATGGTGTATGGGCCTTCCCATTTGGGCCGAGCTTTCCTTGATTTTCTTTCTTGCTGGCTTCGTTGTTTCTGAGGACCAGGTCCCCTGGCTTGAAACGTTCGTTCTTAACTTTTTTGTTGTAGTAAGCTTCCATCTGTTGCTTGTATTTGGCCTCTTGAATTGCGGCTTGATCTCTTGCTTCCTCTAGGAGTTGTAAATTCAACATGATCTCTTTTTGGTTTGTTTCAGGATTCATGTTGACAATTCTTTGGGTTACAACTCCTATCTCAGTGGGGATCACAGCTTCAGATCCGAATACCAAGCTATAAGGTGTTTTCTTATGGCTTGTTTTTTCGGTTGTTCTAATTGCCCATAGAACACTAGGCAATACTTCAAGCCAGTTGTTTTCGTATCTTCCCAATCTTGTCTTGATGCCTTCTACTATGCTTCTATTTGTTCTTTCCACCTGACCGTTTGATTGCGGATAAGCCACTAAGCAAAGGACCTGATCGATTTTGTATTCCTTGCACCAAGTGCTGAAAGGCTTCTCAGCAAATTGTCTTCCGTTGTTAGTGACAAGTACTCCCGGCAATCCATAACGGCAAATGATGTTTTCCCAAACAAAGTCAATGACCTGTTTTCCCGTGATTTTGGCAAGTGGTTTGACTTCGGGCCATTTGGTGAAGTAATCTACTGCCACCAGTAAGAATTTTACTCCCCTTTTGCTTGGGGGAAATGGACCAACAATGTCCATCCCCCATTTGTGGAATGGCCATGCCGAGGTTATTGGGACTAAGTCATGCTTGGGACTTCCTGGAATTGGTGCATGAATTTGACAAGCATCACATTTCTTCAATTCTTCGGTTGTATCACGGTGCATTGATGGCCAGAAATATCCATGGTTCATGAGCTTTGCAACCACCGACCGAGCGCCGAAGTGGGCTCCGCACACACCTTCATGAATTTCTTTGATCAAGTACTTACTTTGCTCCGGACCGACACATCTTAACAAGGGAGCAAGGTAACTCTTTTTGTAAAGGGTTTCTCCTTGTAGTACGTATTGCCTTGCCTTGATCTCAACCCTTTTAGCTTATACTTGATCATTTGGCAATTCACCATTTTTGAGGAACTTTTTGATGGGAGTCATCCAGTTTGGATCTTCTTCGGTAACTACATCTTGAATTTCCAATTCATCGATTGATGGGGCCTTCAACACTTCTACCAACACCTTCTTGGTAAGGTGGGCGAAAGTGAGAGATGCAAGCTTACTTAGGGCATCAGCCTTTTTGTTTTGAGATCTGGGGATTTGTTTGATGTTGCATGCCTGGAAGGTACTCATCAGTTCCTTGGATTTTTCTCTGTATTTTTTCATGTTTGGTTCCTTAGCTATGTAGTTATCATTCACTTGGCTTGAGACCAGCAACGAATCTGTGAACACTTCAAGCTTTTCAATCTTCATTTCTTTAGCTAGCCTTAAGCCAGCTATTAGTGCCTCGTATTCAGCTTCGTTATTGGTGGTCTAAAAATTAAAACGGAGAGCATATGTGAATTCTAGCCCTTCTGGGTTGATCAAAATTAGCCCAGCCCCTGACCCTTCAACGCTTGAAGCCCCGTCGGTATAAAGCCTCCAGGCTTCAGGGTTGGAGGGTTCAGTAGTGGTAGCATTCACTTCAGTGATTGCCTGGTTTGGGACTTCCATAATGAAATCGGCTAAGACTTGTGCCTTGATAGCTTTTCTTGGGACATAGGTGATGTTATATTCACCCAGTTCTATGGCCCATTTGGCTAATCGCCCCGAGTTTTCAGGTTTTTCGAGCACACTCTTAATAGGTTGGTCAGTGACCACTTGTATGGGGTGTGCTTGGAAATACCTTCGAAGCCTTCTAGCTGTTTGAACTAGGGCTAGGGCAAGTTTTTCAAGGGGAGGGTATTTTGTTTCAGCTAATTTTAAAGTTTTGCTGAAAAAATAAACGGGTACCTGGGCCTTGTCTCGCTCAATGGTGAGGACTGCACTGATGGCCTCGTCAACAATTGAGAGGTACACCGATATTAACTCCCCGGTTTTTGGTGCCGCGATATCTGGTAGGGAAGCTAAATGTTGCTTCATTTGGTTGAAAGCTTCTTCAGCTTCTTCAGTCCATTTGAAATCCTTCTTATCTAAGCAGTTCTTGAGCGTTTTGTAGAAGGGCAGAGATCTTTCGTCCAACTTTGAGGTAAAATGCTTCAAGGCTGCAAGCTTCCCGTTTAAGCTTTCAACCTCCTTCTTGGTTTTTGGTGGTTTGGCTTCGAGGACGGCTTTCACTTTGTTAGGGTTGGCTTTGACGCTTTGCTTTCCAACAATGTGACCCAAGAATTTTCCCTCCTCGAATCCAAATGAGCATTTTTTCCGGATTAAGCTTCATGTTAACCTTTCTGAGGTTCTTGAAAGTTTCTTGAATATCATCAAGCATTTGATGTTCCGTCTTGCTTTTAATCACCAAGTCGTCAACATATGCCTCCATGTTTTTACCAATTTGGCTTTCGAAGGCTTTGTCAACGAGTCGTTGATAGGTAGCTCCTGCATTTTTTAGGCCGAAAGGCATCTTTTGATAACAAAAGATCCCTTTGTCCGTGTGAAAGGCTGTTTTTTCCTCATCCTCTTTCTTCATGAGGATTTGGTGATAGCCTTTGTATGCACCAAGAAAGCATTTGAACGAGTAACCTGTGAGGGAGTCAACCTTGAGATCAATTTCCGGTAGTGGATAGCAATCTTCAGGACAAGCCTTGTTAAGATCCTTGAAATCTATGCACATCCTCCAAGAGTTGTCAGGTTTCTTGACCATAACCGGGTTTGCAACCATGATTGGTACTTGACTTCTCGGAGAATACCGGCCGACACAAGCTTTTCAACCTCTTGGCAGGCTGCCAGACTTCTCTCGGGTGCCAGGCTTCTTTTCTTTTGGACCACCGGCTTGACATCCGGTGGTATTCTTAATTCATGCTCGGCAACGTTCCAAGGGATCCCGGTCATATCCTCTGGACACCAAGCGAATACATCGCTGTAATGTGTTAGCAATTTTTCAAGGTACGAAAGGGTCTCTTGAGAAAGGTTTGGGTTGACCCTTATTCGTTGTTCAGGGTACCTAGGGTTTATGACCAACCTCTGCCTATCTTCTTCGCTGTTTGAGTTTTCACCTTCAATCATGTAAGCTTCCTGAGAAGGTTGAAGGGTTGCTACCCCCCTCTCGGTAGGAAATTTAACCATGCCATGGCCAACAGACACTACCATGTAAAATGCACACTGTCCTGGTCTTCCGATGATCACGTCATAGCTTGAGGGGATGTTAATAACCACAAAGGTTAATGGTTGGGTTCTTTCTTTTAAACCTTCACTGAAACGAACATTAAGGGTCAGCTGCCCTAAGGGCTTGAGGGGTATGTCAGCGATGCCTTTTATAGAGGTTCCAGAAGGTTGAAGCCTTGAACGTTCTTCATTGTTCAAACGGTTGAAGAATTTTTCGAACATGATCTTAGTGGCTGCCCCAGTATCTATGTATGCCTTACATGTTTTCAACGTTCCTACGGTAGCGTCTACCACAAGAGGGCTAGAAAGAGGGTCTTTTTCCGTAGGGGGGAAGCAGACACACTGAAGCTCCCAAGCTTCCAACCGCTGTCTTTTATGAGGAACCCTTCCATCGACATTCACCATATTGACTTCTTTACCCTTTCCTTCAGCCATTTTGTCCCGGACTCCTTTTACCAAATGAGCAAGTTCTCCGGACTTAACAGCAGCTTCTATTCTTTTCTTGAGTTGGAAGCAATCATTGGTGTGGTGACCTTTTTCTTCGTGGAACTCACAGTATTGGGTGGAGTTCTCGTTTTTTCTGCTTTTGGGGAGAGGCCTAGGAGGCCGAAAGTTTTGTTTAACTTCTTCTGTTGCAAGGATTTCTTGAGGGGTCTTTGTGAGGGGTGTGAAACTTATGCCTTTTTCCCTGCTTGAAGGGTTCCGGCCTTCAGACCTTCGAGGGTCTGAACCCTTTGGCCGCCTGTCGTAGGAGTTGAAGTTCCCCCTTTTTCTAGCTGGGCTGTTGCTTCGCCAGCCGGATCCTCTTTTCCTTTGTTCTTTAATGTCTACAGCCTCCTCTCCCCGGATGTGAGCTTCGGCCCTTTCAAGAGCCTCTTCCAGGGTTTTGGGCAGGGATTTGTTGAAATCTCTTGTGAGATATTTAGAGGTTATGGCATTCATAAAACCAGCCACTCTCATTTTCTCGTCCGCCCCTACATAAGTCAGACCTTCCTTTTTGTATCATTCAATGAACGCACGAAGACTTTCATAATCACGTTGCTTTATCTGGAAGATCACTGTTGCGTCTTTGACATATCGCCTTTGTTGGGAGAAGTTTGCCAGAAATCCCTTGCTTAGGTCGTCAAAGCTTCGAATGCTTTGAGCAGGTAGGTCGTTAAACCAGATTCTGGCAGATCCAACAAGAGTTTGCATGAACATCAGGCAACATTCAGCGTTTGACCATTTCTCTATCCGGGCTGCACCAGTGAAGATCTGAAGATGGTCCTCAGGATCTTCAGTCCAATCATACGTTCTGATGTGGGACGGCATCTTAATCTTTGATTGGAAATCATACTCGGCTATCTGCCTTGAAAAGCATGAAAGGTTACTGGGTTTGTAAGGTTTAGCCAAGTCTTCTTCAGCCCTTGCATCTACATTGTTGCCATTGCCGTGATTCCCCTGAGTGGCTAGCACTTGATTAATGAAGTGTTGCCACGGGAAGTTGGCCATCATTTGGGTCATTATATTAGGCATGAGGTTGAAGCCTTGAAGGCTTCCCGGACCAACCGAGCAGTTTATTCCGAGAGGGGTGCTCATAACAGCACTTCGTGCTAAAGGGAGCATGGACAGAGCTTGCTCCCACGTGGTTGTTACAGATGCTGGATGGTTTGTTACTGGGGACTGTAGGAGCTGGTCAAGTGTTAGCTCATGTCCCAGAGGAGCACCACTAGTAATTGGTTGGGAAGAGAAGATAGGATGTACCGTAGGATTTGTCATAGTGGACAGATAAGGGTGAGGGTTTGAAGGATTACTGGGACCAGCCTCACTCCTTGTAGCAAAAGGAGGCAGAGGTGGTCCGGGAGACAGTGTTGGTTCAGGTTCATCATAGTCTAAACGAATCCTCACTCCTTTTTATCTTTCTTTACTCACATGCTGGTTGAGAAGTGACCTCAATTCAAGGAAATTGTTTGCTACCCCCTCGGGGGTAAGTTCAACACGTGCTGGGGTGTCAGAGACACCGATATTGGGAGATGGGACCCCGGATCTGGATGGAGTCAGCGTGTTGAAGGTGAGGAACTCGGGTGTGCTCCCGGAGTTGAGAAGGACGTTGGAATAGCCACGTGAGCTTGGCTACTACCCGGGGTGGAAGTGTTTGGTATCTGATTTACTTCTCCCGGAGATCCACTTTCAGACATGGTGATTTTAAGCGAAGAGAGCTACACTACTAGGTCTTTTTGAGAAGAAATAGCGGCGTAGCCCCACGGTGGGCGCCAACTTGTTGATGCAACAAATGCAAGACCAACGGTAGTAGCTGGGTTGGTTAGGCAAAAGGGTTGAGGGGTTCAACTTTGCCTAACTCAGGTCGCGGGGTCCCCCCACGTTTGCAAGACGTGGAAGGAGGTTTACTAGTTTGTTGTTGTTATTTGCTGAAGATTCCTTCTCTGAGATGTACTCAGATTCGGAAGTGGGAGCAAATGGAATGTGTGTGGTCGATGTGAAAAGGAGTGACTTGTATGTAAGCAAGTGCTCCACACGAATGACCAGAGATTGGAGAATCAGAACTGGCCAGGAGATTTTTTCTGAAGTAAATGAAGTGTCAATTTATAAGAGAAGACATCTCCCGAAGTAGAATGTATTAGACCAGTAACCTTGCTTGCAGTGGAGGGTTTCCCCTTTCGGGGGTTAAAGGCTTTTGAGCCCTGGGTAATAGCGTGCATTGTGCAGACCTGCTTTGCTTTTGCGGCTATGGGTTGGTGAAGCGATCTCCGGATGTGACTGGCCACTGTTTCCACCTCGCTTTTCCCATCTCGCAGCTTTTTAACCATTGAACCGTTTAACCATTTGAGCATTTACATATTTAGTCACTTTATTTAGTCTTGGGCTACCCCCGTCATCGACTCCCATTGAAAGGTTCCTCAAAATGGTGAATTACCTAATGACCAGACTGAGGCTAAAAGGGTTCGTATCAAGTCAAGACAATACGTGTTACAAGGAGATATCCTTTACAAAAAGGATACCTTGCACCACTACTTCGATGCGTTGGCCCATAACAAAGCCAATATCTGATCAAAGAGGTTCACGAAGGGATATGTGGAGCTCATTGTGGCCCAAAATCGGTAGTGTCAAAGTTGATGAACCTCGAACACTTTTGGCCTTCCATGCATCGAGATACCTCCGAACAATTGCGAAAGTATGAAGCTTGTCAGTTACATGCTCCGGTACCCAAAAGCCTCAAACATGACCCCGTTCCCATCTCCTCGGCTTGGCTATTTCACAAGTAGGGAATCAACATCGTTGGTCCATCCCCACTAGCCAAATGAGGAGTCAAGCTCTTATTGGTAGCCGTGAACTACTTCACCAAGTGGCCAAAAGTAAAACTATTGGCAAAAATCTCAGGGAAACAGGTCATTGATTTTGTTTACGAAAACATAATCTGTCGTTTTGGGCTCTAGGGGTACTAGTCACGGATGACGAGAAGTAGTTTGCCGAGAAGCCTTCTAGCTCCTGGTGTAAGGAGTGCAGAATAACCCAAGTATTCAGCTCGGTAGCTCACCCACAATCCAACGGCCAAGTTAATAGGACAAACAACGACATTGTTGAAAGGATTAAATCTCGATTGGAAAGATACGAAAACAACTGGCTCGAATAGCTTCCCAATGTGCTATTGGAAATTCGAACAACTAAGAAAACGAGCCACAAGAAAACACCCTACAGCCTAGTGTTTGGATCAGAGGCTGTAATCCTAGCTGATATCGGAGTAACAACACAAAGAACATTTAACATCGACCTCGAGCCAAATAAGAACGAGACAATGTTGAATTTGGAACAACTCGAATAGGCTCGTGATTAAGCAGCCATACAAAAAGCAAGGTACAAGCAAAACATGGAATTGCATTACAATACACGGGTGAAGCATGAACACTTCAAGCCTGGGACCTTGTGCTTCGAAATAATGAGGCCTACAAGAAAGAAAGCCAAGGAAAGCTTGTCCCTAAGTAGGAAGGGCCATACACTATCCTTAAAGCCCACAAAGGGGGATCCTACAAGCTGGCAGGTCCGCAAGGCAAAAAGCTTCCCCGCCTTTGGAATGGCAAAAACCTTAAAGGGTTCCACGTTTAACCAAAATATGTTACAAATTGTGACATTCCTAAAATTTTTATTATTAAAAGGATGCATCATGAGTAAGTTGACCAATAGAAATATGAGGTATTTTGAGCAAGCGTAGGAACCATTTAATAATTAAATTATAAAAATACACTATATTTGGACCTACTCTGTTTTTAATGAAACGTGGTTCAAAATGTAGATAAAAATATGCTCGTTCTAATGGCATATTTATTATTTTATAAAACGTCATATTTTAGAGGTTATAAGCACCAATTAAGTGAAGCAGTTAAATTAATTAAAATATAATAATAATAAATATGATAAAATAAATAATATTTGATCCAATAGTAAATAATCATCACTCTACCTAATTCTGCATACATACAAAACACTCAAATTGTAACAAGACATATGCAAACATTAATTTTAAATAGATATTATGTCATTGTAAGAATTTATGTCATAATGGTGTAGGTGGATGTGTACGGCCAAACTTAGCGTACACTCCAAACTAAAAAAATGACAGTATAAATAAGAGTGCAACTCAACCATTTGGTTTGTTCAGTTCCTTCCTCCATCTCGTTCTCTACTTGTCATTTTATATATACATTCACCCCTAAATCCTACAAAGCCCTGCCCCATTTTAAGTATTGTAGCCCCTGATCACTGATACCCTGTCCAAGTGACGTAGGGCCCCGTAACGTATGACAAGGCTCTGCCTAAATTCGTTGGGGTTCTGTCTCGTGACGTAGGGATAAAGTAGAATTGGGTTGCTATACTTAATGTGAGTGCACTATATATTTTATTAAATAACCCATGAGTGATACCCAAAATAGAACAACCCTCCTAAAACACCCCTGACACCCATACACTTCCTAAAATACACCCCGTATGTGAAAACCGAGCCCGAAATACAATATATTATTAAAAATAATTAAAAATAAGAAAATATGAGTTGAGGCGGGCCGCATAGACCCACCCTAACCTTTAACGCGGGCCGCATTAAGGTGTAACCGGACTCTGCTGGAATCTTTAGTTCATGCGGGCCGCGTAAGATATCGTTAAGTTAACGCGGGCCGCGAGAGATCGAAGTTGTGGCGCAGCCTGGTGATGACACGTGTCATCATCGTGGCGGGTCTAGGGGGTGAGCCGGACAAGCTAGTCCGTTGACCAGGATTGACGCGGGCCGCATAATCCCTGTCCATTCTTTACGCGGGCCGCGTGGGAACCAGTTTCAGCAACTATATAAGGAACGCATCGGATTTCAATTCAGTTCGTTCATTTCTCAATTCTCAATCACAATTTCTGTAGTAGGCTTATTATACTCGGGTATTATACCCCCTAATTAGCGAAGCTCTGCCTCGCTGTAAGTATCATAACCCCTGGATACGTATTAGATACTCTGCCCGATTAATCTAGGGTTCCGTAACGGCTGTCGTGGTTCTGCCCGACGTAGTCGTTGGAATGCCGTCTCGGGGAGGGTATTACTAATGTTAAAATGGGTTATTATACTAACACGTGTGCATTGTTTATTTAATTAGAATATAACCAGGAAGTCACAAAGGAAAGCCCTATAATAGCAATGTGAGTTAATCCTCTTTTTGTGTACTCATTTTTGTGAGTTGATTCATTTTTGTAAACCTTTCTGTTTACTGTTTTTACAAAACCTCACTTAATTAAATATATACAAAGCAGTTATTGAGTATTTGTGAAGAATACAATTATAGTGGGTATGTTGGGGTTTTGTATACAAAATGGGTTACTGGCGTGGTAACATCCCATAAGTTGAGTATGACCGTACCACTGATGTTAATTGTGATGTCTTGGATACAAATGTAATTGCGGATGTGCCCTCAATACTGCAAATTGGTTTTTATTTAAACTTGATTAAACTGGGATTCACTCACCAGTATTTCCTGCTGATAAAATGTTTTAAACACGTGTTTCAGGTAACTTAGTATGAAGCCAATAAAAGCCAGCTGGAGAGCACTGAAGGCTTGGAAAAGTGGCAATAAAAGTTACCTAAAATAAAATAGATGTTTTTATTAAATAAAATAGGATTTATTCCTATGAAAATGCATGTACTGTAAAACTTGGGTTTTATCCCATGTGTTTAATATTATGAAAATATGGTGGTTTTACTCTGATAAAATATTTCCTAACTACGGTCCTGATGAAAAATTCCGCTGCCAAATTAGACAATAACAAGATACCACCGAAACTGGCTCACGACCGCCCGTTGCTGGGATTTTACCATGAGGGAACGGGGGTTGTGACAGAAGGTGGTATCAGAGCTATGCCACTGGTTCAAGCCAAAGAAGTGTTCTGCTGACACTTAAAGTTTTAAATTCAGTCTGTTAGGAAATAAATTACGGGAATACGTGCATTTGTGTAATTTATAGATTGTCTGGTAGAGACAGCAAATGGGAAAAACCGTCAGGATTTCTGAAATCTTGCAGGAAGCAAGAATAGAAAATTTTAATCAAAAATTTATTGCAAACCTTTACCCAATGAATCTGGTAGGATTTAATGTTGTATTAGGAATGGATTGGTTAATAGCCAATAAAGCCCGTATTTTATGTGATCAAAAGTCAATTCAAGTAAAGTTACCAAGGGGTGAAAAGATCACAATTAAGGGGGATAAACCATCTAAATCCACGAAATTCATCTTTGTGATGAAAACTGCTAACTGATAAGAAAAAGGGTCTATAGTGTATTTGATTTCTATAATCACTAACACTAAAGGAAAAGAACTAAAAGACATTCCAGTAGTATCTCAGTTTTCAGATGTCTTTCCAGAAGAATTACCAGGACTACCGCCAGACAGAAAAGTAGAATTCAGAATCCATTTGCTACCAGGAACGGCATCGATTGCCAAAACACCTTACCATTTGGCACCTGCCGAAATGCAGGAATTGAAGAAACAATTAAGACGAATTGCTGGAAAAAGGATTCATACAGCCAAACTCGTCACCATGGGGAGTACCGATACTGTTCGTCAAAAAAAGGACTGATCAATGCGTATGTGCGTTGACTACCGTGAATTGAACAAGGTCACGATTAAGAATCGGTATCCATTACCAAGAATCGATGATCTGTTCGATCAACTTCAAGGAGCTCGATTTTAAAAAAAAAATCAATTTAAGATCAGGATATCATCAATTAAAGGTACAGGAAGAGGATATTCCTAAGACTGCATTTAGAACAAGGTATGACCATTATGAATTTACTGTCATGCCATTTGGTTTAACCAATGCCCCAGCCGCATTTATGGACATGATGAACCGAATATGTAAGCCATATTTGGATAAATTCGTAATTGTTTTTATTGATGATATTCTAATTTACTCTAAGAGTAAAAAGGATCATGCAAAACATTTGCACTTACTTCTAAGTCTATTAAGAAAGGAAAATCTTTACGCTAAGTTTTCCAAGTGCGAGTTTTGGGTAGAACAGCTACAATTTCTTGGACACTTAGTAAATCATGAAGGAATTCATGTGAACCCAACAAAAGATCGAGGCAATTACTAAATGGAAAACCCCTGAGTCACCAATTGAGGTTAGAAATTTCTTAGGATTGGCCGGTTATTATAGAAAATTTATTCGAGATTTTTCTAGAATAGCCATTCCCTTAACCAAGTTAACCTATTAAGTTTGAATGGGGACCGAAACAAGGAGAAGCCTTTAGAATCCTTAAGCAAAGATTAAACCATGCACCCATACTAGCATTACCGGAAGGAACTGAAGACTTTGTAGTCTTTAGTGACGCTTCTAAGTTAGGTTATGAATGCAACGTCAAAAGGTTATAGCATATGCCTCTAGACAGCTTAAGACTCATGAAGAAAATTATTCAACCCATGATTTAGAATTAGGAGCTATAATTTTTGCTCTTAAAATTTGGAAACATTATCTTTATGGTAGTAAATTTACCATATTCACAGATCATAAGAGCTTAAGATATCTTTTTGGGCAAAAAGAGTTGAATATGAGACAAAGACGCTGGATGGAATTGCTTAACGATTATGATTGTGATATTCAGTATCATGCAGGAAAGGCCAATGTAGTGGCAGACGCTTTAAGTCGAAAGTATTATGAAAAGCCAAAAAGGGTACGTTCTCTTAATTTAAATCTACAAAAAGATTTAAACGATCAGATTAGAAAAGCACAAGAATCAGTAATCAAGGAAGATACTGAAAAATTAAAAGGGATGATTAAGGAATTAGAACAAGGAACAGATGGAATTTGGAGATTCCATAAAAAGAGAATGTGGATACCCAAATTAGGAAACTTACATCATCGTATATTAGAAGAAGCCCATAAGTCTAAATATACGATGCATCCAGGAAGTGATAAGATGTACCAGGATTTAAGAAAAAAAAAATTTCTGGTGGATAGGAATGAAAAAAAAAAAAAAGATGTAGCAGCATATGTTTCTAAATGTTTAACTTGTTTTTAAGTCAAAGCTAAACATCAAAAACCCTCAGGATTGTTGCAACAATTGGAAATGCCAGTGTGGAAATGGGAATTGATAACAATGGATTTTGTTACTAAATTACCCAAAACCAAGAAAGAAAATGATACAATCTGGGTGATTGTAGATAGGTTAACCAAGTCAGCTCATTTCCTACCAATGAAGGAAACAATTAGTATGGAACAATTAGCTAACTTGTATGTTAATGAAATTGTTTCTTTACATGGCATTCCTTTATCAATTGTTTCTGATAAAGATAGTCGATTTACATCTCAATTTTGGTTAAGTTTCCAAAAGGCAATGGGAATTAAATTAAAACTAAGTACAGCTTATCATCCTCAAACGGATGGACAAAGCGAAAGGACCATTCAGACAATGAAAGAGATGCTTAGAGCTTGTGTAATTGATTTAGGAGAACCCAAGTCTGTTGGGCAGAAATTGGGGAAAAGCAACTATCTGAACCTGAGATAGTGCAGGAAACAACCGACAAGATCATTCAAGTCAAAGAACGACTGAAAGCAGCACGCGATCGACAGAAAGGCTATGAAGATAACCGGCGTAATCCATTAGAATTCCAAGTAGGTGACAAAGTATTATTAAAAGTCTCTCCTTGGAAAGGAGTGGTAAGATTCATCAAACGAGGAAAGCTAAGTCCCAGGTATGTTGGACCTTTTGAGATTATTAGAAAAATAAGACCTGTAGCATATCACCTACAACTGCTAGAGGAAATGGCAGGAATACATTTCATGTATTTAATCTCAAGAAATGCCTATCTGATGAATCACTCATAGTGCCACCCAACACATAGTGGCACAAGGAATAATAGATGCAATGCCATTTATTCTCCAAACTGTTAAAGAAGCTGAAAATAAAAGTAAGCATAACAGTAAGCGACCAATTGAACCAGAACACAGCATAAACAATGGACCCGTACTTTAGATGCCCATTCCCAAAAGAAGAAGAACCATGCTATATGGTTGTTTTTATAAAGAATTCTGGTCCTGCAAACCAATAGAATTCTCGGGCAATGAAGAACCCATTGCAGCTCTACGCTGGCTAGAAAAGACTGAGGCAGTCTTAAAAATAAGCAAGTGTACTGAAGAAGATAAGATAAACACAAAAGAAAATATCATTCGTAATTCTTATGAAAACATGAAGTCATATAAGAATAAATCCTGAAACGTATTTTGTTTTAAAATACCATCTGTCTCAATAAAATATTCCGTGCATCGGAATCTCATAAGCATGAAAAGAGTTAGCTATAAGCATACTTATTACATTGAACCTAGCTATAGTATCAATGGAGACAATGATATATTTGAAACTCCATTCTCCACAACCATAATAATATCTATAGGATATTGATATTCACTGGTAACGACCAGTACAGTATTTAGACTTGAATCTAAGAAAAATGCCTTAGTATAAAGCTTTGAGATAAGCCAATTACTTGCATAGATAAAGTGTGATGGTTATTAGTATCCCGTGAGGATGATGACTAGAACAGTGCCTGTATGATAAATAAGCAATAACACTTGGCCACTGTTATTTCTTGTTTATTGATACTACTCGGTTCTAGAATATGATCCATCATGTGAATACTAATTTCCTTGTTCCTTGATACAAGCAATGATAAATGATGTACTTCTGAAATTATTATTTGAGAAAATTCTATTTATGGGAAATACAATGATAACTACCTCTCCGGCAAGTCTGGGTATGATGTGGTATACACTCCAGCTTGTCCGGGTGAGATGGGGGTACCTCTCCGGTGAGACCGGGTGAGATGGGGTATATGTTATGATAATGAAATTCCATAAATAGTACCATGACTTGATGTCTGACCAGTTTTTGGAAATATGAATCTGATAAATACACTAACCTGATGAATGGTGTGTATGTTACACTATGTGAGATATATGATTATATAGATATGTATATCTATGAGGAAATCCAAAGACCATATTGATTGACAATTAGGGATAAATCACGAACAGGTGTGTCAATGATAATTCTAGATTTAATTATCAGGAATCTCTCTCGTATATGTCTATAATTCCAATATCAAACATTATTTCGTTTGATCATCAGTCTCGAAACTCGTGCGACAAAATGAACGACGGGAACCTTATAAGTTGGGACGCCATGGAAAGTATAAGACTTCCCTTTGCGATTATTAATACATTAGGAAACCTGTTGTGCTAAGGCACAAAACATCTAAAAACTTATAGAAAGTCGTTTTACCTTTATTAAGAACTCTTGAGAAGATAAGAGTAACCATGACTAGATATACTTACAAAAACTCTTTTTCCCTATGATTCTACTAAGATTTACCATTCGGAACCCTTAATTTGAAATGACAGGAATACATACCTAACTGATAAATCCTTAGTTGTACCTCTTCAAAGTTATAGAGGTAAATGAAGAATTTAAATCCATTAAAAGATCATAAAAATTAAAGGTAAGAATCTCAAAGCATAAAGAATAGTTCTGGTCAAAGTAAAGTGGAATTCAAAACAAGGATCAGAATATACCTATAAACTAAACTAACTAAAATATTTGGAGAGAATCTCGAGGACGAGATTTAAAACAAGGTGGGGAGGATGTGACATTCCTAAAATTTTTATTATTAAAAGGATGCATCATGAGTAAGTTGACCAATAGAAATATGAGGTATTTTGAGCAAGCGTAGGAACCATTTAATAATTAAATTATAAAAATACACTATATTTGGACCTACTCTGTTTTTAATGAAACGTGGTTCAAAATGTAGATAAAAATATGCTCGTTCTAATGGCATATTTATTATTTTATAAAACGTCATATTTTAGAGGTTATAAGCACCAATTAAGTGAAGCAGTTAAATTAATTAAAATATAATAATAATAAATATGATAAAATAAATAATATTTGATCCAATAGTAAATAATCATCACTCTACCTAATTCTGCATACATACAAAACACTCAAATTGTAACAAGACATATGCAAACATTAATTTTAAATAGATATTATGTCATTGTAAGAATTTATGTCATAATGGTGTAGGTGGATGTGTACGGCCAAACTTAGCGTACACTCCAAACTAAAAAAATGACAGTATAAATAAGAGTGCAACTCAACCATTTGGTTTGTTCAGTTCCTTCCTCCATCTCGTTCTCTACTTGTCATTTTATATATACATTCACCCCTAAATCCTACAAAGCCCTGCCCCATTTTAAGTATTGTAGCCCCTGATCACTGATACCCTGTCCAAGTGACGTAGGGCCCCGTAACGTATGACAAGGCTCTGCCTAAATTCGTTGGGGTTCTGTCTCGTGACGTAGGGATAAAGTAGAATTGGGTTGCTATACTTAATGTGAGTGCACTATATATTTTATTAAATAACCCATGAGTGATACCCAAAATAGAACAACCCTCCTAAAACACCCCTGACACCCATACACTTCCTAAAATACACCCCGTATGTGAAAACCGAGCCCGAAATACAATATATTATTAAAAATAATTAAAAATAAGAAAATATGAGTTGAGGCGGGCCGCATAGACCCACCCTAACCTTTAACGCGGGCCGCATTAAGGTGTAACCGGACTCTGCTGGAATCTTTAGTTCATGCGGGCCGCGTAAGATATCGTTAAGTTAACGCGGGCCGCGAGAGATCGAAGTTGTGGCGCAGCCCGGTGATGACACGTGTCATCATCGTGGCGGGTCTAGGGGGTGAGCCGGACAAGCTAGTCCGTTGACCAGGATTGACGCGGGCCGCATAATCCCTGTCCATTCTTTACGCGGGCCGCGTGGGAACCAGTTTCAGCAACTATATAAGGAACGCATCGGATTTCAATTCAGTTCGTTCATTTCTCAATTCTCAATCACAATTTCTGTAGTAGGCTTATTATACTCGGGTATTATACCCCCTAATTAGCGAAGCTCTGCCTCGCTGTAAGTATCATAACCCCTGGATACGTATTAGATACTCTGCCCGATTAATCTAGGGTTCCGTAACGGCTGTCGTGGTTCTGCCCGACGTAGTCGTTGGAATGCCGTCTCGGGGAGGGTATTACTAATGTTAAAACGGGTTATTATACTAACACGTGTGCATTGTTTATTTAATTAGAATATAACCAGGAAGTCACAAAGGAAAGCCCTATAATAGCAATGTGAGTTAATCCTCTTTTTGTGTACTCATTTTTGTGAGTTGATTCATTTTTGTAAACCTTTCTGTTTACTGTTTTTACAAAACCTCACTTAATTAAATATATACAAAGCAGTTATTGAGTATTTGTGAAGAATACAATTATAGTGGGTATGTTGGGGTTTTGTATACAAAATGGGTTACTGGCGTGGTAACATCCCATAAGTTGAGTATGACCGTACCACTGATGTTAATTGTGATGTCTTGGATACAAATGTAATTGCGGATGTGCCCTCAATACTGCAAATTGGTTTTTATTTAAACTTGATTAAACTGGGATTCACTCACCAGTATTTCCTGCTGATAAAATGTTTTAAACACGTGTTTCAGGTAACTTAGTATGAAGCCAATAAAAGCCAGCTGGAGAGCACTGAAGGCTTGGAAAAGTGGCAATAAAAGTTACCTAAAATAAAATAAATGTTTTTATTAAATAAAATAGGATTTATTCCTATGAAAATGCATGTACTGTAAAACTTGGGTTTTATCCCATGTGTTTAATATTATGAAAATATGGTGGTTTTACTCTGATAAAATATTTCCTAACTACGGTCCTGATGAAAAATTCCGCTGCCAAATTAGACAATAACAAGATACCACCGAAACTGGCTCACGACCGCCCGTTGCTGGGATTTTACCATGAGGGAACGGGGGTTGTGACACAAATAGTTCCCAAAAGTTGTTATATTCCCCTAGTAATCAAATTACTTTGAAATGAATGAACGATGGATCAAAATTTGTCTTTCTATCCTCTAATCAGGTTGAGAACCTAGCAAGAAACTCCATGGCAAGGGCTATGTAAGGGGATGAGCTCCCAGGCCACATCGCTCAATAGGTTCAAGGGTTGAATGGACCTATATAAGGGGTGAGTTCCTAAATCAATACTACTCCATGAGATTCATAGAAATTTTAAAAATCATGTCTCATAGACGGGTTTGAACAGCCTACACCAAATGTTCCTTAAGCCCAAACATTGGCTTACGAACCAAAAAGACTCTAAGTGAATGTCATACATAGGATAGAGGTTGTATCTTCTTGTTAAAAATATCCTAAGGCTAAGTGACTGCAGCATTGAACCCTTTAAGGTATAAATAACATAAGATGCACCACCCAAAACAAAGACAACATGCAAAACCAACGAAAACGCAAGGGAATAAATAGAACAACATAGCAAGATAAGTTAAAGGATAGCAAGTGCCATACTTGCCATCAAACATAAAACATTGTCCATAAGCCTTCAAGGCTTTAACCACCAAGGGATCTAGACGGTTCCTTTAAAACAAAAAGATGTTTAAGCAAACAACCCATAACATTGTTCGACATGCTAAGAAAGCTATGAATTAAAGTTTCTTCTTCGTATGGCAGCATCAGAAATGATAGTTTGCTGCATCATCTTTATTCGAAACCCCATCATCTTGGGAGTTTTTAGCCTTCCTCTTTTTCCTCCCTATGACACCCGCTGTCTCGGAGGCTTCAAGGCTTGAACCCTTTGAGCCCTTACCACCTTCAGAACATGTTTCTTCGCTATCTCCGGAGCAAGAACGATTCTTCGAAAGGGACTTCAACAATTCGTTACAAACAGCCTCATTAAGGACCTGGGGTTTAGCTCCTGCAAAACAGGCAAAGGTTTACCAAAACACTCGGAGACTTCACCCACATAAGAGTATATCAAACGCTCTATCTTAAAAACTGTTCCCATAATACTTTGAAGGCTTTGTGTTGAAAAAAAGAAGATTTTTTCTAAGGCTTCCTAGGTTCACAAATATTTGTAACCAGCAAAGAAACCTTGGTGTCTCCCATGAGCAAGAAGCTCGATGTACACATCACCCAAGACTTTTTTGAACTCTGACAAATGGAGAAGATAAGTAACCACTTGCTGGAATCCATCCTCAATGAGCCATTTATTATCACCAGTTTCCTGGGCAAATGAAGCCTTTAACCCTTCTTTCTCCTCTAAGAAGGCTCTTTTTCTGAACCTCCAAGGCAGCCTTATCGACCCTGACTTAAACCTTGTCAGCCTCCAAGCGTTTTTCCAACTAAACCATATCAGTCTTATGCGGGAAGAAAACTCCTCAAATCTTCAAATAGTAATGCTTTCTCCTTCTCAGTGTAGCCCTCAGTTTCTTTCAAAGCAACCATTGAAGCTTTCATCTAATCCCTCTTCTTCGAAAAGAGTCCATATTCTTGCATCCTTTTGCGAAATCGGGATACACCCTATAGAAGCAAGGCAGCAAGGCAGCAAGGTTGCAAGCACCCATCATCATTTTCGAAATCATTAGTTCGTCGTCCATAGACGAGCAAAAACCTCGTACAATAGGAGGAGCAAAATGGGTAAGAACATCCTCACAAACGGATGAATACTTGAAGCTGTCACCAACTGTGACCTTCCAATCCGGCACATAAACCTCTTCAGGATTAACATTGGTGGAACCTTCACCACCTTTCCCGAAACCCTTCAAACTTACAAGCTTCTTACCCGCTGCTTTACTCTCCTTACTAATCACCAAGGACAAATCCTCGTCGTTTTTCCTCAACCCCGACGTCCAAACGCTTGAAGCCTCTATAACATCACGCGGTTAAACTGGCTCAGAGGCCGATGGATGGTCAGCTACCTTTAACATACATCGGGTTAAACAATGAATAAAAGCTTTGGAAGCACCGAACCTAGTAAAGCCTTTGACATTTGGAACGTTCACATAACCTGAACCCTCAAACCTGTGTTCAACACCTCTGGCAACAACATCTTCACCAGGGGGTAGCCTCGGCATCTCCAAACACAACATCAGATGTGTCATCGCTCTTGATAAAGTCTAAGGCAAACATAACTGCAACAAATAAAATATAACATAAGCAGAAAATACAAAATATCATACCTTGATCATCTCTCACGAGCACAGAGTCACGATCCGGCTTGTCCCACAACTTGCTAACATCCATCAGCACTAAAAGATGTTCAGGAAAGGGACAAATCCTGGAAGGACACCCCCTAATAAACTTCAACAACCATCTATCTCGTGTTTGAAAGGTTCAAGCTCATTCAAAACAGCATAAGGGTGCCTCCAAACAAGCCTGAAAGGAACAATGGACTCAGAAATCCAGGAAAATCGGTCCTTCCAAGAACCAAGGGTACTAACCATAGACGAAATTAAACACACATCAACCTGAGATGTTTCAAAGGTAAAACAATCGCATTTCTTGGCTAACTGGAAGAAACGGCGGAACAACAACAACGATGGGTCATACCCTATCGCTGGACACAAAACATCAAAGTGTAAAACCCTAGCAAGACCTTAAGGGTGTAACTGACCAAACGACACACGATAATACTCTAAAACATTCAGAATAAAGACCGAAAACGGATGACGCAAGTTGGAAAACTCAGCAATAAAGAGCAATCGAACCAACGGGACACTAACCGATCGATTTGCCAAAACCCAGAGCCACCGGATTAAACTTTAGGTCGATCCTCAACTACCTCTTGAGTGAGACAGTTGAAGACTTTAAGCCTTCAAGCCTTGAAACCTTGAAGCCTACTATCATTCCAAAATTCAAATCTCAAAACTCAAACGCCTTAAAGCCCTGAAGCCTTTAAGCAATAAAAAATAATGTGTAAAAGTCAGAAGCATTTGAGCTTACATCCCAAACACCTCTGACTTGGGGGGCTGATGACGAGGGTAGCTCAAACCTTAATAAACTGATTAGAGACACAACAACTTAAAAGGTTAAAAGGTTAAAAGGTTCGGAAATGGTCCAACGGTCATGAACAGTAAAAAGGACAAGCACAGTGTCTGGTCACATCAACACTTAACGTTTGAAACCTTCTGCCCAGCCGCAACCAGAACATGTGGGAGAGCACACCCTTTTGTCCGTAGGTCCAAACCCTTCAACCCCCAAAATGGGCAAACCCCTCACTGCAAGCACAGATTCACTAGTCACGGGTTTCTCCTTTGAGAAACACCTTCCCCTATAAAATGCAGGCCATTCCACCATGCCATTCACTCCAGGATCAGCAGATTTCACTCTAATTCTCTGATTCTCCTTCTCCCTCTTGAGAACTAGCTTCATGCTTGCTTCTCTTCTTCACACTAAATAATTCATTTTCTCCAACGATCGCTTTCTGGGCAGATTTCTAATCAGCTCAAGATCTAAGGAAGATAAAAACAATACTAGTGAATCTCTCTCCACGTCTTGCAAATGTGGGGGACCCCATGACCTGCGTTAGGCTAATCGAACTCCTGAACCCTTTTACCCCAGACATATCGCTACAGGCCTTGGTCTATTATTTGTTGCATCAACAGTTACTATTACGAATCATTTGGGAAGACGTTGCAAAAAAAAAGCCCAAAAAAGAAATCGCTTGTGGATTCAATTAAGCAAGATAAGTCAGCTTCCGGAAGGATGGTTCTAGCTATTCAACTACAAAAACTCATTTCGGAACTTCTTGGCAAAATGGAAGTTGAAACCCAGAAAATAATCAGAGGGCAACACGATTCGACAACACAAGACACCAACCCAACTTCTGAACATTACTAACACCCTAATTTTATTGTTACAACTGTTTGTTTTCGTTTTTTTAAGCTGATTCATGATGGATATGATAATATGGAAGACCACTCATTTACACTAATTTGGGAGAATAGGGCATAATCACCAATACTCCATCAAACCTCAACAAGTAAAAGGAGACGAGAAAAGAGTAAAAAAAAGTAATTAGTCAAAGTTGAGCGGTTGGTTTTGAATTTTTGGTATCGTATTTGTACTTCTTAAATTTTACGAAACTTTATGTTTTTTGAACGGAATTGATTATGAACAAGTAAGGTTTGCATTTTAATGAAAGTTTGTGTCTTTTATTATGAGTATTATGGTTTTGTTTGTATTGTTTGACAAGAGTAACAAGTAGAAGAATTTGGGTGATACTACATGAATTGGGAAAATATGTAATTGATTAATGATACTAGAATGGGGAAATATGTAAATATTCAGCTAATAGTTCATAAGGATAAAATAGTTATAAATAAGAGTCATTTTAATGAAAAGGGGAAATATGTAATATATATGGGTTAGGGAGGGGAAATATGTAATTGTTTTTTTGGTTTGGGAAAATACGTAATAAGACAGCTTAGGAGGGGGAAATATGTAAAAATCACTTTTTAATTCATGTGGTGTGTTTGCGTGATCAAACAAAGTGTTCTTGCTTAATTGTAGCAACTAAACTTTTGCTGCCTAAAAAATTAATTTTAATAAATCAATTAACACGTTGTAATAATTCATGATCCAACAAGGAGCCTATTGACCTTCAAACCAACAATTTTTTTTATATATGGATACCAAATGTTTTCATTTTCTTCAGGTTTAAGCTCGCTCCCGCCTTAAAATTTCACTAGCAAAGTAGTTAAAGCGAATGTATACAAAATTCTGTTAAGATCCTTTCGAGGAGGGATCGTTACCAGTCAGATACCTGGGTGTTCCGCTTATTTCGTCTAGACTTTTTTATAAAGATTGTAGTATTTTAGTGGAAAGACTGGATCAACGAATTATGAGCTGGAGAAATAAATTTCTTTCGTTTGCTGGAAGGTTACAACTTATCAACTCGGTGCTCTCATCGATGCATGTGTATTGGTCTTCAGTTTTTATTCTTCCTGCTCGGATTATCCTAGAGCTAGAAGCAAAAATGAGGAATTTTCTATGGTCATCAGATGGTTCGTTTCAGAAAGGGAAGTCTAAGGTTTCATGGAAGTCTGTTTGTGTTCCCAAGTTTGAAGGGGGTCTGGGAATTCGACGAATTAGTGATTTTAACAAAGCTCTTATGACCTCTCATATTTGGAGTCTCTTAGTTAAACGTCAATCCTTATGGGTTGATTGGATTCATACGTACAGATTAAGAGGGAAGAGTTTTTGGAATTGCAAATTGGTTTCTAATTGTTGTTGGAGTTGGGCGGAAAATTCTTCAGTTGAGGCCTTTCATTAGAGATTTTGTTTGGTCAAAGATAGGGGATGGCAGCAATACTTAGGCTTGGTATGATTCTTGGTGTCAATTGGGTCCGCTAGGTAATTTTATTTCACCAAGAACTATTACCTCAGCGGGTTTTAGTCTTACTGCTATGGTTCAAGATGTTTATCTTAATGGTGGGTGGAGTTGGCCGGTTGCTTGGAGAGATCTTTTTCCTGTGCTTAATCAAATTGACCACATCCATACTGTCCCTAGTTCGCGAGATAAACTCCTATGGAAGGATGGTAATGATTTGTTTGAGCATTCGGCTTCCCAGGTGTGGCATTCGTTTCGGCAGAGGGATCAAGAGGTTAACTGGGTGAAGTTTATTTGGTTCCCTCAATGTATTCCGAAGCATGCTTTTTTTATGTGGTTGGTTATTCGTCGTAAACTCTTGACTCAAGACAAAATCCTACAGTGGGATATATCAAGAAGGAAAAATATGAACATGATGTGTTGTCTTCTTTGTTATGCGGATATTGACTCTCATGCTCATTTGTTTTTTGAATGTTCTTATTCAACACAAGTTTGGAGCACGGTTCGAAACAAAGGTGGTATGGGAAACGTTGGGTCAGATTGGGATTCGATCGTCAATTGGATGGCTGGTAGGTCGTGCTCAAAATCGGCGGCTAACTATATTAGTAGATTGGTTCTTGCTGCGGCTACTTATTTTATTTGGCAGGAAAGAAACGCGAGACTTTTCAAGAACCAGACAAGACCTCCGGATGTTTTATGTGAT
The DNA here is from genome assembly GCF_002127325.2 of Helianthus annuus. Classification (NCBI taxonomy): domain Eukaryota; kingdom Viridiplantae; phylum Streptophyta; class Magnoliopsida; order Asterales; family Asteraceae; genus Helianthus; species Helianthus annuus. Next base: position 31,628,216 of record NC_035439.2, on the reverse strand, counting down.
ACTATTCTTCATACGGTTCGATATAAGCTTATGGGAGTGAAGTTAAAGGACACTGTGAAGGTGAGGGAGTTGCTTCGTGCTTGGGAGATTTATGATACCCGTTTGTCTGATGATGGCGGCTGATCTTTTTAGTTTGGTGTTTTCTAGATATGTTGTCTAGTTGTTTTCATTGGTTATTTGCTTTGGTTGTCTTGTGTTTGTGGTTTACATTCATAGGGGATGTCCCATGTTTGAACTAGTAAATCATGCGAATGAAAAAGTTTGAAACCATACTGGTCAGCCACTCAGCCTTATGTAGCCAATTGATACGACTTGTAATATTTAACTCACCAACCCTTCAGTTTTGACCATATAAACGGGTTCGTCTACATCCCGGCAAAAGTCAACACATTATTTAACAATGTATCACTTTTACTTTTGCAAAAAGGAATATTTTACTTCTTTGAATTTGAAAAATCAAATGGTACTAATAATAAATTGTCAACTGGATCGTTTAAGAAGTCGATCCATGTTTGGATTATAAAATGAAAATAAGATTGTTATATTTTATCTGTAACACCACACGGGGTGTGGAGGACTTGAAGATGGGGCATTATGCGACATGTGCATCACGCGTCAGAACGTGGCGTAGTGCTAAAACAAACAATGTAGGAGTGGCGTGGTTAGTGACGTTTTTATATAATATATATATATATATATATATATATATATATATATATATATATATATATATATATATATATATATGAGTAAACTGCAATTTTACCCCCTGAGGTTTAGGGTGATTGGCACCCTTACCCCCCCCCCCAACGAAATAATTGTAATTTTACCCCCCAACGTTTGCTGTTATGTCGCAACCTTACCCCCTGGCTTCAAATTTGTTGACTGGTCTGTTGACTATAACTTGAAATGACTATAATGCCCTTTCATATTACCCCATGTGTTTTGTTCACTCTGTGATATTACCCCCTGCCACCACTGTCATCGCCATTCACCACCACTGCCACCGCCATGTGAGATCTGAGCTGATAAACTTAACGAGATCCAGGTCCATTCTATTATCACCTTCAGTAAATCAAGACCACTTATTATTAAACATCTTCAAAGCTTATTAGAATTCCCAATAATCATATCATGAAAATCAATCTACCCTATCTTCACGCCAATTGTGGGCATTCCCAACATCAAGGACCCACAATTGTGGGCATTCCCAACATCAAGGAACTCTAGAAGATAAGTTAAAACTAAATCCTTCATTGAGTTCTTGAAACATCTGTCCATACTTTATATGGACAATATTATAGATCTGGAGAACCATAATAACAAGCCAAATTAGATTAATTAAATTATATTTAGTTAATAAATGATGAGATGTTTGATTCAACCCTCCAATTAGTTCTTTATAGATCAAAACAGATCTATAATTCTTCTTATCCCAGTCCTCAACACAAGATTCAATGAGTTCTTCTACAAACAAGTAGTGAAACATCACAGATCAAATCAAAGTCAAGACGACGTTCGATTAATCGAGTCAAAATCAAAGGTTTATGCAGTTCTTCGTGAGTATACGCCCTATGTAGAAACAAGCGTTCCTTAATCCTTCAGGATCACGAGATTTAAACCATAATTAGGGTTTCCAAAACATCAAATCATTGTGTAAACGAAGAATCTTCAGTAAACACATCCAGAAACCATTATATATCATCAGATCTCAGATCTGGAAACTTAGATCCATCAGATAGTTATATGCCGCAATCAAACAGCCTCAAATCCTCTTCTTCAATTAAGGTTGAATTTAGTCAGATATGGGAGTTTCTTTTGGGTTTGATGTGAGATTGTTAAATGGGTATCGATTGTAATTGGTAGACGTTTTGATTCTGAGTCGAGATGATGGTTGTGTTTCGACGTGGAGGTTACGGCAGTGGCGGTTGTGGTGGTGAATGGTGGTGGCAGTGGTTGTTGTGGTGGTGAATGGCGGTGGCAGTGGTGGCAGGGGGTAATATCATAGAGTGAACAAAACACAGGGGGTAATATGAAAGGGTATTATAGTCATTTCAAGTTATAGTCAACAGATCAGTCAACAAATTTGAAGCCGGGGGGTAAGGTTGCGACATAACAGCAAACGTTGGGGGTAAAATTGCAATTATTTCGTTAGGGGGGGTAAGGGTGCCAATCACCCTAAACCCCAGGGGGTAAAATTGCAGTTTACTCTCTTCTCTGTATATATATATATATATATATATATATATATATATATATATATATATATACTATATTATAAAGCTTATCAAAGGGACTACTTAAGGTAATTTGCCGCTTTCTTAAAATTCCTTTAATGCATGATGTACACGTCTTTAAAGTACATGAATATTTATTTTTCCAATAACACCCTTTTGGACGGCCATACTTAAACCTAAAATCAAATTTCAACATTCAAACCCTCCTTATCTCTTTCTTCTCTCTCTCTCTCTCTCTCTCAAATTCCATCAGATCTAGATCTCTGCCCCCTTTCTCTCGATTCATCTCCTACTAGTACTACCCATCAAATCCGCCCATGATGACATCGGTGGCCACCGATTGAAGCCTGCAATCATCGGCGGCCACCTACCCGAGTGAAGCCTGTAATTCATCCTTATGTGCAGCTTTCAAAAAAAAAACTTGACCAAAACAACTGGTTACCAGTTTTCAACTGATATACTAATTTATCGCAAATGTCAGACCCTAGAGTTTCAATAAACGAAACCCTAGAACTAAAGTTCTTCAATTCACAAAATCAAACACCTTTTTTGTAAACAAAAACACAAATTCGCACTACAAATATAGGGTTTCACTTTGTAAACTAAGAACAAGCCTGATAACTAAAGCCCTACTATTTGAGAGGGTTTGAAGACAGATGTGTATTAAAAAAAGCCCTAAATCGGAACCGAGAGGTCGGAGTCTTCATCAATCTTGTGAAATCTTCATCGATCTGGTGAAATCGCCTTCATGTTCTTGAATCTCCAGAGAGAGAAAAGGGCGGTAGAGGTTTTTGAAAATCTGAGATCTGAAGAATGAATCTAGAAACCCTAGATGTATATCCCGCCGTGTGTTTCTCTCTCTGTCCGCTTAAGGGATGTTTTCACCAGTTGCTCATGTTTTTCTTCTTTAAAGATGAATCGAGAGAAAGGGGCAGATCTAGATCTAGATCTAGATCTAGATCTAGATCTAGATCTAGATCTAGATCTAGATCTGATGGAATTTGAGAGAAAGAGAGAGAAAGAGAAGGAAAATATGGGGATGGTTTGAATTTTGAAATGTGATTGGGATCTAGGGTTTGAATTGAGGTCGCGCCTGAAGTGAAGATGAATGGTAATATTGGAAAGTGAAGTTTATTTTTATTTCATGTGCTTTAAACACTTGTACATTATGCTTTAAAAGTGTTTTAAGTAAAGTGGAAATTTACCTTAAGTCGTCCTTCGGATATGCTTTTATATATAGTATAGATATATAGGAGAAGAATCCGTTAGGAACCACGCTTTATTGCAAAAATCAATGTGAACACAAGAGTTAATTACTGTTTTCGTCCCTGAGGTTTGTCAAAAATAACGGTTTCAGTCCATTAGTTTAAAAATTGCGATTTCAGTCCATTAGTTTCATTTTCGTAACCATTTCAGTCCACTTTTCAAACGGCGTTTGTTTTATGCAGTTAATGGAAGCACGTGCTTGTCACGGGTTTGGATGAATAAGGGGTAGGTGGTGTTTAATACAACTGGGTTTGCGAGAATTGGAATGGAAATGACCAAATTGCCCATCATGTGACAAGCACATGCTTCCATTAACTGCATAAAACAAACGCCGTTTGAAAAGTGGACTGAAATGGTTACGAAAATGAAACTAATGGACTGAAATCGCAATTTTTAAACTAATGGACTGAAACCGTTATTTTTGACAAACCTCAGGGACGAAAACAGTAATTAACTCTGAACACAATAAAAAATAATTAAAAAATCTAAAAAATACACAAAAAAGAATTTTAATTTTTTTATAAAAAAATCGCTACTTTTTGTCATAAAAAGTTCGTCATAAAAAATATTTTTTATGACGAAAAGTAGCGATTTTTTATAAAAGCAATTTTGTGTGTTTTTTTAGATTTTTTTAGGTTTTTGAGTGGGTTTAGCTTTATGGTTTAGTTTTTAGCATTTAGCTTGGGTGGGGTGGGTTTCTTTTGTTGTGTTCACATTGGTGATGATTACCACAAAGCCAGACAATGCTATGATCTGAATGTTTGGTGTGATAGTGGTGAATGGTACGATAACATAGTGTGTTACACTTGTGGTGTTCAAGGACACATTGCTGTTAACTGCCAGAGTTGGAGTTATGAGATGAGAAGATGCTATAATTGCCAAATCAAAGGACACATTGCCAGAGATTGCCCAATGAGATCAAAGGGAAGATCGAGGGTTGAATCTCAGAAAATGGCAAAGAAACCAGTCAGGTTCAAGCCCAAATAACAGAAAGTTCAAGAACCAAAAGTTCAAGAACAGAAAGTTCAAGAAAAGAAAATTAAGCTTTCACAAGGGCAGAAAGACAGACTGAGGAAGAAGAGGAAGAAGACGAGAGAGTATCTGGAAAGGATTTTGTCCTCGGATACAACAGGAAAATTAGATAAAACTTCTGATAAATCGTCTTGCTTTCCAAAGAATGACAAGTCTAGCAAAACGGATTCATCAGATACAAATCTGAGGACAGAAGAGAAAGGGAAGAAGGAAAAAGTGGTTAATCAAAAGATTAACAAAACAAAGAAAGTGAAATTTTCACTTCCTGGTGATGAATTTGTTTCCCCAGAAACAAAGGAGCCAGTTGTTGGCAATGATCTTGACTCGATAAAGTCAAAGGAGCCATGTTTAGGCGATGAATCTGGTTCATCAAAACTAGAAGAGCCATGTGTTGAGGTAAAAAATGAAAATTGTGGTCTAACAATCGATGATGCAAATTTTCCACAATTGTTGAACAAGAATTCAAAATCACCCAAGGACCGCCAGGCTTGGGTGAATCTGTTCAAATGAAAAACCTGACTTGCGCGAGTTCCCAGGTTGGTAAGCGTGGAACATGAATCGGCATCTTTCTTGAGAAATTCACGTAAAGTGATTTTGTCTTACAAGTGATACAGAGGTTGGATTGTGCATACTTGCAAGTGGTAAATCAGGGACATTAACTTGTATCTGATTTCCTACAAGTGATGAAAAATGAACAATGTGATGAGTTTACCCCGAACCTAATCAACTAAACTTATTTTACAGAAAAACCATTTTGATTAAAACAAACTTAAGTGTTTTGAAATCTTAATGGGAAAATAGTTTGTTGAGAGGGGGAGTTCTGATTGTTTACACCATGTGGATGGAGAATTGAAGCGATTTTCATCTAGTTGTCAAGTTTGTACAGATTGTTTCAAATTTTTCTAAAAAATCAAAGTTGAAACATATTTTGATTTTAGGGGGAGTAAAAATTTTAGAAAAATTAGAAAATTTGAAAAAAAAAAAGAAGTCAAAAACATTGAAAAATTCAAAAATGAGTTTTGTTGATACAAGAGGAAATGATAGTAAATCAGTGGAATATCACAGCATGCTAAAGAAATGAAATGTCAAATGTGATAAATGATCTCACTAAAGATGTGACGATAGGCTCAGCTAGATTAGTAGATTTGCGATAACGATACAAACTTAAATGAAAAAGCCTAGTTCGAGTGGGAAACATGATTGAAAGCATAGTACTTAGTTTTGTCCTTCTTGATTGTGTGCCTGCTCAGTAATTGCTGAATGCCAAAAAGCATGAAAACTGGTTAAGTTTGTCAGCTTTCACAACTTTGCTGAAAATCACACTGTGATTGTGTATTTCTTTTGCAAAGACTTAAACTTGTTTTATTTCTTTATTTTGTTTAAGCATAGGACATCCACTACGTATACGTGAGTATCGACCTGGATGTTAGTGCCTAAACGTTCTGCTTTATTTTCTTTGGTGTTTCGTTTAAGCTTTGGACCTCCTCTTCGTATACGTGAGTATCGACCTAGTGGTTAAAGCCTAAACAATTTCAACTTGTTTTAATTTCATTATTTTGTTTAAACATTGGACTTTCTCTGCGTATACGGAAGTATCGATCTGATTGTTAATGTTTAAACATTCTGCGTTGTTTTCGCCCAAATCACAGTTAATCAAAGTTTAAAGGCATTACTTGAGTTAGTGTATTGCATGATGAGGGGATATGCTGAGATCGTGGGGTCCATTTGAATTTAGTACAAAATTAATATACCTAAAAGTATCGATAAGCATTTCGAAAATTTTAAGATTGAGTTTAAGTGGAAAACAATATCGTCAATCTATGTGAATCGCTTAGAACTAAAAATGTTTAAAGCTTAACGGTGCTTGTGATATGTCTCAACTCTGATATGATCCTCTTTCACAATCTCACAAAAATAATGTTTGTACATATTTCATTTCTGCATTTAAATTTCTGTTTAGTTTACATTTTTTTGAAAAATCCAAAAAGATTTTCGACAGCTGATGATGAAAAGCTGATTTTCAAAATTCAAAGGCTAAACATGACGAACCGATAGTTTGGAAAAGTGTGTTTGTGTTAAAAATTTTGAAATGTTTAGATGATTCATTAATTTGAATCAGAATTTAGAATGTTTCAAATTTGGATAAAATTTTAAATGAGAAAATTTGTTTGTGAGTGTTTGAGATGTCTGTAGGTGAAAGAAAGGTTTCTGATCCTGTTGCTACGGAAAGCCAGGATGCAATTCAGAACCTGTGGAGAGCTTAATCAGAGAAAAAGCCAGGGATTGATCTCAAGGTGATAGCTAATTCCAGACAGCGATCCTGTCGCGGCCCCCGACCCACCCTGGACGGAGTCGGGGCCCGCGATGCAGATTCCAGTGGTACCCGTGGTATTTAATTTATGCGACAGCGGAAGTCTTTTTACAACAGGATCTTTTCACCGGAAAAATGCTCGTTTAATATATTACACAAAGTTTAAGGGATAAATCCCATCATTTACAATAAGTTGATTTCACACAGAAATCTTTATTTTCCAAAACATGTTTTATTCGTTTATTTACACTGAGCCACTTCTCTGAGCTTGATAGTGCTTTACTGCACTTTTCCTGGATCACATAGATCACCTGAAACATGTTTGAAAAAGGTTTTGTCAGCGGGGAAATACTGAGTGAATCATTCCATTTTCTAAAACGACCCGTTAGTTATAAATTTACAGTATTAAGAGCAATTACAATGTTTCTATCAACCAATTATCAAGAATGGGTATTTGTCACTCGACCGGATCTGTGACTGTGGTCATATCACTATTGGTCCCGTTGCCCTAATAGTGACGGTTTACTCACACAGAGTAATAATCACTCACATAGAGTAATTTTCACTCACATAGAGTGATAAAAATAGTAATGTGCACAATACCCCACATACCAGCTGTAATTTGGTGATTACAAAGACTTAATCCCTGTAATTATAACCTTGAAAATAATTTGGAGTATTGTAAAACTTACTCACAAACTGTGAGAAAACAGTTTAAAAAGAAGAATGACTCACATTGCAGATTAACGAGCAATAGATATAAGCCTACTGATTAGCCTTGATTACACCTAGTTTAACACAATGCACACACAGACAGGTTAGTAACTAATACAGCAGTTACGACAATTCACGAGATTAAACCTTCACAACGATGAATCAGTGCAATACTCGATAATTCAATCGGATTCACAACGAATAACAGAGCATAGTCCGAATTCGAACAGCACTCTAATATTCAAGTCGAAATCACGACGAATAATCAAAGTACAAGCTCAATTGAGCAGCACCGGGACTATCGTTGGATAGTTATAATCGATCGGACGTTGAATCGTAATAGCGATCGAGTTATTACCCTGATTGCGGCAGCGTTTCGATAATCGTGTGTGTTTGTGAACTATTTCGTCTCTAACTCAGAGCTCAATTAGAATTTGGACGTCGAAGTAAAGCACAGAACTAAGTCCCACGGCCCTCTATTTATAGCTGGAATTTGGCCTCCCTCGCGCCACGCGAAGAAGACCTGTATACCCGTCGCGTGGCGCGACGGGTCTATTTCCTAGCCTAGGTGTTTTCGTGTCCAAACTAGCCTTGGTGAGTTGTTAATCAACGAAACTTTTACTTCTCCAGCAAGTTTTAGAGGATAAACGTCACTAGGGTTTAACCCCCCCTGAGTTTTAGGGGCCCTGATCCTGATTCCGATCGTTATGAAAATTTTAGGTTTTATGCGGAATCACTTGGGTTTCTCAATTAGGGTTTCCTTATTACCTAATTATTATCCTAATTATGAATTTTAGTGACAGTTGTTACATCCTCCCCACCTTAAGAAAAATCTCGTCCTCGAGATTTATTGGAATAAATGAGGATATTTGCGCTTCATTTCTGATTCTAGCTCCCAAGTGTATTCTGGTCCTCTCCTGGAATTCCATTTGACTTTAACCAACACCAGTCGTTTGTGTTTGAGAAATTTGACTTTTCTATCTTCGATCTGTAGTGGTTTCTCTATAAACTTTAACTTTTCGTTCACCTCTACATCTTGAAGAGGTACTACCAGGGACTCATCTGATAGACATTTCTTGAGATTGGATACATGAAATACATCATGCACTCCGGCTAATTCTTCTGGTAGCTGTAAACGATAAGCTACTGGTCCTATTCGTTGAATCACGGGGAATGGTCCAACGTACCTTGGACTTAGCTTTCCTTTCTTACCGAATCGTACTACTCCTTTCCAAGGAGAAACTTTAAAAGTACCTTATCTCCGACTTGAAATTCTAAAGGCTTGCGACGATTGTCTGCATAGCTTTTCTGGCGATCTCTGGCTGTTTTCAGTCTTTCCTTGATCTGAGTTATCTTGTCAGTAGTTTCTTGTACAATTTCAGGTCCTGATAACTGACTTTCTCCGATTTCTGCCCAGCATACTGGAGTTCTGCACTTACGTCCGTACAGTGCTTCGAATGGTGCAGCTTCGATGCTTGAATGATAACTATTGTTATAGGAGAATTCAATTAATGGCAAATGGCTATCCCAATTACCACCAAAGTCAATTACACATGCTCGGAGCATGTCTTCTAACGTTTGGATTGTCCTTTCACTCTGTCCGTCTGTTTGTGGATGATAAGCAGTACTTAGATTTAGTCGAGTTCCCATTGCTTTCTGAAAACTTTTCCAGAAATGAGATGTAAAACGACTATCTCTATCCGATACAATGGAGAGCGGGACTCCATGTAGGGATACTACCTCGTCCACATAGAGTTGTGCTAACCTTTCCATGCTAAAGGTTTCTTTCATTGGTAAGAAATGAGCTGACTTGGTTAATCGGTCTATGATTACCCAAATCGCATCATTACCTCTTTTGGTTTTGGGTAACTTTGTAACAAAATCCATTGTTATGAGTTCCCATTTCCATATAGGCATTTCTAATTGTTGAAGTAATCCTGAAGGTTTCTGGTGTTCAGCTTTAACTTGTGAACAAGTTAAGCATTTGGATACGTATTCAGCTATATCCTTTTTCATTCCTATCCACCAAAAATTATTTCTTAAATCTTGGTACATCTTATTATTTCCTGGGTGCATGGTATACCTAGATTTATGAGCTTCTTCTAAAATCTTACTTCTTAACTCTCCTTGCTTAGGTACCCAAATTCGGTTCTTATGGAATTTCCAAATTCCATCATTTCCTTGTTCTAATTCTTTTAGGTAACCTTTCATTCCTTCAGCATCATCTTGGATTGCTGTTTTCTGAACTTCTTTAATTTGTGCTATCAAATCTACTTGTAGATTCAACCTTAGAGCACGAACTCGTTTCTGTTTCTCATGGTACTTACGACTTAAGGCATCGGCAACTACATTTGCCTTTCCTTCGTGATATTGGATATCACAGTCGTAATCACTTAACATCTCCATCCATCTTCTTTGTCTCATGTTTAACTCTTTTTGCCCAAATATATATCTTAAACTCTTATGATCTGTATAGACAGTAAACTTACTTCCATACAGATAATGTCTCCAGATCTTAAGGGCAAAAATTATGGCTCCTAATTCTAGATCATGAGTCGTATAATTCTCTTCGTGCTTTTTCAATTGCCTAGAAGCATACGCAATTACCTTCTGCGTTGCATCAACACACATCCATAGCCTAACTTTGAAGCATCACAATATACTTCAAAGTCTTCTGTTCCCTCGGGTAGAGCTAAGATTGGTGCATTCGTCAACTTATGCTTTAAAATCTTAAAGGCTTCTTCTTGTCTAGGTCCCCATTCAAACTTAGCGGCTTTACAGGTTAACTTAGTTAATGGTACAGCTACCTTAGAAAAATCTTTGATAAATCGTCTATAGTATCCAGCTAAGCCTAGAAAACTTCTTATCTCCATAGCTGTTTGTGGAACTGTCCATTTCGTAATGGCTTCTACCTTAGCAGGATCTACATGGATACCTTCATGATTTACCACATGACCTAAGAATTGTACTTCTTGTAACCAAAATTCACATTTTGAGAATTTGGCATAAAGCCTTTCTTTTCTTAACAGAGTTAAGAGTGTATGTAAGTGTTCACAATGTTCTTTTTGGCTTTTGGAATAAATAAGTATATCGTCGATGAAAACGATCACAAATTTATCCAAGTATGGTTTACAGATTCGATTCATCATGTCCATGAATGCTGCTGGGGCATTTGTTAATCCAAAGGGCATGACTGTAAACTCATAATGACCATACCTAGTTCTGAAGGCAGTTTTAGGTACGTCTTCTTCTTGTACTTTCAACTGATGGTATCCGGATCTTAAATCTATCTTAGAGAAATACCTAGCTCCTTGTAATTGATCAAAAAGATCATCAATCCTAGGTAGTGGGTATCGATTCTTAATCGTAACCTTATTCAATTCTCTATAATCGATACACATTCTCATCGATCCATCTTTCTTTTTCACAAACAGTACTGGTGCACCCCAAGGGGATGAACTCGGTTGTATGAATCCTTTGCTTAGTAATTCATCTAATTGCTTTTTCAGTTCTAGCATTTCGGTAGGTGCTAATCTATAAGGTGCTTTAGCCATTGGTGCAGTACCTGGAATTAAATGAATTCTAAATTCTACTTCCCTATCAGGGGGTAATCCAGGTAATTTTTCTGGAAAAACGTCTGGTATTCTGAGACTACGGGGATATCCTGGAGTTCCTTATCTTTAGTGTTAACGATTACTGAAATCATATACACCATTTCCTGTTTTCTTGAATAACTAGCCACTTTCATTACTGAGACAAATTTCAGTGGCTTTCGAGGTTTATCTCCAGTAATCAAAATTACTTCTCCTGTAGGGGTTTGAATTTCTACTGCATTTTTGTCACATGAGATTCGTGCATGGTTGGCTACTAACCAATCCATTCCTAATACTACATCGAATCCGGCTAAATTCATTGGTAACAAATTTGCAGAAAACTTATGGCCTAATAGTTCTATTTTTCCTTCTTGCCAGATTTTATCTATGTTCACAGAATTTCCTTCTGCGGTTTCAACTGTGAAA